>NC_083361.1:70555604-70858634 GCF_030254825.1 Meriones unguiculatus | reverse complement strand
TAGACAGCATTTTGAGGTAACCGCACTGGAAATAGAGTCAGTGGCTAGAGCAGGGACACGCACAGGTCTTTAGCCACTAACAAAGCACTATTTTAGGCCTCCCCCATGTCCCTGACCCACACCCCATGGTCATCCCTGCTGCCGATCAGAGAGAGAAATGGCACCACAGGCCAGAAAAAAGAAGCAGTAAGGCTCTGTGTGTGTGTGTATTTGTGTGTGTGTGTGTGTGTGTCTGTGTCTGTGTGTATGTGTGTCTGTGTCTATGTGTGTGCATGGCGATTAGAAGTTTGTCGAGCTTGCTTTCTCCATTTTGTTGAGGGCTTGGTGCTGTTTTGAATTTTAAATTAGGGGAGGTTGAAGACAGAATGTCATACCTTTCTGGAACCTCTAAATCTGTACTTCCTGTGTTGGTTAGAGCTCATATTTCTGAAGCAGCTTGACTGTTTCCCTGTTAGGAAATAGAAGAGTCTGAATTTAGCAAGTGTGATAACTAATCATTGTAATCCCAGGACTCAGGAGGACGAGGCAGGAGGATCACCAATAGGCCACCCTGGGTTACATAATAAGTTCCAGGACAACCTGAGCTACATAGTGAGATCCTGTCCCACCTTCAAAATTCTTTAAAGATTTATTAATTTTTTATGTACATGCAATGTTTTGCCTGCATGTACATGTGTGTACCATTTACATGCCTGGGCATCAGACTTCCTGACATGTGGGTGCTGGGCACTGAACTCTCACCCATCCTCTGGAAAAGCAGCACATGTTCATAACCACTGAGCCATCTCTCCAGTAATGACCACCCCCAAATTTTTAATTAAAACAAAAAGAATTTGAGTTCATGCAAATAACCCTAATTAAAGGCAATGGGTGCAAAAAAAAAAAAATTAGACATGCAAGTAGGAAGGGAAAGTAGGAAGGGATTTGTTGTGTTTTTTTTGTTTGTTTGTTTGTTTTTTGAAGAAGAAGAAAGCGTTCAGTGGGAGGGGAGGGAGATAAGACAGACTGATGCAAGCCCCGAGATCAGAATACATTACAGGAAATTGTGAGAGACAAAATACATTTTTTTTTTTTTTTTTAGAAAAGAACGTGAGCTTAGGGCTTCCGTTTTCTTAGGGAACCAACAGTGAGTGCTTGGTAGGCCTTGAGGTAATCCATGTGAGTGAGGCTTAACAACAGGCATGGAGAAGGTGTTCACAAAATGGGTGCTGGGTTCCATTAAGAGTAAATGAGCAGACAGGAGCTTTCCTTAGAGAACCGGAGAGCCTGTGTTTTCTACTTTGTTGGCCATGTGGCATCTGTGGCAGCCACCTGCCTCTGCTGTTATGGTGTACAAGCGGCCAGAGACAATTCACACATGAGTGACAATAGTGAACTGACTCGGTGGCGTGGTGGTTGGGATCTCGGCTCGTTTTCACATTTCTCCCCTGCCATTTAAAACTGTCAAACATCTTGGGCTGTGGGCATCAGAAAAGGAGCAGCAGGTTGGCTCTGACAGGCTGTGGTCTGCCGTCTCCCGTTCTAGGTTTCAAGCGGCTCTCCCACACCCAGGACCTCTGTCAAACTTATCTCCACTCTCACCAAAAGGAAATTAAGCATGGGATATGAACCCCATGATTAGAACCACAGAGTCAGTCTTGGGCCCAGACATGCTATGCTTAGTTTATTGGTGCCACCATTCTCTGACATCTGTGGAGGGAGATATTGCTTTAGCTGGGGTCTCCCGAAAGTGTGGACACTGACCGCAGACTAAGGGCAAAGAGGGATGTACTGGCCTTTGGGTTGTCGGTGAGCGTGTCCAGGTCTCATGTCTCAGGGCTTCCTCAACAGCGTGGCCAGTTCCTCAAGGCCTCCGCAGCTAAGCTGCCGTCTCCCCACCCAGGTGGTCATGAGGGCTCACTGAAACATCGTTAAGTAGGTGCATGCCATGCCCGGTGTAACACAGATGCTCAGGAAATGCAGCAGAGATATCCAGAGTAACTGACGCAAATGCAGCACCCCCAGCATAACCCCTACTGTTGCCACTCCAGCCCCTGCCCTAAGAAAGACAAAGTTTGAGGAAGAAGTCTCGGCTCTTGATGAAGCTGTTCTCCCCTCGGCAGCCTACCATCCGGGTCTGAGTGGGGCAGGCTCACTCGGCTGTCAACGTTTCTCTAAAGTTAAATGCACAGCCATGTTGCTTTGCACCTATTAATAGTTACCAGCGTGAGTGCCTACAGGGCTTGTCTCTGAGTAGCTTGGCCATCTTGTCTGACACTCATGAGGCTGGTTTTACCGGTGTCAGATACAATGCTGTGATAACTAGTCCAAAGACAGGCAACCGTTACTAAATAGCTAAATAAATGGCTGGCTTCCTTTTTTCTTTATTTAAGATCATTTGCATGGTATTCATTTACTGTCGTCTGCCTTTTTAGAGTCTTCCTAGAAGGTACAGATATGAAAAGTTGTAGCTGCGAAACAGCCTAATGTTTGCGGTGCTCCTAATTTATTTTGTGTATAATTTTTATTCCATTCTAGAGTACCGTTGTCTTTTTTTCTAATGTGTAGGTTTTAATTTTTCTAATTCTCATCACTGAGTAGTAATTATACAAGATAGTGGGTTCAGGCCTGAGAGATAGCTCAGCAGGTAAAGATGCTTGCCAGCGAGTCTGAGGACTTCAATTCCCATGACCTGCACGGTGGAAGGAGAGAGCTAACTGCAGCAAGATATCCTCTGCCATCCACCTAGGCATGCCGTGGCGGTGTGCCCCTTAAATAATGTTAAATAGCTTCATTTTAACAGATTCAATTATGATACTTGTATATATATATATTTTGATCAGACTCACCATCCTTAGTGACGGTGACGTTCTCCTGTCACTCCTTTTCTTCTACTTTTTCTTCTTTTCCTCCTCTTCCTTCCTCTTCTTCTCCTCCTCCTCCTTCATCTTGATTTATTTACGGGAGAAAATGTGCACAGTCTGTGTGTTTCTGAGTCTGGCTATTTTTTTTTTTAATTTAACATGATGATCTCCAGTTTCATCTATGAAAATGACAAGCTTTGATTTATCTTTCTGACTAAATCATGCTCCGTTGAGCTGGTAGAAATGTGAATTGGTCTACTCGCTATGGAAATCGGTGTGGAGGTTCCTCAAAAGACTACAACCAGGAGTGCCATGTCAGGAGTGACCAGCTATGTCACTCCTGGGTATGTATCTGAAGGACTCTAAGTCAACAGAGATGCTCACATGCCCATGCGTATTGCTACATTATTCACAATAGGCAGGACGTTGAATTAGCCCAGACGCCCATCAAGAGATAAACGGATAAGGACAATGTGCTCTGTAGCCCTCCCTGGAGCTGCAGCCCACTGGAGCTCCTTTACTCTGCTGACTGACTTCCATTTTCTTCCTTTGCCAGATTCGAAGGAGGGACTCGGAGCAGCGTGAGCTTGGGTCAGCCAAGAGCAGCTGGTGTGGCCATCCTGAGCCCGAATCCCACCCTCCTGATGAGGAACCCCCTGGCCAGAGGAACATGCTCACTCCGTACGCACAACCCTTCTTCAGACTAGGTTCCAGATACCTCAGGCCACTAGAACTCCTCACCCAGTCACTGACTGCTCACCTCCGGGGTTGCACAGCTCTGCTTTCAGGGTCTCCCCTCCTGAGAACCACTTGCGCTAACAGTGGGCACAGAGCTGGACCCGAGGAATGGAACAACTGTTCCCTGTCCCTCAGTGTGGAACATGTGGGCTGCGGTCTTCTCCCAAGGCCAGGCAGACGCAGGGCCTTTAAAGAGAATGGTCTTGAAGCTAGCCGCTTCAACACAGAAACGCTAACCATGAACCCATCCTTCTAAGCGGTTCTGAGGGCACCTTGGTCAAGATAGGAGGGTAGAGCATGTTCTTGCTGAGCGCTCAACTATTTTGATATCTTACGGTAATGATACTCCACTTAAACTCGTGCCCGGAGCCCTGGAGGATTAAAGGAAGTTCCAGGTCGAAGGACGTGCTGCTTCTACTGTCTCCTGCTGCATATATACTTCCCTGTTATTTTTCCAGACACCGGAGCTGGTGCGGCACTGCTGTTTTCACACTCTGGGGCACTGACGACTGTGGTTGTTGCTGCCCTGGTAGGTGTGAAGTCGCATGCCCTCGCCACCATCTGCGTTTCTTTGATCAACTACAAGAATGAACGGGAAAGCCACCTTCATTGAGCTTTTACTGCGTGCCAAGTGCCGTGAGGAAGCATTCTGCTTCTATTTACGCTTTGCTCCTCCCAGAAACCTCTTAAAACCCATGAGGACCTTGGGAAAAGAAAAAAAGGGATTTTCCAGCATGGCAGTCAGTTATCAGCACTCACAGGGTGGGAAGCCAGGTTTGTCCAAAATCTGAGATTTTTAATTGTGCTATATACATGCATACACTTCCTAAATTATCCCCTGTTTGATGGCTGACTTTTAGCTTAATGTTTTAAACTTTCAACTTATTATTTAAAAATTTAATTTTGGAATAATTTTAAATTTATAGCAATTTTCAGAGATGGACAAGATACCTTTTGTCTGATGTTGCCTATTGCTAACATCTTAAGGAAACTGTCAGCAAAACTGTTCAATATTTGCAAAAAGATTTAAAAATACATTGTGTCTGTGTGTACGTGTGTGTCCCTTTGCATGTCTATGTATGTGTACCTCTCTGTATATATGTCTATATGTGTTTGTAGGTGTGTGTATCTTTGTGTGGATATCTCTCTGTCTGTATGTCTTTGTGTGTGTGTGTGTGTGTGTGTGTGTGTGTGTATCTCTGTGTGTGCATGTGTGTATCTTTGGTGTGTGTATCTCTGTATGTGTATGTGTGTGTGTGTGTGTGTGTGTGTGTGTGTGTCTTTGTATATGTACGTAGGTGTGTGCATCTGTGTGTGTTATATCTGTTTGTGTCCTTTGTGTGTCTGTATCTGTGTGTATGTGTGCGTGCAGGTCAGGGAAAACTTTTAGGTTCTGCCTCTCTTCTTCTACCATACAGGTCTCAGGTGCCCTTACTACTGAGCCATCTTGCCTGTCCACTTGTACTTTTATAATAGTATCAAGTAGACTTTATTTAGATCTGGCGAATGATTTTGTACTCTTTATTTTTTTTTTTACCATTATTTAATATTCTGAATTTAATATTCTGCTGGGCACGGTGGCACTTGTAATCCCAGCCCTCAGGAGGCGGCGGCAGGTGGATCTCTGTGAGTTTGAGGTCAGCCTGATCTACAGAGTGAGTCCAGGACAGACAGGGCTACACAGAGAAACCCTGTCTTGAAAAATAAAAACCAAAAAAAAAAAAAAAAGAATTTCATATTCTGGAACTGAGGGTATAATTCAGTTGATAGAGTACTTGCCAAGCCCACGCGGGAAACCCTGCATAGAGTGGGTGTCAGGGTGCACACCTGTAATCCTATCACTCAGGAGGTGGAGGAAAGGGGATCAGAAATTCATAACTAACCTCAGCTATGCAGGAGGTTTGAGGCCTGCCTGGCCTACCTGAAGCTCTGTCTCATATTCTGAGTGGAAAGCTAACCTGAGCACGCGCTGCTCTGAGGGCCACCCTGGAGTATCTCAAGGGAAAGAAATGGAGGTCGGTGATCAGAATAAAGGAGCTGCAGTGCCTGAAGCCCCAGGGATGCGTGCACAGCACACTCTCTTTATTCACTTATCTCTCGACCGGCATCTGGGCTGATCTCGTGTCCCACCTATTGTGGAGAGTGTAGCAATAAGCGTGGGTATAGGAGTATCTCTGTCATGTTGGCTTAGAGTCCTTCAGATACATACCCAGGAGTGACAGAGCTGGCCCCATGGCACTCAGTCATAATCAGGTTCTCTCCAACACTGTCCACTCTTAGCCCGCGTGTTTCGTATTGCTCTGTTATATACCTTGTGTCTTCCACCTCAGCAGAAAGACTCGCATGTTTCTCTTACAATCAATCACTTACCAAACTAAAAATCTGTTTTAGCTCCCAGCTTCAGAGATTTCAGAGGGCAGAGCAGAAGCAGCTGCTTTGTGATGTTCAGGACATAAAGTGTGAATGCTTCAGCCTGGTGCCTTCCTCTTTCCTTGTTTATCTCATCCAGGCCCCAGACGATAGGTTGTTGTGATCCAAATGCAAGGGAGGCGTTTCCCCTCTAACCTGGAAACATCCTCACAGAAGCATCTAGACCTGTGTTTTGCTGATCTCCTAGGTGTGTCTCCGTTCAGTCAGGTTGCAGTCACATTAACCTTCACGGTCAGATCTCTCTACATTTTTTTTGACTCATCATGCAAAATGTGTACATCTCTTATAACCATAACACGCTCCCCAAATGTGTCACATGGGTCCTCCCCTCTGACCTTACTCCCTCTGCTCCCTGTGTCCCTGCAAATGTCAGTCTGCCCAGGAGTGAAATCCTGGGCCGTGGTTTTCCTTTCTCAGAAAGTGTTTACTGTCTTTCTCAGTCTCTGAGGGAGAAGACTAGCGCTCTTTAAAGATCCTTGCTGCGGAGCTGGAGAGATAGCTCAGCAGTAAAGATCACTTGGTGCTCTTGCAGAGAACCCTGTTCGGTTTCCAGCACCCATGTTTCACAGCTACCTGTAATTCCACTTCCAGGGGACCCAGTGCCCTCTTCTGGCCTCTGCAGACACCAGGCATGCTGGTGATGCACACACATACATGCAAGCAAAACATTCAAACACAAAAAATAAATAAACCTTAAAAATAAAAAATGGTAAAATCGTGTGTGTGTGTGTGTGTGTGTGTGTGTGTGTGTGTGTGTGTAATATCAACATTCATCAAAACTTTAGAAAAATAGCACTTTTCTGTGAATGAGAAGTCAGGACAAGCCTGATGCCAGTTCAGAGTTATCCTTCTCCAAGATGTCCTTTCTTCTTCCCACCGCCCCAGTCTGGAATGAAGTCTCTCCACACTGTGATATGGTCTCTGCACCCGTCTCTGTTTTTCACGATGGTGAGCCACGGAACAGGCACGCGCACGTTTCAAACCCCTGTGCTTACGGCACCAGGAAGCAGGCAGCGCATGGCATGAATGGGCTTGTCGGCTTTTCCTGTCTAGGTATCCCAGCAACGATGCATCATGTGAAATGTTGCACTCTGTATTTAACTGAGTCTGTTTCTGGGATTTTTCTTTCTGTTCCAAAGATCTATATTTGGAACAGAAACAAACATTCATGAACAAATTATAGATGTTAAATTTTTAATTGTTTCATTGTAAATGCTTCTTTTTGTTTTCAAAATAAAATGTTGAATTACTTGAAGTATTTCAAAACTGATAACTTTTTTGTCATGATCATAGTAATCCCATAAAATGTTTCACTCAGTAAAGCTGTCTTACAATAACTTTCAGCTCTCAAGCATAAGGCACCCGATGTTTTGTATATTTGTCATAGGATTTTCAACTTGACACAAAGCTAGACATATCTGGGAAAAGGGAATCTTAGTTGAGAAATCACCTCCACCATGTGGGTTTGTGGGCATGCCGTGGGGCATTGTCTTCACTGTTAATCGATGCAGGAGGGCTCTGTCAGTGGGCAAGTGGGCCTGGATCATTTAACAAAGGTAGGGGAGCGAGCCAGAGGAAGCAAGCCACTAAGTGAAGAAGATACATTGCATTCCTCTGTGGTCTGGGCTGCAGTTTCTGCCTCTCTTTCCTCTGTGATTAACTGTTACCTGGATGTGGAAGATGAAATAAACCCTTTCCTCCCCATGTTGCTTTTAGTCATGGCATTTATCACTGCAGCAGGAACCAAACCAAGATTAAAAATTTTATTTATATTGTTTTCTTCCTGAAGATTCTGTATTTCTTTTCTTATTTATTTATTTATTTATTTACTTACTTACTTACTTATTTTTAAGACAGGGTTTCTCTGTGTAGAACTGGCTGTTCTGGAACTCCCTCTATAAACCAGTCTGGGCTTAAATTCAGACATCTGTCTGCATCTGCATCTCAAGCAGATTCTGGTTTTGTTTGTTTGGTTGGTTGGTTTGGTTTGGTTTTGGTTTTTCATTTTTGTTTTGTTTTGTTTTTTTATTTGGTTTGGTTTTTTTGTTTTGTTTTTGTGTTTGGTTTTGGTTTTGGTTTTAAGACAGGGTTTTCCTGTGAAACATCCCTGGCTGTCCTGGAACTCTCTTGGTAGAACAGGCTGGCCTCGAACTCACAGAAATCCACCTGCCTCTGCCTCCTGAGTGCTGGGATTAAAGGTGTGTGTCACCACACCTGGCCCAGATTCTGTATTTCTGAAGCTCAGTTCCCTCATTTTGTTTTTTATCTTCTTATGTTTTATATATTGCCAACTGTATATTTAAAATATTTCCCAACAAAGCAAAAAGATGCAAGTAATCAGCCAGGTGGCGGTGACGCACACCTTTAGTCCCAGCACTTAAGAGGCAGAGGCAGGCAGAGTTTGAGGCCGGCCTGTTCTACAGAGTGAATTCCAAGGTAGCCAGAACTACACAGAGAAACCCCGTCTTAATCTATGAAGTATTTATTTCCCTTACAATATGGAATTTCCAGAAGCAATATGATACTCTTTTCAAAAATGTTCTCCAAGTTTTTCCTTACAGGATTTTGTGATTATCTTTGGATGTAATTATCTGGTATCGGCTAAGGTCTGATATTGTGCCCTCTGTGAAGGATGGCCTTCTAGTCTTTCTTGCATGGTTTATTCTATCCATTGCTTAAGTCACTGGAGTTATCGAAAGCAACTAGAAACTATGAAACTAGAGGTTCTGACATAATTTGCTCTAAGCTTAGTAGAAGGCAAAAGTGGAGTTGGAATTCCATGGCTCCTTGGCTGATGATGGTACAGAAGGGAGGTGTTCCTAGGTGAAGGTTGAGGCATGACAGGAACCCTCTTTTCTTCTTCAGCTGAAACATTTGATAGCATTAACTGCTAAGTCCTGTCCAGTTGTGGCAATATTGTTAGTCTTTCTGGGAAACATGAATCCCTGGCAGTACACAAACAATTCCGCCTTTCATTTCTGTACTGGACGCTCCCCACCTTGACAGCCCAGGTGCCTGTTTTTTAAGCTATGCTTTTTCAACTCAACTGAACTCAAGGAAGAGACACAGCAATTTGACTTGGAGCTGGAGAGATGCCTCAGCAATCGCTTGTCCAAAGGACATTGACTACGTTCCGAACACCAACTTGGTAGCTCAGGACCCTCTGCAATTGCAGGTCCAGAGTATCTGATAGCCTCTTCTGACATCTGAGAGCGACAGGCGTACAAGAACACACACATACCTACCTACAGGCAAACACTCGCAGAGAAAATAGAACGCGGATAAATCTAATTGGAATTTTTGCTAAAACTGTCTTCAGGCAGTATATGTTTCCAATCCGTTCTGACTCTTTCTACCCATGCCCGCCCTAAGGAGGCCTGCATTGCTTTCCTCTGTGCCTCGGTTTCCTTTAAAAAGTCATTAGATTATATGACTGTCAGACTTGTGGGAATGTTGATATATCCTTGTTAACATGTTTTCTGTTGGCTTGGGTTGGTTAACTGATGGATTGACTGGTGATTGGTTGATTAATGGATTTTTTTAAAAAGACTTTTTAAAAAATCTCTGACTGCATGTACACCTGCATGTCAGAAGAAGGCATCAGATTCCAGTATAGGTGGTTGTGAGCCACTATGTGGTTTCTGGAAATTGAACTCAGGACCTGTGTAAAAGCGGACAGTGCTCTTAACTGATGAGCCATCTTTCCAGCCCGATGAATGGATTTTTTTATGATACCAAAACAGAGAGATGTTTCTTGGGTTGTTTCCTGGACCTGATGAAAAGCTACATTGGTGAAGAAAGTTGGGACTCACTCAAGCTTGAGGGCCAAGGCTCTCCTTATGAAAAACAGATAAAGGTCCAGAATTTCAGAACATATCACTAAATTTTACCACTTGGAGAAGCTATTACATGTGCTCCTAGGAAATAGAACTTGACCCATTTTCTGGAATATTCTTTTGCATAAGCTCATTAGTGTACTTCCACACTGTACTGAATCCTCCTTTGCCCTACAAGACTGATAGTGTGACTCCATAATCTTGGCAACTGCAAGCATTTAGGTGGCATCCTGAGGTTGCACAGGAAACTTTGGCTGAACAGGAAGAGCATGCGTGGGCCGTGAAGGCAGCAAAACCACAAGTAGCAGAACAGTCTATAGCGCCACCATCCACACAGTAGCCACTGCCACTTTGGGCAACTTCTGTTACAGCTCAGGGAAATTCCATGCAGTTTAGAAGTCACCCCCTACTCCACCTCATGAGCCACATATCAAGGGCTCAAGCGACTAGCGACTCTAGTATTGCATAGGAAAAATTATAGATCATTTTTAACGCCACAGGTAAGTGCTGGGGCTGGCTCAGAGGAAACTCTTATCTTCATCCCACGCGCATGCACACACACACAAAAGAGGAGGGAAGAAGAGAGAGAGAGAGAAGGGGAGAGATGCAAGGAGAGTCATGGCATTCCAAGGGCTTGAGCTTAGCTGTTGCCCCATTACCATGTACACAGAACAACACTGCTCTCAGCAGCGATTCTACAGGAAGTTGAAGGGAGGCCTTTGTTTCCAGAACCTTCTTGGAGAACAGAGTACAAGAGGAGATTCTCCAGCAATGATAGCAGGCAGTAGTCCATTCCCTTTCCAGACAGCCCCTCCCTCATTGTATTCCCAGTGTGCTAGACTTTCATTTTACAATGGCAGACTCCCTGGTCTCACATGATAAATCATCTTTATTTATTTAAGGCTGAAAAGGAGCCAAAAGCAGACGGTCAGTGAAGAGCATGCCAGATGGCTGCCAGGAGGGCCCTTGCAGAGCATATGTGGACCTGCCCATTCCAGAACATTCTTTGTGGGACAGTGTTTGCCAGACATTTTCAAGTGTGTTGTGGTTTTGTCCCTGAGGTTTGATCTTAAGATGTGTCACCCAGAGAGTTCCACTCCTTCAAGGGAGATCCGTGAGCACAGAGACGACACCCTCTAGTCCGATAGGACTCTGCTCAGTCCCTGACAAACCTTGCTGGCCCCTTTTGGAAACAATGAGCAATGGTTACTCTGTAGAGTGTGTAGGATCAGAATGCCCCCAGGGCAATAGCTTGGTCTTAATAAAAATTCAAGTTGGCTCATGATCTTTCAGACAGTGGCTTCTATAAATGGAAGATATTTTTTTTCTACTGGAGAGAGATCTCTGAATTGTACTCAACAACAAATGTCATGAGCTCAGAATAGTCACAGTCTGAGGCCAAACAAATACAAGGGAACACCCACACTAGAGACGGGGAACTCAGCACTGGAAAGAAACCCAACCTTGTAGACATGGGAGCAAAATTCTAGTGGGCTTTGGAGAGCGAACTTGTCCTGAGGGAATTGGAAGACATTACCCAAGATCTATTAACTGCACTTCATTTGTGCATCTCAACTGAGCTTGCTCCAGGCAGAAGGAAAGATGCAAGGTATGAATCCAATCAAGAGGAAACTAACAGGTGGGCAGACAGCTTGGGATACAGAAATCTGCTCTTGCTTTCCAAGATTGGTGTTTGTAAAAGCAAATGCCTAAGGGTCTCAGATACCCAGGCACCTATCAGAAGGCAAGAGTACAATTATAGCATTAAGAATGTTTGGACAGGTCTAGTGGCACAGGACTGTAAACCCAGCTTTTGGGAGTATGAAGAAGAAAAGTCACAAGTTCAAGGCCAACCTGTACTAAAATAGTAAGCTCCTGTATTATGAAAAGACAGAAGGGACTTGGGAAAAGAGTGGTGGAGATGGGAGGAAAAAGAGAACAAGAAAAAAATCAACATGAAAAATAGAAAGTGCCAACTAATGGTAACTGGGTTATCAAAGTGATTCAGTCCTTTCATGAACACCCTGACTACTGGGAATAAAAACAAAACAAAACAAAAAGACATGTTAGTAAATAATTTTTGGCACCTTGCAATGGGACCCCTAGAGAGAAGCTAGGGTCTATACTTATATCAAGGACTATGTCCTATAGGACTCAGAAGGAAGGCAATCTGAGAAGGCATCCAAGTAACTCTCATTGTGAGCAGCATCCTTTGAACTATTCCTATTTACACATCTCAGAGACACAAACACTCAAGAGATGGTATCTGGAGTCAATTATAAAGGTTAGCTTAGGAAGCTGAGGCAGAAAGATCTCTCGAGCCTTCGAGTTAAAGGGCAGCATAGCCAGCAGGGAGAGATCTCATCACAAAGAAAATAAAACACAAGGATCAAGCTGTCAGCTAACACATAGCATAGCTCAGGAAGAAGAAAAGGAACATTTAGCTCAGGATCTCATCACTCATTGTGGTGGTCTGAATGAGAACGGTCCCATTGGCTCATATATTTGAATGGTTAGTCCAAACTTGGTGGAAACGTTTGGGAAGGATTGGGGGGGCGTGGCCTCATTGGAGGAGGTCTGTCGCTGTCATGCCATGCCCAGTTAGCACTCTCTGCTTCCTGCTTGTGGTTAAAGGCGTAAGCTCTCAACTACTGCTCCAGGGTTGTCTACTTGTCCACTGCTGCTGCCATGTTCCCCACCTTGTTGGCCGTGCACTCTAACCCTCTAGAACCATGAACTCAAATTAAACTCTTTTATAAGCTGCCTTGGTCATGATGTCTTCTCATAGCATTAAAAAAGCACAACTAAGACACTCATGTTATTTACCACGCACAGTTATGAGAACGAACTCACTGAGGCTTTGAGGAGTTTGGCAGTAACTGTTGAACAGTTACATATGAGCAATCATTTCTGTTCACATACACTCCACATGATTTCCCATAATCATAAACCCTGGAGGCAATGCAAATCTCTCCTGTAAGGAATTAACTGTCAAATTATCAAACATATACAATGGCATATGATGGAGTGACAAAAAAAAAAAAGTGAACTATGGTGAACAGACAGCCACATTTTATGTTCTTTTTAAGTTGTAGATTAGTAGTCTATATAGTAAATCTCATGGTGGTTATGTGTGCATTCGCCCAGAAAAAGATCTCCAAAAGAGCTTGTCAAAATGAAAGACTCTGTCTGTGTAGGCAGGAAGTGCGGAACAGAGGTGTCTGCTTATTATAAGCTCTTCTGCCTCATTAGCTGGGCAACAGTTTTTTAAAGAATTATCTTTTTATTTGTGTGTGTGTGTGTGTGTCTGTGTGTGCGCGCGCGCGCACCTCTGAGGTCAGAAGAAGTTATACGGTGTTATAGGAAGTTATGCTCTGAACAGGGTAGGTGCTAGGAACCAAACCAGGATTCTCTGGAAGAGCAGCAAGCACTCTAATCCAGTGAGCCATCTCTCCAGGCCCCACAACAACTTTTTGTAATATTAGTCATAATGACAAAAACTTTAAAGCTAATGAAAAGGAGACGCTGGTCTGAAATCAAATCAAGTAAAACTGTCACCAACCAGCTGGCTGAGATTCTTGGGCTCTACTTGGATGGAAATCTTGGGACATAAGATACTCTCAAGTGCTGTTTCTGGCAGCTTTGTTGTCCCTTGGCGGGTGACGGCAGGAGAGGCAGCAGTGGGCGAGAGCAGCAGCAAGTGGAGCCGGCTAGGGTTACAGCTCTCCAGCATTGGGCAGCCCTGATACTCTAAAGCTGAGGAGCTGGCCTAGGTCAGGATTCCTCAGTCCCTGGCTGAGCAGGCACTGCAGCCTCAAGTCTGGCTGTGCTTCCGTCCTGCAATTCCCAGCCCTTGGTAGTAACCAGTATTAGGATTCCCAGGCTTCAGAGAGCTTCATAGCTCTCTGGAATTCTGCAAGTGGCCGGGCTGCAGTTTCTTTTCTGTAGATCCTTGCATGCATCTATCCTTCCTCAGCCTCGGCTCTTTCTTCTCTCTGCTTCTGTCATCCCTCCTGTATCTGTCCTGGCCACCCTCCTGTTCAGCGGCCTCTTCTTCATCAGCCCCGCCTCTCTGTCAGCTGCTAGGAGCTGGCTGCCTTTCCACTTGTGTAACTTAGCCTGTGGCTGCTCAGCTGTGAAAGCCACTGCGGCTTCACTGGCCCTGCTGCTTCCTCTTTCATGTTACCGCTAAACTCATTTTACTAAACCCAAGCAAGAGATGTCACTGTGTCTAACACCACCAGGGAAAGCGGTCCAGGAGCATGCCTCCCAGCTA
The DNA here is from genome assembly GCF_030254825.1 of Meriones unguiculatus. Lineage (NCBI taxonomy): Eukaryota > Metazoa > Chordata > Mammalia > Rodentia > Muridae > Meriones > Meriones unguiculatus. Next base: position 70,844,511 of record NC_083361.1, on the reverse strand, counting down.
AAGGAGCAATGAAGCCTGGAAAGCCAGTCTATGTACCCCAGAGAAAGGGGGTTTGACCCTATCTCGATGTACCTCACATGCAAATGAAGATTTATGCTTGCACCAATCACAACACATCTGGCCTACAAATGCTGATTTGTCTCTGCACCAGTTACAACAGCCTTTCTGTAAGCCCAGAAGTACTCTCCCTCAGGCCCACATGGAAATAGTAGCAGGATAGCTGTTCACCAAGGCTTGTGATAGCAATAAAGCAAGGTAAAAACACCTCCTGAAACAGCCCTGATTAAAGCTGCACCTTCAGGAGCCAGAGCCGTTAGCTGCAATTGTCATGTAGTTTTCTCAAGGGGAGCATAGATGGTGATTTGAATGAAAAATGTTTCCAATAACTCGGGCATTTGAACACTTTGTCCCCAGTTGGGGACACTGTTTGAGAGACTGTGGGGCTTCGCGTTTGTCATTGAAGATGAGATGTCTGTTTCCTGCTCCAGCCACCAGCTGCCATGGCTTCCTTGACGCTATGGACTCTTGGAAATCATAATCCCAAATTAACCCTTCATTCTTTCGAGACAGAGTGTGTGTGTGTGGGTGTGTGTGGGTGTGTGTGTGTGTGTGTGTGTGTAACAGTCCTGGCTGTCCTGGAACTTGCTCTGTAAGCCAGGCTGGCCTCAAACTCAGAAATCTGCCTACCTTTACCTCCTGAGTGCTGGGATGAAGGTGTGGGCCACCACCACCCAGCTTAAAGCTGTCACTCCATAAGCTGCCTTGCTCATGGTGTTTTATCACAGCAAGGGAAGAGTAGCTAAGACAGCATGGAAATGTTTGAAAAGTGTGTTCCAGGCTGCTGTTTGACTGACAGGACTTTTACTCAAAGCAGCCAGGGGAATAAGGCAGAATCCATCACCTACAGATTAGGAAGTTAAATTACCTTAGTTCCTAAAAGTCTTTGTTTATTCGTTGGAAAATGGACATCAGCAGGGGTGCTTGTCAGGACTTTTGCTTATTTTTTAAGATTTATTTATGTGTGTATATGAGCACTCTCTTTGCATGTATGCCTGCATGACAGAAGAAGGCATCAGGCAGAAGAGGGCATCAGATCCCACTATAGATGGCTGTGAGCCACCATGTGGTTGCTGGGAATTGAACTCAGACCTCTAGAGGAGCAGCCAGTGCCCTTAAGTTTTCTTTTATGTGTTGTGCACAACATGTGTGTGGCTTGGAGGCCAGAAGAGACCCTCAGACCCCTGGGTGCTGGAGTTACAGGAGGTTGTGAGATGCCCAGAGTGGGTGCTGGGCGCCCAACTCACGGCCTCCGGAAGAGCAGCAAGCACTCCTCACCACTGGGCATTCTCTTGGCCCCACAATGAGAACTTCAAAATGTTTCATTAACGCTAATAGTTAAACAACCCTTAACATCTGTCTACTGTTCCAAAGAAATGTGAGTCGCTTTGTCTGCCCAAAATAAAATCAAAACCAGACTTGAAAAGTCTCACAAAGCCTCAACCCTCCACAAAAGACTTCAGGCAACTGAGTAAAGCTGAGAATGAGAGAGGTGGTCTTTCCCCGGGAAAAGCACACCGGTTGGTGGTCCCGTGCCAAATGGTCAGCCCTGAAAACATACACACAAGTAACATTTATGGACTCAACAGGTTATATTTAGGAATAAATGTGTAGATCCAAAAACATATGTGCATACAATCACAACTGATGAAAAAGAAAAGCCATGAGTTTGAAAGAGAGCAAGGAGGGCTTGGAGGGAATAGAGAAACGTAATTAAATTATTATCTAAAATCAAACTTCAAAAATTAAAAAAAAAATAAAGCATCTAAGCATCTACTCCATTTCTTCCCCACAGAGTTTGCACATCCCCAGAGACTGGTAACCTGAACACAGAACACACATGGAGGCAGAAGGAAAACTGGAAAAATTCAATTCATTCTTAGTTTTCCACCGCTGGGCTATGAGGAGGAGGGTCAAGTGTTCAGAGAGGTGGAAAAGGCGGAGGCGAGGGACAGCTAGCTCACACACTGACTGGTCACACAGACCAGACACGCTCAGCCTTGGCCTTCCTTCTCCAGCCAGGCCCGGGTCTGCGACTGCTCTGTTTCCTACCGCTTTGCCCAGCGAGCAGGTCAGGAATCCATCTTTCCCCTTTGGTCTTCTTTCCATTTGGAAGCCCGGCTCCTGACTGGCAGGAGGGGCCGTTTCCTGACATTGTATGTGCACACGGGAGCAACCAGGATTCCAAACTGCAGCGCTTGTGAACTTCTGGCTGTGAAAACGTGGCCATGGAGCACAGGGGCCCCAGGACATACGCCATCTTGGAGCAACTGCACACACTGCTCCTGTGCACCAAAACTTGGGCATCTTTTCTAAGTCTCATTGCAGATCTTCCTTGAAAAGATTGAAGGAGACACCACAGCTTGGGACTGGGCATTCCCTGTGTACACTCCGTATAGTCTGCTCTCTGTGTGGCCCTTGTTCTCACTCTCAAGCCTCGCTCTCCCTTCCCCATAGCTAAATTAGAAACTTCACGCATGAGGTGAAACTACACAAAAGCACAGCGATGGTACAAACGGTACTTTTAATTGGGAAACAGCCACATGTCCACTTTGTCTGCTGTCCACCCTGATTTGTCTCTCTGTGCAGAGGGTGCTGGTCGCTTTCTAGAATTGCCACGCCCCCTGCATTACTTTCCCCTTCCCTTCCTTTCCTTTTGTCTTAGTTTGCTTCCTGTCGCTGTGACAAGACACTGACCAAAAACAACATGGGGAGGAAAAGGTTTATTTCAGTTTACAACTCCCAGGTCACACCCTGTCTCCCTTCACTGAAGGAAGTCAGGGCACAAACTTAAGGCAGGAAGCCGGAGGCAGGAACTGAAGCAGAGGCCGCAGAGGAAGGCTGCTCACTGGCTTGCTCTCCAGTGTTCAGCTACCTTCCTTGTGCCTCCCTAGTGAGGGGTGACAGCGCTCGAAGTGAGCTGGGCTTTCTTACATAAATCATTCATCAAGAAAATGCCCCCCATCCCTGTCGTCTCTACAGGTCAGTACGAAGGAGGCATTTTCTCAGTTTGGGCTACCTCCTCCCAGAGGACTCTCATTTGTATCCAGTGGACGAAAAAGCTAACCAGAGTGTCTTTCTTCCTTACTTTCTTTTTATTTCTCTTCTTGTGAATGAATCAAGAGGGCCCCAAAGTCCTCACTGCCTTAACATGCCCACTTGAGCCATCCCAGCTGATGGATCTAGCAGGTGTTAGTGTATATTGCTGGCCACAGGAGGCTGTTCCAAATACATCCTTCCCAGGACCTCAGTGGCACTACCATGTGGTGGGCACACAGCCCCACCTTGGTGGGATGCAAAGTCCTCTATTTTACTTTATTTTATTTCTATCTTTTGAGACAAGATTTCTCTGCATAGCCCTGGCTGTCCTGGAACTCACTCTGTAGACCAGGCTGGCCTCTAACTCAGAGATCCTCCTGCCTCTGCTTCCAGAGTGCTGGGATTACACGTGTGTGCCACCACACCCAGCTAGATACTTTCCGTTATAGAAATTTTCCAAATGAATTTGAATCTTACCCACTGGGCCTTTCATAGGTGAGACTCTTTTTTTCCCCCTCAAGGTATAATTGTCCTGTCACCCCAGTGACAAGTAGGAAGTTTCCCTTCAACGGCAGTAACCTCTTTAACAATCACAGTTGCTTTGTCTGCAGCTTTAATCGTGCTTTTCGTATCTCTCTGCTCCATTTTGTGCTTTAAGTAAGTTCCCACTGCAAACCCTACTAAAAGCAGCCAGCAGTAATCACACTGCAACCTGAATGTTAGGCTGTCAGGAAGTTTTCTCCACTGAACGAATTAGCCCATTACTTTTGAATTCAACCTTATTCAAATTTTCAGAACATGGGCAGAATCTTATAGCCCAGCTATTTGCCAGAATGTGACATTAATAGCTTCTTGCCCGTTGCTGATGCTCTTTTCCTCTTGGAACTCTCCTGACAACAGTCCCATCCACATTTCTACCACCATTCTGGTCTCATGCACTTTTAGCAGGGTGGTCCATTGAGCTCTGCTTCCAGCATCTTAGGACTAACTCCAAACTCTACCACTTCCCACAATCCTCTTCCAAACCTGTCCAAAGGTCAGTAAGCTACAGGGTTGTGTCCATCGTGAACAGGGGTATTGATTCTGCGTTAGCTACTTTCCTTGTTTCTGTGACAAAAATACTAGGCAGAAGCAAGTTGAGGCAGGAGAGGTTTGTTTGGATTCAGTCATGGCGTTTAAGAGCCACCAGGGCAGGAAGAAAAGGCAGACTGAGCATCTCAATCCATGGCATCAGGAGTTAGCTATACACGGCCTTTTCAAACGGAGCAAGGTCAGTGGATGAAAATAAGAGTGTGACTGCTCCAAGATATGTTGGAGGCCAAGGGTTTTATTGTAGATTTGAGGGACAGAACGATCAGAGGGAGAGCCCAGACTGAACCAGGCCATGAGGGGAGAGAGAGGGTAGGGGAAAGAGGAAGAGAACAGAGAGAGGAGAGCGCGCAAATGAACCAAGAGAGGAGCCAAGAGAGCATATGGCTGAAATGGCAGGTTCATGTGGGGGTGAGGGTGGGGGAGGCAGTGAAGCCCCTGAGCTGGGGAGCTTTAGGGGAGGGGGCAGGGTGAGAAGTGTTGGGAGAAGCCACAAGTACTGAGTGAGCCTTGTCCAGGGTTTCTACGGGACTTGACATTCCAGTCTTTCTGTTGGGTGATAAACAGCATATAATGACTTCTGGAATTGCTTTTGTTTGTTTGGTTTTAGGTGTGTTTGTTTGTTTGTTTGTGTTTTTGTTTTTTTCCCAGACAGGGCTTCTCTGTGTAGCCTTGGCTGTCCTGGACTCCCTTTGTAGATCAGGCTGGCCTCAAACTCGCAGTGATCCACCTGCCTCTGCCTCCCTGAGTGCTGGGATTAAAGGTGTGCGCTGAAACTGCTTCTTAGCTGAAATTAGGTCTCAGCTGTCACGGGACCCAGGAAAGTTGTGATGTTGGTCAAAACTGGGAAGGGAGCTAGGAGTGCAGGCTGGAGAACATGTTTTGCTAGCTGCCCAGGTTCTGCAGCACCACCTGGGGCTAGTGAAGTGTGGGCCACTTCAGAACAGTCTGGGATGCAGGTTCCAAAGGAACACCCGGGGCTTGCAAGTTCCAAGTGGTTTGGGAGCCATTTGCACTGTTCCATTGATTGGAAATATGCTAGGACAGATAGAGACTACAGACAGAGGTAAAGTGAAGGAGCTTGGGAAAAAAATATTTATCTTGGGTGTACATTTGAAACCTCCAGGCACACAGGTTCCAGTAGTTGGGGAAGGGGTTACCAAGACCAACAAAACAGGGAACTTACCCTCAGGGGTAGGCAGTAGGAGGGGAAAGCTTAGGTTGTTAATTAACTGACAAGGGTACTTACCTGGAGTCCATTTGACCTGTGACAGGTGGATTCAAGTCTCATGACCCCCTGAAGCTTATAAGAATTTGTTTAAGCCTACAAAACAGATAAACGTGTTAGGCATATTAGCATTACCATTGTTTGTAACCTGTACTGAAATCCACATGGTATAAAAAAGCAGTAGACTTTTTTGAGTCATAGCAAAAGCTTGGGAACCCCCCCAAAAAAAAAAAAAAAGATTCATGGTTAAAAGCATGAACACTTTTTCTGTATATCCAAGGGCTGGTCACAGATGTTTTTAGCACAATGAGAAGCATTTTTAAGTCTATAGTTAGTAGTTCTAACTACCAGAAGCGAGGTCTGATTTTTTTTTCCATATGAAATGAACTAACCAGGCAGCTGCAGCCTTGGAGAAGGAGCTGAGTGCTCCTTGCTAGCAAACTGACAAAGCTACAGTGAGCCGCAGAGATCTGAGAAGGATAAATTATAATCCAAACGGTCTATGTATCAGTTAAAAGGGCAAAGACTTACCATTACCTGAATGGGCACTCTAGGGTCCTAGATAGTTTTGTTGGGGCAGAGGTTGGTCTTTGGCCATCGCTCAGGACAGCATTACATCTTTAGCGTTCAGCTGTCAGACCCAGAAGGTCTGGGAGAGCTTCCTGTGGAGAAGAAACTTGGGAAAACTGACCTACTTTGATGAGGCAGGGTAGGGTAGTCAACACAGTTTCAGTGCAGGGCCCTGATTGCAGACATGTCATGGGACACTGGTTAACATTGCCACAATCCAAGTGGATTCCCTGTGCCCCATCATTTCCTTTGGAGACCTTAGGGTTGCTTCTTGGAGCTGGCGTTTCTGACTCTCATGGGAAGCTTTTTCATTAAACAACCTAAATGTGGCATTCAGCATATCTCTGAAGAGTTTGAGAACCATTATCTATTAAATATACATGATTTTAAACAAACTTTACTTTTTAGTTACTAGCTTTAGGCTTAGCCTTGAAAACATACACAAGAGGCTAAATAAAGTTTGACCCTGTAAATGAATTCCATTTGTACTTAGCATGACTATGAGCATAGTTCTGAGCACACTAAAGAATCTGATCATGCGTTAGGTAACTGACCACTAACCTGCACATCTAAATTATCTTTAACAGTTTACAACAAGTTGGTGGCTTTTATAAGATGAGGATTTTAGAGATTTTTCCCTGGTAAGCTTGAACCTTAAAAATCTGAGTAGAGAATCTAATTGAAGATCCTTCAGCATCAAAATAAAACTTTAAACCATAAATACAGTGAACAGAGAGACTGGGAACTTTACTTTTTGATCCTTTCATGGTGCATAGACTGTCACAGTTTCTTGCATGACTCAGTTTACCCAAATAGCTAACACTTAACAAAGTTAGCAATGACAAAGAGGCTAGACATATATCTTTATTTTACTTACTGTTAACCTGAGTAGATGTAGCAATTTATAAACCTTATTTACTAACACACCTTATTCATCAAACATCTATTTCTACTTATTTTCTAGAAGCCTGGTATTGAACAGTTAGCAAAGACATAAATGCTTAGATATACATCTATAAGTAAGTTTCTGTAAACATGTTATATCTTTAAAAACTTAGAAATTTACCATCATGTGAAGATCCATCCTAATCCAAGATATTGGAGACCTGATGTTGCCTCCTTAGTCTAAAAGGGAGATACAATGCTAAGCAGAGAGCACAGTAGAATTAATCAATTTTATAAATGTTTGTTTAGTTGTTTTCTACAACATGGTCATCTTAAGATGGTGGTGAAGTAACATTGCATGTACTCTCCAACCTTAGTAAAGATGGCTGCCAGCCACAAGGTTGCTCTTTAAAGCATCTGTTTTCCCAAACAAGACCCAAATTCAAGTTACATATACAGTAAGTAGATTTATTTTTCTAAATGAGAGTTGAATCACATACAGCAAATTAAGATTCAACCTTTTGTTAAAATTTTCAAACTAACTTTTTTTTTTTTTACAGATTTTACAGATTCTTTAACCAAACCCAATGAACTTATAAATCCTGAGATAAATAGTATTTGCACAATAGTATTAACAGATTTCTTGAGAGCAGAGTGCAGAGAAATCATAGAGATAAAAGATTTTGAAGAACGAAAAGTAGAAAAAAAGACAGATATAAGAGACCTTGGGAGTATTGAGCAGCAAACGTTTAGATATAAGATTTTAGGGTCATTGTGCAGTGACAGGAGCTGTTACCATAAGGGAGAATTTGGAAATCAAGTGTACCATCTCTAGCCATTGAGCTGTAGGGAGGCCAAGCCATTTGCCGTATGCCGGGGAGGCTTTAATGAAATTTTTGAGTCCAAGGAGGAAAGGGGAACGGAACTCTGCTAAAGGAAAGATTCCTGTACCACAGAGACCTGGGAGGGCTCGGAGAAGTTGGGGTGGGGGTGGGGGGCAAGGAGGCTTCAAACTTCATGGTGATGAGAATTTCAATCCGAGGTATCCCTTAGTGGACTGAGAGACTTATCAGAGAGGAAAAACTCCTTGTCACAGAGGAGACGAGTCCCTTCCACATGATAGTGGTCCAGTAAGGCTGGAGGAGCAAGTTCATAGAGAAATCAGAAGCTGGAGTGGGGGAGGGGAAGGGAGGAGAGGAAGCCCCTGGCCTGGGGAGGTTTGGGGCAGAGGGCAGGGTGAGAGGTGCTGGGAGGAGCCGCAGGTGCTGAGTGAGCCCTGTCACAGTCAGAGAGCGAAAGCCTAAGGACCGGAAGGAGAAATGGGTATCACCGTCAAGGCCGGCCACCAGGGACCCTGGACTATGTACCCAAACGTTCCACAAATTCCCAAAACAACGCCACCAGCTGGAGAGCACATGTTTTATACACAAACCTGTGAGGAAATTTAAAAACCAAACCCATAACAGGCTTCTGTTCATCTTGTCAATCACCTTGGCGATGATCACAAGGCGCGGGATCTGATGTCTTCCAGTCAGCTAAGGGAAAAAGGAAGACACAGAGCTGTAGTTCTCATCCGAATCGCCCCTTCACCTGCTCAAATGATTCCCCTGTTGCTTACATTTCCCTGTCATCGCCATGTGAGCAAAGAACAGGAAATGTAGGTTTTACTGGGGCGGGGGCGGGGGGCTAGGGGGATGCCAACAAGACAGATGTTCTGGGCGTAGAGAAGAAGGTGCCTTGGAAAGGCAGCTAGCTCAGCTGGATCCCAGGACTCTGCAGAGATGACCTAGCGCAGGGGCGGGAACTCCTCCCTTCCGAAGCCTAACACCACAGCTAAGTCTTGAGACAGAACTTTCATCACAAGGAAGTGTCCCAGTCATGGGGGCAAGACTTTCCCAGGAGGCTGTGGGCGGCCGAGACTTTCGTCGAGTTGGGTTTGTTTACTTTGATTTCTTAAGAACAACATATCTGTCTACACCACCCGCCCAGGCCCTGTTCCCTTTCACCACTGCTCATGCTCCTCGTAACTCCAGGCTGAGGTACAAGAGAAAGTTTGATGGCTGGAGCAGTTGCGCTCCTGTCTGTCCCCCCTCCCCTCCTTGCTTGGCCCAGTCATGTTTAGGTTGTGGGTGATACTGGCTACATTCTTCCTTGAAGCAATTTCACCACGAGAAGATCCCCCCTCCCCCTGGGAGAATTCTGTAAACCCTCTGTCTGACCCGGCAGAGGCAGCAGAAGCCTGTGGCCTTGATCTCAGATGCATGAAAGCTGCATTTTCTCCGTCATTTACATCACAGCTGAAATGTTCTTGCCCAATGCGAGTGCAAGGCACTTTGATGCTCTCGGTCTGCTGGGTGTGGGAGAGTTTTCAAGCTGATTTATTTCTGTCTTAACCAGTGAGAAGCCCCCTCCCCATGAAGAATAAAAGCAACCAGTTTTCACTCCTCTGATCAGAGCTTCTTTGTGTATTCCTGCTCCCTGTCCTGATACTCACCTGTTTATCTTTTCCCTAGATGCTCAGGGGCACCAGCACACTCAAGATGGAAGTAGTGACAGGAAGGTACAGGGCTCAGACTGCCTTGAGCACTGGAGCAGAAGCAGAGTCTGAGGGCACACATGGGTAGGGTCCAACCAGACCCGCAGCTGGTTCTGAGGATTGCTCTCCCATGGTTGCAGGCGTGGTGGTGAGTGTTAGTATTTTGGAATACAACGTGTTCCTGGGTTACTCAGCAACCTATGATGTCATCATGTGTCCTCGGCCAGGTGGCCACATCTGGAAGACGTGGTTACCTTGCCCCTTAAAGGGATTACCCCAACACGTGGTCTCTCTCTCTCTCTCTCAGCCCCATTCCCCTTTCTCTCTCTCTCCCCACCATGTCCTGTTCTCCCACTCCCTCCATACCCACTTAATAAACCTCTGGCATAGAAGATCGGTTGACCAGCCTCAGGCTTTTTTAATAATATTGGTGCATCTGCTCAGGGGTTCATTATTACATACGAGTTATTTACCAACATTCCAAATTAAGATCTACTAATTTTAGAGGTATTTATTTATGTTAAAACTGGCTCAATTTACTGTATCTCTACTATCAAAAGGTTAATATAAGCTTGGTCTTGTTCTCTTAAAATGATGTCATTAATCTGTAGTATAGCCTTAGACTATTATAAGCTATAAACTTTTATATACTAAATCATACAAAAACTCTTGTGCTCTCACTTTAATAAATTATATTCATGACTTTTAAGACTCCAACTTAGCAAGAACAAAATCTAAAGTCCTAATATTTAACAAATGCAAGTTAATAGTCATCTCATAGATACATATTTATAGTCCTACAGATGCAAACATGGTCTCATTGCAATTTTAATAAACAGCTGAGGAAGGTCCTTGAGTCACCATATAGGAGTTGGTAAAAATAGTGAGCCATCCCAATGGGCTCTAGACCTTAGCTGTACTGAGACTGCTGGTGTTCCCGTAAAAAAGCAAGAGGTTTGCATAGCCAAAAGTCCGTTCTGCCAGGTGATGTTTTCAAATGCAGCCAAGTGGATGCTGGTCCCGCTGCTGACATGCCAAAGCTGGCTGCTGGCAAACTGGCCTCTGGAAGTCAAAATGCTCCCAAGCAGGCTTGTCCTCTGTGCCCAGCCATGGAGGTTCAACCAGCACAAGAGCCACAGACACTTCCAGCCTTCTAGCTCATTGGCCTGGCAGAGGACAGGTGGCTCCTTGACTTAGCAACCTCCACAGCTCTCACACAGGCCTGTTTTTGACCTCAGAATAAGGTCCCATGGACATATTGCCTACTTCTGTGTTGGGAGACTTCAGGTCCCTTCCCAGTTCTCTTCATATGCAGGAGACTAGGCCTTAAGCCTAAGTCCTAGAGCTGCTCTTTTCAGGCCTAGACACAGTCCAGACTCAAGAAACAGGCCTAAATGAAACCTTTTACCATCCCTTTAGCTAAAGGACAATAAATGTTCATAGCAGTTTCAACTATGTCTCATGGTAAATAACTAAATACAAAAGTCCCTCTGGAAAAACTTAATTGAGAGATGTCTTAAGGTTAATAAATACAAGTTATACATGTTTGAGAGTCTAAAAAATGTGTCTTAAGGTTGGTAATGCAACTTATAAATGTTTGAGGATCTAAAAAATGTTTTAAGGTTGGTAAATGCAAGTTATAAAGGTTACAAGGTCTAAGGTAATTTAAGGTATCTTAAATAGGTAAAAAGGCTTGATATTTCCTCCTGTTGCTATGCTAGTGTTGCATTGACTATCCAAAGTAGGTAAAAAGGCTTAATATTTCCTCCTGTTGTTATGCTACTGTTGTATTGACTGTCCAGAGTTCTAACCTTTATCAATAGGGCTCTAATTCATTAATCTGACTCTGATACAAAAACATTCCACTATACCACGTACTATTATGGTTCTAAGCTCAAGACTGTAAGCCTCCATAATGTGTATGCTTATACTAAAAGTTAAGATCAAGTGAGTTTCCCTTTTACTTCATAAAAGGCTTTTGCCTTTTCCTTGCTCACCTTAAAAAATATTTATGCTAATAACACAAATATGTGTGTCTACTGCCTTTTTCTACAAATGGTAGCATTGCAGGTCTATATACCCAGCTCCTAGGTATGGTGCAGGAGAGAGCATAGCCAGAGGCAGAAACATCTGGGAGAGTCCAGAATGGTCATGACCTTTAGCCATGTGGGGAGAGTTGGAAGGGGAGGGAGAAGGAATAGAGAAGAACCAGGCACAGCAGCCAGGAGACCAAAAGTGCAAAAGGAGCAAAAGGCAGGTAATCTAAATGCCTGGATTATATAGGGAAGAGCTCTGGGGGAAGGACAGCCCAGCCCCCGGCTGAAAAGTTCAGAGTAGAGGTATGCTAGGGTATGGCAGCCATACCCTATAACAGATATGGACTGAAGGATGCTGGGAGAACCTGGAGGCCACGTCCACTTTGAAATGTTAAATAGGCAGGCACCTAGGCCACTTGTTCTGGGTTTGAAACCTAACAGATCCCATATGATTTCTTCAACGTGTCCTGGTAGGTATTAGTATTACCTTTATTTGACTCAAACGGAATCAGAGGATCAGAAAGGAAGAGGGATTTACCCATGTTCACCCAGCCACTTAATGAGAAGGATGGGCGGGGTTTCAGATCTTCTGATTCCTCAGTTGGACCCTATAGAGTGTTAAACCCAGAAATTAGGACGAGAACTATGGAGCGAGGTGAATCAGGCAAGTCCAGCTGTACAGCTTATAAGCCCCTTAGAGCCCTCATTTTGACTCTGTACCTTGGGATGCCGCCGAGCTCCGGTGAGATAACAGCAGCTTGTAGGGCGCTTCAGACTGCCTGTTGTGCAGGAGCACTTCTTGTCGTAGTCATTTATCAGAGCAAGGGCAGAGCTGGTATATGTGCTGTTTAGAAGTGAGCCCTGCTCTGGATTTACAGGGCCCATCCGAAAGGAAAGACTATCAGCGGAAAAGGAGATTGTTGTCAATACTCCAAGCATCAAAAGAGCTGAGCTCTTCCTCCCCCAAGAGCAGAATGTGTGCCAAAGCCTGTGCAACCTCTGGGGCTCGGGAGAATATGGAGCCTCTTGTTCCTGTGGAGGCTAGAGATTTTTAGGGCAGATACAGGCTGTCCTTCTGGTTCCTAGGGCCTTAACCCACACTTCCCAGCTCAGCTCTTCCCTCCTCCTCTATCTTGGTGCAAACCATGCCTGCAGGGGTCAGACTCCTCGGAGTCAGGCCCAGGACTGGGCAGACCCTGGCAGAAGATCAGAGCCTTGACTCAGTCAGGGTGTGGGCCTCAGCAGGCCAGAGGGGTACCCACCATAGCAAGGCAGAGAGAAGGGCATCCTCAGCTCTACCTTCTAGAGCTGTGGCCAACGCCAGCAGAATGTCTCTTGTCACATGTCTGTGGTCTGGGTCAGCGGTCTAGCAACAACACTGTATAGACATGAACTCTGCCCCTTCCCCTTTATCACTGTGGCTGATATTTCTGTTGCCTCATAGGAGTTTATAAAGCCTGTGCTCTTGGCTGCCAAACCAGATACTCCTCCTTTCTGAGGTCCAGATGCAGCCATTCTTATCATAAATAAAAAAAAAAAAAAAAAAAAAATCAAGCAGTCCAATTAAAAAATAGGGTACAGAGCTAAACAGAGAATTCTCAATAGAGGAATATCGAATGGCAGAGAAACACTTAAAGAAATGCTCAATATCCTTAGTCATCAGGGAAATCAAATGCAAATCAAAACGACCCTGAGATTTCACCTTATATCCACCAAAATGGCTTAGATCAAAAACTCAAGTGACAATACATGGTGAAGAGAATGTGGAGAAAGGGGAACCCTCCTCCATTGCTGGTGGAAATGTAAACTTGTGCAACCACTTTTGAAATCAATCTGGCACTTTCTCAGACAATTAGGAATAGCGCTTCCTCAAGATGCAGCTATACCACTCCTAGGCAAATATCCAAAAGATGCTCAAGTACACAAGGACATTTGCCCAACCATGTTCATAGCAGCTTTATTTGTAATAGCCAGAATCTGGTAACAACCCAGATGTCCCTCAATGGAGGAATAGATACAGAAATTGTGATACATTTACACAATGGAATATTACTCAGCAATTAAAAACAAGGAAATAATGAAATTTGCAGGCAAATGGTGGGAACTAGAAAAGATCATCCTGAGTGAGGTATCGCAGAAGCAGAAAGACACACGTGGTATATACTCACTTGTAAGTGGATATTAGACATACAATATAGGATAATCATACTAAAATCTGTACACCTAAAGATGCTAAGCAAGAAGGAGGACCCTGGGTAAGATGATCAATCTTCACTCAGAAAGGCAAATAGGATAGACATAAAGAAGAGGGAGAAAACAGGGAACAGGACAGGAACTTACCACAGAGGGCCTCTGAAAGACTCTACCCAGCAGGATATCAAAGCAGAGGCTGAGACTCATAGCCAAACTTTGGGCAGAGTGCAGGGAATCAAGACTCTACCCAGCAGGATATCAAAGCAGAGGCTGAGACTCATAGCCAAACTTTGGGCAGAGTGCAGGGAACCAAGAAATCTGGGGCCAGGGGTCTTTTCTGAGACTGATACTCCAACCAAGGACCATGCTTGGAGATAACCTAGAACCCCTGCACAGATATAGCCCATGGCAGCTCTGTCTAATGCCCCACTCACCATACCAACCCTATTGATGGACACCCGTCCCTGATGGCTCCCTGGGCTAGACTTAGAGCACAAGCTCCTGGCCTACCTGGAGGGCAGACACTGTGGAGGCAGATCTCTAACTCTGGCAGGCTGTGGGCTCCTGTTTTGATCTCTTCACCCACAAATGTTGTTCCACCATTTAAGAATTAGTATGAAGGTTGAGGTGATGGTTCAGTGGTGAAGAGCACTTTCTTGCCCTTGCAGAGGACCTAGGTTTGATTTACAGCACCTACATTTCCTGCATAGAGGGAAGACCTAGGGGTTGGAATCACAACCACCTGTAACTTCAGTTCTGGGGGGATCCGACGCCTCCTCAGGACGAGGCACACAAAAGGCAGAGATCCATCCACATAAAATACAATTAAAATTTAAAAGGATCAACATGGTGGATGATAAAGGTTAATTTAAGGGCAAATATTTCCCCGAGAACCCTGAGCAGCAGAGGTATGTGCTTAGGGACTGGCTGGGGCAGCGCTGTAGTCGGGATCCTGAATGTCCCCCAAATGCTTAGGTGTTGGAGGCTCGTCACCAGCCTGGGGTGTGACTGAGAGAGATGGTGAAGTAGGGTCATGACGGGAACGTCAGGGCCTCCGCACTTTCTCTCTCTTTGCCTCCTGGCTGTTCGTGGCGAGCAGCCTCTTCAGCCATGTGCTCCTACTAAGGTGTTCTCTGCTGCCACAGGCCCAAAGGAACACCATCAACCTGCCACAGATGGAAACCGATGGCAAGTAAATCTTTCTTCCTTGTAGGTTGGTTGTCTGAGGTATTTCATCCCAGTAATGGAAAACATCAGGACACAGATGGGTTGGGTGAGCTGTGTGGTGGGAGGAAGGTCAGGGTGACCCTGCAGAGAGGGAAGACCTACAGGGTAGGATACACGATAAGCCTTTGGGACAAAGGAGGGAACTCCTGAGAGAAAGTGGAATACAGAGTCACAAAATGGTGAGTCATAATTTACTGTGCTGACGTCAGAATTTCACTTTCTAAGGCCTCAAGAAAGTAGAAAAGAAAATGAACTGATAACAACCCTCTTCTCTGTCTCCTCCCTACTCCAGCTCTTCTGACCCTTCAGCGTCTTCATACCAGAACCGTGGAGCCCCACCCCACCCCCTCCCCAAGCAGCACAACTCACAGTTGCTGAAGGAATCTCTAGAGACAAGAAAGGAATTTTCCAACCCATGTCGCTAAGTGCACTCTCTGCAAGTGGGGAGAGAAGTTAAACGACATTTTATGACCTGGGTTCTTAAACCTCAAAGCTCCCTCTCCTCTCTCTCCCTCCCCTTCCTTCCTCCCTCTCTCTCTCCTTCCTCAGTCCCTCCTTCCATTGCTGGAGACCAAGCTCAGAGACTGTCTTGTGACTCATTTCTGAGGCTGCTTCAGGGAGCCTTCACAATAATGACGGGAGCACTCCCCACTTCTCTCATGAGAGGACCTCAAGGTTTAATGAGTTGAAATCACCTTCTAGATGTGGTGTAAGTAGAAGAGACAAGACCAGATCCTGGGTTGCATCCTGCCAAACTCTGGGCTCCCAACCCCAGCAGTGACACCGGTGTCCATGAAAATGACACACATGGATGTCCCCAGAGCAGCCTACGGCTGGGAATGAATGGACCAAGCCTCAGGGTCGGGCTTTCCCAGCCCTCTTCCAAACTTAGCCCAGATGTTGTGACTTTTTCTTTAAGAGACTCTCAATAGTGTGAGCAACTACCTCCACATATAAAAATGCACCCACCTCTGCTGACCAATCAGAAAAAGCTGAATCTCAGAAAGGGGAGTGGCCAAACTGGCCTCAGCTCTCTGAACACAGAGGGGTCTCTCTCTGAAAGGGCTTAGAGGATGCAAGGCATGGAGGTGGACCTTGAAAGGGCTTCCCATGAGTAGCTCGTGTGTTCCGGAGGGCTGGGAAAGGAGAGCAAAGGTTTGAAATCACAGATCAGCATGCATGCTGGAATGAATCGGTGTGATGGAAAATGAGGCAGAGGCTGGATGTCTGTGTGGTATCAAGGCCATGGTAAAAAGAAATGCCATAGACAGAGGGACTGAGAAACACAGTTGCTTAAAAATCTAGAGATAGGTATCAGATTTTTTTCCTTAGACAAAGATACCAGTAGATTCAGTGTCTAATGATGCTTGCTCTCTGGTTCCCAGAGGCATTGTTTTCTGTGTGTTCAAATGGTCCATGAGGTCATGGAGGTCCCACAAGCCTTATGCATCCCTTTCATGGCACTTATCCCATATCCCACACTTGGGATTAAAACAAAAACAAATATCCACATAACGTAACTACTGAGTCTTTTTTTTTTTTTTTTTAAGAAACCCAAACTCTTGCTACATGGGAGGAAGACTTTGAAGGGACTTTCTTAGTGTCTTCAGGAGTTTCGTCTCTGTTCCCTGCAGGTGACGGGCACCTTAATTCGGAAACGCTGTATTCTGCTTGCCACTTAGGAAGGCCACTCTAGAAAAGAGAGACAAAGTCCCCTAAAGAAGGTGGCAATGGCCTGGACCATGAGAATGCTGGTCAGTCAGTGTGCAGGCAAAGGCAAGGTGTGAAGACCTTTCATAGGGGTGAAGACCTACAAAGCCCCCCATGCCGAGGTGGGTTCCAGGAACCATGTACGGCTAAAGGATGGTTCAAGTACTAATCTGACCAATAAAGACAGTTACTTTCTGAATCCTTTCATGGACTTAGAAGGATCGTGTGCCAGGCTGCCATGGTTAAAGGATACCAAGCCTGACAACCTAAGTTCAATCCTCAGAACCTGCATAAAGGTAGAAAGAGACAGCTGACTCCATGAAGGTGTCTTGACATGTACCCCCATCACACACACACAATAATAATAATAATAATGAAACAAAAATAAAAAAATCATCCCATGTTAATTTCCCAAAATTAAGGTAGTTCTTATTTATAACTGCTGAGGCAGCATCAAAATCAGGGGATTTAGCATTCCTATTAAATAATCTACAGTCCAGATGCAAACTCTAGCAGTTGTCCTAATCAGGGTTTCTCCTGGATCCCTGCCACCCAATCCAAACACTTTGTCCTTCATCCTATGTCTCCCTTTTTCTAACAGTTTTTCAGTCTTTGACTTCTATGACTTTGGCATTTTAAAACACATAGGCCGGTTACTTTACAGGATCTCCTCAAGTAAGGCTGTCCATTGTTTCTTCAAGATTAGATCCAGGGTGGGCATTTTGTGGGTGCAAATCCCCCAGAAGTGATGTGTTGATATCAGCTCATGTGTGAGGTAGACCTGTTCCGATATTGGTAACACCGTCATTAGTCACACAGTTAAGATCAGACATTCCTTAAGACAATTTAGATGGCACCGGATATGACTTTTTCAGTTATGAAGGTTTGCCATGTTTTAATTATTGATGCGCGTGCAAGTGCAAGGGTGTGAATGTGCGTTTGTGTGTGCGTGTGTGTGCATGTGCGCGCATGCTTGTGTAGAGGTCAGAGGCTGATGCTGGGTATCACCCTCAATGGCTCTTCACTGTGTTTTTGACACAGGAATCTGGGGCTCATCTTCTCAGTTAGGGCTGACTGAACAAGGAGCCCTGTGATCCTCCTGTCTCCACCTTCCTCCAGGACGACTTTGTATGTGAAACCCAGGCCCTCATGCTTGCCCAGGAACCACTTTCCTGACAGAGCCATCTCCACATCCTCCAGAGATCAGGTCCTTCCCTGGGGTAGGCTCCAAAGCTGCAATAAGGAGTCAAAGGTTGGGCATGCTCTTAGGACTAAGAAGGAAGTTGAGGGGCCTAGCAGCAAAAGCCTTGTTGGGCTTTACCCTTATTTACCTCCTGTCTACCCATGTCCTGGCCGGACTTGTGCAGAGCAGGACAGGAAGAACAGACATAGGGCTTGAAAGTGAGCTGTGGGGGAATAGACAAGGACTTTCTTTACAGGGAAGGTGAAGGGGCTCATTTGGCAGCACCTCCCAGAGGCCTGCTTCGGCACGCCCTCAGGCTTTAGCCCAAGCACAAGTCTGTGCTCTGAGCCCCGCAGTCTTGCAGGCCATCTAAATGCAGAGGCAGGTGTCGTTTTGATGCGCTCATTTTCTTAGGCTGCGGATCACCCTCTGGTGAAAATACAGAGTTCCGTAAGATCCCTCCCTGCATATTTGTTGGCGGTGGTGTGGCCTTGGAGTTTTAAACTGAGTCAGTAAAGACTTAGGAGCCTCAAAGTTAGGAATGAACTTGAAAACACATGGCCTTTGCTTGGAATGTAGCAGGCACTCATTTATGGCAAAGCTCTTTCTTTCTCGCCTCCCGTCTGCCCTCCGTCTCTTGTTCTCTGGATTAGTGACACAACAGGCAACTGAACCTGGCTCTACTCAGGACTTAGTACCTGTTGTGTGAAGGCAGGGCAGGTCACATACCCTCTGAAGTTCACTTTTCTCCTCTATGGAACATTTTTTGGGCTGGGAAGATAACTCAGCGGTAAAGCAATTGCCTCATAGTACGAGGACACAAGTTCAAACTACCAGTGCCTGCCTAGTGCACCTGTAATTCCAGTGCTCCAACAGAGATGGAAAGCAGACACAGGGGAATTCCTGGAAGCCTGTGGGCACAGGCTGGACACAGCAGCAAATAGTAAGAGGCCAAATCTCAAAGAAAATGGAAAGTGAGGGTAACACAATGGTCTTTCCCCCAACCCCCACATGCCTACTGTGGGGTGCACACACCCGCATTTGCACAGAAGAGCTTGTATGTGTGCAACGGACACAAACTGGGAAAAAAAAAACGGTTAGGGGGGCACAATGGACGAGTTGCTCTCTAGTACGTCAGAAGTTTATCACGTAAGATTTAGCATAATTGGTCATCCCTGTACATTCACATTTGAGATATTTGGAAACATCGAGGGACCAGTCTGCAGGGAGGAGGTATCCACAGCCCGAAGCATGACTGCTGGAGAGTCTTCAAAGCAGGCCTCCACCCTGAGCCTCCAAAGCCTTCCTCCCTGGAACAATGTCCCATAGAAATGCCAGTGTAACTGAGTGCCTAGAAAACAGGCTCCTACTAGGCTCCACCCCTCACTGGCTGCCAGCTCTGCCTACTGTGGGTGAGAAACACTGGGTCCTTCCCAACCTTTTGATGTAAATTTAGAGGCCATCACGTGAGACCTTCAGGAAGAAGAGTATATTCACCACCTCAAAGGGGTCATCTTAAGGACAAGTATGTATAGCTTGGGAGAAGGACCAGGAACTACCAACACTGAGAATAAAAACCACTTGGAGCCGCCCAATAGCTGTGACAAAACCCCTGATGATCCTGCTACCATTTTACATCTTGACGAAAAGAAGTGTCAGGTAAGGTTTTAGGAGCTACTAGCAAAGCCTTTTGCTCAGGCCACTGCTGAGCTGGGCCACTGCTGGCCTGTGGTCCATCTGCCCCCATGGATGCTCCTCAGTGACCCTGGAGAGCTGTTGCAGCGACCTCTCATCTTCCACACACACACCCCTTAGGAACTCTGGCATTGGGCAGTTTTCTCTATAAAATGTCTCTACCATATTCGGTGTCCTGTTTTATGCACACCTGTTAGAGGTAGAAGAAAACAGACACAGCACATCTACTCAGTAACAGCCCAAAGCAGAGCTCATGTTGGGGTGGGGGTGGGGTGGTCCATTCTCACCTGATCTCCCATTCTTCTTCCCTCTGTGTTTCTTGAAGCTCTGACTCCCTCAGTCTTTCAAGTGTCAATCTGGAGGTCATTATAGATCTCCGCTATGAGCAGGCTGTGGGACTCACCCATTCTGAAGATATTTACCTTGATTATATTATCTTAAGCACTCTGGAATAAAAGTTAATAGCTTCTTTCGAATGGTATTTCCCAATGGCTCAGCTGAGCCTCAGTTTTCTTTTATAACCCTTGAAGCTAAGGGGCCTAAGACAAGATGGCTTTTCCAACTGCCCAGAAAGGATAAATTCCCAGGACTTCCTGTTTCACAGACTGAGAGAAGCATGGCAGCCGCTCACTCTGGGTGAAAACTCAGACCTGCCTGCACCTGTCGAAGCTGGCCTGGTCTAACTTACTCCATCTCATGACATCCAGGCTGGATAGGCAGGAAAATAAACAGAGACAGCCGGTGGGACAGTAGAAATTCAGGAAAAGTTAAGGAAGGATCGATCGGCACTCTTGGCTGAACTCCTGACTACTGACAATGGGTGTCCTGTTAATTTGGCTCTTCTCCAATTTCAACTTTGATAAATCCCTAAGCCAATCTATCATTTCATAGTATCTTCTTATAGCAGCCTGACTGGGTCAAGATAGCCCCAGAAGGCACAGCAAGTGGCTGGTTTGAATGAGAAATGTCATTCATGGGCTCATGTATTTTAATACTTGGTCTCCAGTTGCTGGCTCTGTTTGGGGAGCGTCCTAGTTTGCTTTCTGTTGCTATGCTTACACAATAACAAAAAGCAACTTGGGGACAAAAGAGTTTATTAGGCTTACATAGCAGGTCACAATCCATTGTCCGGGGAAGCCAAAACAGTGACTCTAGGTAGGGGCTTTAAACAGAAACACTGCTTACTGGCTTGCTCCCTTGACTTGTTCAGCTAGCACTGTCATACAGGACAGGTGTGTCTGCCTAGGGATGGCACTGCCCACAGTGGGCTGGCCCGCCTACATCAATTAGAAATTAAGAAAATGCCTCACAGACATGGCCACAGACCAATCTGATGTAGGCAAGTCTTCAGTTCAGGTTCTTTCTTCCCAGGTGACACTGGTTTGTATCCAGTTGGAAGCTAAAGCTAACAGTGATAGGGAGACTTTGAAATCTCTAGGAGACAGTGGAGACTTGCTGAAGAAATACATCATTGGGGATGGATTTTGAGGGTACATAGCCTTGCCTGGCTCTGTGTTCTCTCTCCTTGCTCCCTGTGTGCACATGAAAATACAACAGCCAGATTTCTGCACCTGCTACCATCCGGCCTATCTACCATGTTGGACTGTATCTCTCTGGAACCGTAAGCCAAAACAAACCTTGTCTTCTTTAAGTTCCTTTTTATCATGACATTTCATCACAGCAGCAGAAAAATAACAGCAAGTGATGACGGTCTAAGGTTCTGTGCACCTTCGGGGAGTGCAAGAGAAGGGAGTGGGTACAAGAGACTTATTGTCCCAAAGTGTCATCATGTCAGTGTCAGTGAAGACAGTTGGAGCAAATCTGATAAGATATGGGAAGTCAGCTAGCAAGACAGTAGAAGAAACAGAATTATGTCCCACCCCATCCAGGCTTATTCACCAGCAGTGGAACTCTGAGGTTGCAGTCCTTGGAACCAGTGTCACCCGGACAGACTTACCACTAGGGCAAGTTCTCTAAAGCAGATTGCTTAGGAAGATCATTATTTAATTTTTAGCAGGCAATTTCCAATTAAATCCTGGATTTGGCAATGGCATGATCCTCCGCCTATGACTGCCACAGGCCTTTGCTTCAGGCAGTTGCCAAGCGCAGCTGATTTTATAGCCAGGCCTATAGGTGCCTCTCATCTCATCTTTGTGACCAAAACAGAAGCCTAGTGTAGCTGTTGTCTAGAGGTCATGTGACAACATCTGGAAACAGTGTCATTGCCCTCTGGCATCTAAGGGGTAGAAGCCAGGGATCCTGCTAAATGTTTTATCATTTACAACAGCCCATAATGGAATTTCTCAGCCAAGATGTCCACAGTGCTGATGCAGAAAACCCATCAATCAGCTTTGGCTCCTTGGCAATCAAACTCGACTCACGGATGATCCTTCTCCTTCCGGCCTCTCTCCTAACAGCACGCCTGTCCGTGACACACCCCAGGAGGCGTTCATACACATACACATACACATATTCACATCTTTACCTGAGATGACACTGCCCGAGTTCCCCAGCTCTGCATCGTGCCACAAATATCTTTCCAGCTTTGCCCTCTGGCTCCACTCCTGTCTCAAAACTTCTCTTTGCCCTAGCCCTCAGGGAGGCAGAAGCAGGTCGTTTGAGGCTAGCCTGTGAGTTGGAGGCCAGCCTGGTCTACAAAGCGATTACAGGACAGCCAAGGCTACACAGAAAAACCCTGTCTCACAAAACAAAACTGATCTTTGCACCCCAGCCACTCTCCAAAGGGCATATAAAAGAATCACTCTGGCAGGAATGAGCCGAGGAGCAGAACTTTCATGTCTATGCCATATGGAGGCCATTTCTCTAGGTATCAGCTCACACCAGCTTCTCAGTAATATGGTCCCCAGGAGAAATTTGCTCTTCTTCTTTTCTCACATGTGACCTCTGCTTTTAAGTCCGCACCACCTCCCCCACCCCCAAAGCCATCACTGAGGTCAAAGCGGGGAAAGCCCTCTGCCACTGTCCTCTCTTAACACTGCATGCCTCTCTTTGGCCACTTATTTTCTTCTTTCAGAAACAATTATCCAAATCAAGCCTTATC
Source organism: Meriones unguiculatus (assembly GCF_030254825.1). Lineage (NCBI taxonomy): Eukaryota > Metazoa > Chordata > Mammalia > Rodentia > Muridae > Meriones > Meriones unguiculatus. Next base: position 70,822,002 of record NC_083361.1, on the reverse strand, counting down.
AATCAGAGGCACTCAAAAAGAGCATCCAAAGAGAGCTTAGTAACTGTAGCTATTTATACAGAAGTGTGGGCAGGATTAAGGGAAACTAATGTGGGTGGAGATGCACCCTGGCTACCCCAAGGCCTCACCACCTTCAGAAGAGGGTTACCTGACAGAAGCTGTCCCGATGCTCCTATAGGCTGAGATAGGGAAACAGGCAGCCATCTGTCTCCTGAGCAGACTCCTGGGGCTCTGGGCAGGAGGGAAGGACACAGACAGGCTCTAGTAGGGCAAACAGAGGAGTTTAGCTGGGCCTGTCCTCCTACTGTGAAACCTCATTGGACCGAAGTCACGTTAAAACTGTCCAGAGCATCTGGAGGGGGTCAGTGGCCCAGAGTACTGCTGCTTTTCCAGAGGACCTGGGTTCAGTGCCTAGCACCCACATGGACAGCTCACAGTTGACTAAATCTCCAGTTCCCGGGAATCCAGTGCCTTCTTCTGGACTCTGTGGGCACCAAGTACAAACAAACAGGCAAAACACCCATGTACATGAAATAAGTAAAAAATATATATTTAATTGCCCCCAATCCACGCAAGCCTAGGGCTCATGAAACATGGTAGGCCATTAATATTTTGAAGGTGACTTCATGCACAGGCATGCATGCCTGGTGATTAATTTTTAGAGCATTTTATGGCATCTATTCATGAAGAATACTAGGAATATTCACAAAGCCATAGAAAAAAACACAACCAGGAGCCAGGCCATTCTCTTTCCCAACTCTGACCACCACTTTCTCATGCACATATGGTTTTGTCTTTCAGGAAAACAAACAAACGTCAAGTTTGAATGAAAATGGCCCCTCAGACTGATGGGAAGAGGCATTACTCGAAGGTGTAGCATTGTTAGGTAGGTGTAGCCTTGTTGGAGAAAGTGTGTCAGTTGGGGGGAGAGGCTTTGAGATTTCAAAAACTCCTCCTTCTCCTCCTTCTCTCTCTCTCTCCCTCTCCCTCTCTCTCTCCCTCTCTCTCCCTCTCTGCTGCATGCAGATTCAGATGTAGAACTCTCAGCTACCTCTCCAGCAGCACATCTGCCTTCATGCCACCGTGCTTCCCAGCATGATGCTAATGGGCTAAACTATTGAACTGTAAGCCAGCCCAATTAAATGTGTTCCTTTATAGGAGTTGCCGGTGGTCACAGTGTCCCTTCAGAGCAACAGGAATGACACCCTAAGACGGAAGGTGGAATCCAGGAGTTGGGTATTGCTGTGGTAGGCTGGAATGGACTTTGGACTTAGAAAAACAATTAACTGCTTAAGCGGGGCTTAATGGGCCATTCTAGTGGGAACGTGAAAGACAGTGGTGCTAAGGTTGATTTCAACTGGCTCCGCTCAAGAGGTTTCAGAGAAGGAGAGTTTTAGTATGTGGCCTAGAGACTCTGTTCTTTTGATATTTTGGAAAAGAATGTGGTTGCTTTTTGCCCTCGTCCAAAAAAAAAAAAAAAATTACCTGAGGCTAACATGAAGAGTTTTGGATTAATTGCATTGGCAGTGGAAATCTCAAAATAGCTTAGTATTGACTATTGCTGGCTATTAGTGTTCACTCGAACCAAGATCTACGATGAAAAGGAGGAAGCCGAGCAAGAAAAATATACAAAATGTGCAGTTTGTGGAGAAAGAAAGCCCCAGGAGGGGGAATGGACCTAAATCCTGTGTTCAAGGAGCTAAACAGATTAAAGAATAGCCTGAAGTTCAGTGGAATAAAGGGAATGGTGACCACGGGACAAGACCCCCCAGCTACGCTTCCAAACGGTGGAAAGGGATTAATAATAATAATTTTAAAAAGTTTAGGGCCAGGCATGGTGGTGCACACCTTTAATCCTGGCACTTCAGAGACAGAGGCAGGTGGATATGTACCAAATCATAAAGACTTGACTTTAGAACAATTCTTGACATGCATATAATTTTACACTTACTAATGAATGAAGGAAAATTTGCATACTAATGAGATGGATGGGATTGCTTATTTCCATATAAAGAACTAAGTCCTGGCTGAATATTTGGCACTATAGGATGGAGGTACCTTCTATGCTTTTCAGGGTTGACTGATATTTTGTATAACCAACAATGTTGAAAATACCCTGTAGCGTAAATACAGAATACAAAAGGATGCTTGGGATTATCTCAGAAGCTGTTGGAAAATATCTGAATTTCCCTAATCCCAAGGCAGAATTCATTAAATATTTTTTAAATGAATTTCAAGTCCACAACTCAAATAGCTAGCTTTTATAATCAAATATTCTATCACAATACAACCCAAAGATACACATACTTGCTACATGCTGAGGAATGACAACTAGAAAATACTAAAAGCTTTTGTTCTTTGTAATTAAAACACGATGCTTCTTTAGGATCAGAAAACTCCACATGTACAACATGTGTGCAGTTAAAACAAATCACCTCATATACATAATAGTTTCTATCTGAGCCAGCGTACGTGCGGTGTCCTTCTTGGTGTTGTATGGTATGACGGCATGCGCAGTGCAAAGCTGCATGTTCAGAATCAAGGCTGCAGTAAAACTGGGAGACGCAGCATAGAGAGGTTCTACCAGAACACCCAGGATGCATTGTTAATTATTATTATTATTATTATTTTTTGCTCTGCAGTTGGAAACTTTTGCTGTTGTCCATACTTTTTGCAAACCCCACATTTCGTTATATGGCCTACGTGGAGGTTCAAGTCACAGCTGAAGAAGCTGTGCTGTACAACGGGGCAAACCTTGTTGGACTTGAACCTCTGGGATTGAGTCAAATTGCTCCAGCAGTTGTTTCCATTCTGGGAATGACTCATCTGGGATTGAGTCAAATTGCTCCAGCAGTTGTTTCCATTCTGGGAATGAATCAGTCCAAGCAAGGTAGGAGGATGGAGGGGCAGAGAGACGGCAGGCAGGTTCCACCAGAGAGATGAGTCCTAGGGATCGTGAGCCTGAGCAGGAGAGTTCAAAAGCAAAAGTAGGGTTCAGGTAGTACAGAGGGGCAGGGGACATCTCATTAGAGGCTAAAGACTAGGTAATGTGTGCTATTGTCACTCAATCGAAACCAACAGAGACAATGAGGTAGATGATGGTGGCCTTTAGTTGCAGGAGAGGTAAGAGAGTTGAGGGGTCTTCTAACACAGGAGTGACAGCGTTAACAGCAATGGCTGACACTAATAGGGTTTGTTGCTACAATAAGGCCTTTATTTGCTGGAGGCCAAGTAGATCTATTCTACCACAGGTAGTGTCTTGTGCCGCATTCAGGAATCTCCAGTTATGAAGTTTCTCTGGCATGTAGGAAAGGCTCCACAAACAGCCTAGTGTGGGGGAATTTTATGGGCTATTCTTCCAAGCAGGAAAAGGAAGTGGGAATCTTGCTATCTCCTCTCAGTGGAAAGGAAGAGACCAAGAATGGATCAGAAATACCCAGCCTGGCTTTTCCAGGCTGTGTCACAGGATGTGGTGGGGTGGGTATGCAGAGGAGTAGAGGGAAAGCTGTACAGTAGTTGGGCTGGTCCTCCACCCCCACCCTCTGGGTTAGGGAGTTCAGACTCTAAATTAAGGATGCCCAGTGTGGATCCTTTTGCCATTCTGTGGAGGAACTTCCCAGAGCACGGATGGAGACCAGATGACTGGAACAGAAGGAGGACCCGAGTTAGAACTCCCTCAGGATGTAGGGGATCAAGAGAACCAGGGACCTGGCCCAGTGGATGAGGTGACCCTACCAGTAGGCATTCCACAGAGGGCACAAGGGTGTCAGAAGAACGAAGAATAAAGTTGAGTCCAATAATATTGGGAGATGTTGGTGGTCTCTGCTTTGGTGAAGCCCCTCTGCCGTTTTCTTTTCTTTCTTTTCTTTTCTTTCTTTCTTTCTTTTTTTTTTCAGGTCAAGGAAGCAGGGGTGACTGGGGTCCCAGGGCCAGAACGTGGCCCGTGATCTGCAGGAAACATTGCTATCGCAGAGAGTATGGGTAATTTCCTCCTGGAAGTGCTGACTCATGAATCACTTCCAAGAGAAGCATGCCTACGCATGTTCCCTCCTGTCTTTTTTTTCTCGGACACACCACACTTCACAGAGTTCCGGGGATGCTGGCTGGACCACAGCCTCTCTGCACACAGGCAGAATGGCTCTGCCACACACTTCTTGCCTTGCCATCTCTCTCCTCAGTTCCCAGAAGGGCTTCATCACGGAGGTTGTAGCCAGAGTCCTGCTTTCGGAACTTAGGGTGGCTGGCTGTGAATCTGAACTTTGCCAGTCTCCAGACAAAGTGTGTGGTGCTGCCGTGCTTGGCTGCTCTTTGCAGCCATCTCCTTTCTACCCGTTCGCAGCGTTAAGACCACAGACTCCAGCTCACACACTAGGATGGGCAAGGGAGATGCTCACAGGAACCTTCCTCCCTAGAACAAAGCGAGGTGACAACGTGCTAAGCGCATCCTTTAACCAGTCTGTGTCTCGGGACTTTTAGCTACCAGCCGAGTTTGTCTGGGAGGTGTGATGACATTTACCAGAGAGAGAGAGAGAGAGAGAGAGAGAGAGAGAGAGAGAGATCCTGTAGAGTGTTTACAGTGATGTCTGGGGCATGGTAGAACTCAAAATTATATTTTTGACCTGAGTAGCATTATAATGAAAGGGCTGCGTCATAACCGAGGAGTAAGTGGACTCTGCGTTGGGTATGCTGCTGCTTCTAAAGGGGTCTCTCGGATGGGGAACACCAGTGTGCTCTTGTCATCTTTGTCTTCAGCACTTGGTGAGAGGGTATTTCTCCTTTATGATTCGTGATTCTTGAGCCCCAGCGGGAAAGTGGTCACCGCTCGCTGTATATGTTCAGCTCATCAGAAGGGTGTTCGGTGCGTCCCAAGGACTGCAGGATTTGAGAATTTCCTATGTCAGAAAAGCTCCACAGACATTCTCCCACAGCAAAGTGACACCTGTCCCACGGACTCTGTGCTTCTGCCATCACATGACTTCCTCTTCTCCCAAAGGTCACCTGGTGCTTTCCAGAAAGTTTCCTGAGCATGTTAGCAGGGGTCCCTGAAGGTGTCCAGGGAAGGCGCACTCCGCAGAAACTACCCAGTGCAGAATGCCTTTGCTCTTTCTGCTGTTTTCCCTTTGTACCCAGGGAAGGCCTGCCCTGCCTCAGCTCTCAGGTTCTCACACAGATGCCAAGAAGGCGAGTCTGGAAGACAGATCTGGAAGACAGGCTCCTCGGGTGGACTCTCCTTACTCCCCCTTTCCTTTTTATGCCAGGGGATGGATCTCAATCACATCACAAGAGCAATGACATCTACAATCTGTTTCTGATCTAGTAGGTCTGTCGCAAAACCAAGAATGACTGAGTGTCGTGGTTTGATGACTGGCTATTCGTGATGTGAATAGCCAGGTCTAGGACTTTGGAGTTAGTGAGGTTCACTCTCTTCTTTTTCTAGGGTAGACTCAGGGTCTGGGGAAAACACAGGTAAGACTCTTAATGGAACTCCTATCATCACAGGGGTAGAGTTGGATATGAGATCCACTGGCAGCCTGCTGAACTCCGTGCCCCTAATCTGTGCCTGGTGACAGTAGAAGCAGTCAGGATTTATCTGTCTGCACTCCTGGAAAGTCAGCAGCAGGACGGCAGAGTCAAAGAAGCCTTGGGGGACCTTCTCATCAGGATATCAGCTGTCACACTTCAGATGGGCTCCAGGCCCTTAGGCATTCCCCAGTCTTTGCCAGGAGCTCCAGCCTATCCCGGGGAGGGATTTGAAGTCCCCTATTCTACCTGCCTTGGCCTTGACAACTTTTTCTTCCATGGCATAGTCCATTTAAAGAAAACACGGAGTGGCTAAAAGTTGGCCAGAGAGTATCAGGATGAAGTCAACTCTTAATTAAGTTTTCCTGTTTTGACCCAGAAGCTATCCCTTAGGTTTCCTTATGGTAGAGGTGGTTTACATTTATGCCAGAAACAAGGAGGACAGGGTCTGAGTCTAGTGGCCAAAACTTCCAGAAATTCTGGATAAAAAAAGAACTACAGGGCCTCAGGACAGGTTACCAGGAGGTTGAAGCAAAATGTGCTTAGGTGGAAGAGGCTAGAAGACCCGCAGCAGGTGCGGACACTATGTTTCAGGCCAGAAATGTCATAATGTTACAGTTTTTTCCTCCATTGCAGAGGTGGTGTGTGTGTGCTGGCATCTGTGTGTGTTGCCTCATTTTTCCTCGTGTCCTCTGCCAGTTAGCTGGTTATTGGTTATCCCCAGGGCTTCCCACTCTAATTCCTAAGAAATCCTGCCAGGCTGTTTGGCCTGTGACACAGTCACATGACTCCGAACACGAGTGTTCCAGAGCGAGTACACTGGAGCTTTAAGCCACAGAGACTGTAGAGACAGTGGGTTCCTTTGGAGAGCTGGGGTTGGCACAAGCATCCAGTTTCCACGCCTGTGAGAGTTATCAATCAGGCACTGTGACAGATCTGTCTTCAGTCTGGTTGGCACTGTGTTGGTCTACGTAAGACACAGGACTGTCGGCTGGCCAGACACTCGGAGCTACACCTCTTTCTTCTCCACTTCAACAGTGTCCCTCGCTGTCATATTCTAATGCTCAGGTGTCAATGAATAGTCCTTATTAAGCAGCCAACCCTGTCCAGAAACAATGGCTCAGGACTACTTCCTCATTTTAACTCTGTATGATGATTTTTGTTGATTTGCAAACCAACACACCTTAGGTGTACAAAAAAGTACAACTTCACAGCAAAACAATAGAAAAAGTGACAGTGATCCCTTAAGCCAACAGAGCTGATGAAGTCAATAGATTCATGATACCTTCAGATGCTCTAGCATGGTCCAACAGTGTATACATAAGTGCATAACCAAGACGAATTCAAATAAACCCGGTTGTGTGGCTTCATCTTTCACGTTCTCATCCATCCTGGAATTCTCTAGTAGTAAGTAAAAACCTCCAGTTTTTTGGAAGGAACACCAGTGGCTCACAATGTTGACTGAAGCAATGCTCCACTGGCAGGCACCGGGATTATTTCCTTTGGAGCAACTCTGTGCAGCCTCAGTGGGGCATCTCTGACCCTGGTGAACATTTCTGAAGGAGAGACTGCTAAACAGATTTTCAAACCGTATGGTCATTCTCCACCTCCTTACATACTGCCGAACCAGAAATGGCTGCCCCAGGCACCCACTCTTCCATGTACATGCCCATCCACTCGCCCCGCCCATGCCGTTATAGTTTAAAAGTACACTTTAGAAAAAGGGCGAACCTGGGCACAGAGATTGTGGGTAAGGTGGTTTATCTGGGAACCCAGGTCTTGGATGGCTGTAGTCATTGTATCAACTGGGGACCGGCTCCCTGAGTGGGTTTTCTGATGTAATGGGTATAACTCTGTTGTTCGTTTTGGTTCTTGTGATCAAGTCTGGACTACAACTTGTGGGGTGCTCCCGTCCCAGCCCCCTGAGCGCTGAGATTATAGGCGTGCGCCACCACCACACCAGGCTTCCTGAAGCTTACCTGGTTCTCTGTTATGAGCAGCACAGAGGCATCCACCCCACCACTTACAGGTTGTAGACCTTTCAGGGAAACACAGTATCTTAGACTTTAGCTTCTTCCAAGGAGGGGTGTCAGCAGAGCTGGCGGGGCGGCTGTCAAAGCTAGTGGTGTATGTGCACAGGGCAGTGGCTGTTCACCTGAACCGCACAGCAGTCACCTATGGGCTTTTACGCCCTCGATATCCAAGCCACAGCTCAAACTCATCAGGTCAGAAATCCTAGGGCACAAGATCTAGGTGTTGGTGACTTTTTAAGATGCTGGCACGATCTCAGGTGTTGACAGTAGTGTGGCTCAAATGAACAGTGGTAGCTGGTGAAGGGCTGGGGTGCAGGTGAGGGGGAAATGAGCAGGTTGGGGGTGCAGGGCCCCACAGAAGACTGACAAAGTGAGTTTGGTCCCCCGTCTCTGCAGGAGTCCCTGAGAACCCCTGGCACATTTGGCCACTGGAGGAAGCAGCGGGGAGCTTTTGGACAGGTGAATTCACTTAGTTTGCTGGAGAAAGGTACCTCCCATAGACAGCTGCTTACAGATCCACCTTTTCTTCTCCTTCCTTTTTTTTTTTTTTTTTTTTTAAGATTTATTTCATGTATCTGAGTGTTCTATCTGCATTTACACCTGCCAGAAGAGGGAATCAGTTCACATTATAGATGGTTGTGAGCCACCATGTGGTTGCTGGGAATTACACTCCTGACCTTCGGAAAAGCCGACAGTGCTCTTAACCGCTGAGCCATCTCTCCAGCCCCCACCTTTTCTGAAGAAGGGAATCAGCTTTTAAACAGAAACTGGGGTACCATTTGCAGTCTCAGACATAAGGCTACTTTGGTCATTTTAAAAGAACTATTTGATCAGGGAGCACATCTTTTCTGCATCAAACTCCATCCCAAATGCCAAATCCTATTTATTTCGAAGGACTAAAGGGTGACAGTGGAAAAGTTAAAACTTCAGAGCTTCTGGAAGCAGGGTAATAAATTTGCCTCAAATCTGCTTTCTCTACAGGGAAGCCGCTTGAAGAACCGCCATCTTGGATAAGGGCAGCTTTATAAAACATGTATTTCCAGTGACCTCACGGGATACATATATATAACATAAAAAGTCTGCATGTGTTTCTGGGAGAAAAGAGAAGGCAGGGTGCAGGGAGGGAAAAGAGAGAGAGAGAGAAAAGAGGAAACACAACTAGACACCTCAGAAGGTCATATCTTTTTTGAATTAGGGCAAATAAAAAAGGAAGCATCTAAATCTGATGTTCAAACAACCCTTTCCAGTTTGATCTGGTCTTTTCTCCAAAAAAAAAAAAAAAAAAAGCGCCCCAGATCTGTAAGCTGTAGACATTCTGTTCCTCCCTTGGCTTCTACTGGGCTTGAAAGACAGACATACTCTTCCTCCATCTGCCCTTGCTTCATCCAGAAATTTCTTTCTTTTCCTTTTTTTAAATAACATTTTTATTGATTCCTTGGTAATTTCACCTCATACCCCAATCAGATCATACTTACTTCTCAGTCCTTCCATGTCCACCCCTACCCTTGTGACCTGCCCCAACAAAATAAAAACAAACAAACAAACAAACAAACAAAAACAAATGTCATTTGTGTTGTCTATGTACTTACCCCGGCATGGTTGGACTCCCGTGGAGGCCTCCAGTTTAGGGTGGCTCCTAAAGAAGACAGCCCTTCTCCACCTGCACCCCTGTTGGAAGCCATCAACTGTGGAGATCTACGCATCAGCATCCTTATCATGATTTTTAGAGTGCTTTTAGGTGGCTTCCTTTTTAGACGGTTACTTTTTTTGAGGTGGGGGGTGGGGAGTTGGGTTTGTCACTGGTCTTCCATGTCCCTCTTTCTCAGTTGGGTATCTGTAGTCATCGATGTCACTGTCCAAGGAGCTTCCTTGCTCTTACAGTCAGGTGGAACTCAGACCATGAGCTTCCTCATGGTTTCTGGTGACAGCACAGACCAGGAACATGGGTCCCTAGCTGCAGTAGGATCATGGACCCAGACAAGGCCCTTGGAGGCAGCCTTGGACCATAAACATCAACATGGCCTCAGACAATAGCATGGCTTCAGGCTACAGCATTGACTATGGACCTTCCAGTGGCCTTAGGTAGTCAACACGGGCTATTGGCATCAACATGGATCCTGGCTGCTGTAGGATCACAGATCCAGACTTGGGCCTCAGTGTTGTCAGGGACCCCGACATCACCATGGCCTCAGGTGGCAACACAGGCTACTCACATCCTTATGGCCCCTGGGGACAGCATGGTCCTGGACATCAACATGGCTTGACCACAGACATCTAGAACACCCCCTAGCTGCGTCAGGACCACTGACCCACACGTCCCTCAGTGGCATCATGGACCACGGTGGTCCTTCCAGGAGGTCCAATCCTCATCTCAGCTTCTGTCATTGCCTAGAGCCAGGGTTATCCAGAGGCCAGGCAGCATGTTTCTGAGGCTGAGCTCCAGGCCGCTGCATACTACCCAACCCAAGCACACTGGACAATGATCTGTTACACTGTCAACCTCAGCCCTCTCCCACACCTCTCACTGTCATCGTGTCCCCAGTTCAGCCTCTTTCCACAACACAAGCATTGCTCCACTCTTCCATCTTCCCCGCCTCCCCATCACACATTTGTTCACTGTAGTGGCACCCACTGGCCCTGCATGCCCTGGAGATGTGGGAGGAGGGTGATCTATAAATTTCTATAGATGTTTCCTTTTTAAACTACTCTTTTGTTAATTTTGTCCTCTCGTCTTTCACTTGGGAATCCCAATCTACAAAAACAGGGCACGTATCTGGAAGGCTGAGGAACTGTTGAATCAGCTGGGTATGGTGATGCACACCTTTAATGCCTGTACTCATGGAGGCAGAGGCAGGTGGATCTCTGTGAGTTCGAGGCCAGCTTGTTCGAAAAAGCGAGTCCAGGACAGCCAAGGCTACACAGAGAAACCCTGTCTGAGGGAAAAAAAAATGTTGAATCTACTGTAAAGTAGAAGAATATACAAATGATGCCTAGCCAAATTTTGCTTATATTAAGGAATGACCACTGTCATGATTAGTATAGGATGAGAAGTGTGCATTTTTCTCTGCAAGTCACAAGGTAAATACAGACTTCAAAACACATAACGTATATAGTTTTAACATATCCGAATTCACATCTTCAAGGTATAGTGTCTCTCAAACCTGGGTGTGAGTATCCATCCCCAGGGCCACATTTTAGACAGATGGCTGGGGCAGCTCCATTTCACTTGTGGGTTCCAGGAAGGGCTTCTGGTCCAGGGCACCGGTTTGGAGGACCACTGCCTTGCAGTATGTCCACCCACCACAAAGTGTCTCTCAGTGTGGCAGCCCAGAACGGGCACACGCAACACGGCACTCATTTTCCTCTACTGATCTGTCTTAATGCTTTGGTGCAGGGTCTCTCACGTCTCTCACTAAACCGGATGCTGTCTGTTCAGCTAGACTAGCTGGCCAGTGAGCTCTCTGGATCTATTTGTCTCAGCCTTTCCCTATACTGGGGTTATAGGCCTGTGCAGCTATGCCCAGCATTTTTTTTTTTTAACGTGGGTGCTTGCTGAGGATTCAAACTCGGGTCCTCAGCCTTGCAGAGCATGCGTTCCTACTCACCTAGCCATTTCTCAGCTCCTAGAGACAGGCTACAGATGCTGGAAAGGGACAAAGAATGTGGGGATCACGAGGAACCACTGGACATTTTTTGTGCAAGACGGTGGCATGATCTCAGGTATTTGACTAGTCAGGGTGCTTTGCTAGTCCCAGACTGAAACTAGACTGGGATTTAAACAAAAGTTGTGTGTGTGTGTGTGGAGGTGCTAATTCCTTTATCAAGTGGAAAGTCTAGGATCTGAAACCTAGATGCTTATACAATGCCATTATAAACTAGTCTCTCCTGATCCCCAGTGTGACGCTCTGGGGTAGCCTGGTCATGTGAAAAGGATGGCCACCTATAGCCCCTAGCTTCATTTCTATAGGTATAGCAATAAAATAAAATAAAATAAAAAATCCTGCTTCTTTGTCAAAGCTCCAAGGTCAACACTCATTGGATGATCCAGGTCCTATTTCCATCCTTGTGTGGCTAAAGACCTGTGCACACTGACTGCGAGAGTGTGGAAAGATCAAATCCACTCTACTTCCTGTACTGCAGTTCCTCAGTTATTTCTTGACAGGCAAGTGTGGGGCTCTTTTCTAGAGTCTCTCTTCCCTTTTGGATACTGCACAGAAGATGCTGCCGTCTGAGCACATAGTCACAGCTTAAATGTGGAACCCAGAAGTTGCCTCCCCGCCCCCAATCCTTCACTAATGGTTCTGTTATAATCTGGGTTCACATTCTGACCTCCACCCACGATTTCTTTATAGTAGCGAATCCTTTTAAGGTCTGTTGTTTGCCTTGGCCTATGAGATGGGGAGAGAACAGTCAAAGGCTAGCCCTTCCAGACCTCAGCAGCTACCTGTGATGCACTGTCATCTCCAAGTGTGCAAAATAGGCCAGGCAGGATCAGCCCAGGTGCAGTGCAGATGTTCCCCTCTGCCTTAAAGTGCCTCAGAGGCCACTGTCATGTTCATAGGGGGTTCTAGTCCCCCTGCACTGTCATGGGTACTCCTGTTGGACCTAACCCTGCTGGGCCACTATAGCTCCGGGTTACAGTGGACTGCCTTCTCCAACACTTTGTTTTTTTATTATTTATTATGAATACAGTGTCTGCATGTACACCTGCACACGAGCAGAAGGCACCAGGTATCATTAGAGATGGTTGTGACTACCGTGTGGTTGCTGGGAACTGAACTCAGTGTTCTTAACCTCTGAGCCCTCTCTCTAGCCCTCCAAGGCTGTCTTGCTCTTGGAAAGGGGAGACAAGGATGGCAGAGGTTTTCCTAGCCACAGCTGCTAAGAAAGAGTTGAATGAGCACGTTCTTGCCTCTACCAGGTCCTAATAATGTCTATTCCTATTTTAATAGCCATGAGGGACAATTGATTATATGTGTCAACATATAAAAGGATCATAGAAGTCATGGGCCCAGCCCTTTCCTCTTCAGTGCCAGACCCCCTCCGAGGGTCACAGAAGGGCACTCCCCTCTGCCCTACAGAGACTATATCCCAGAAGCAGGCCCCTCTAGCATCCCAAGAAGAGTAGAGCTGGGCTGTTTGCTAACTCCTTCCTCAGGGAGGCTCCAGAGCTTGGTCCCTCCTGGCCTTTCTGCCCTGTTGCTTGTGCTCAGAACTGGCTGGGAAAGTACAGCGGGGCTGACCTTATGTCTGTGGACAGGAGCACAGCTGCCTCTGACCTGTCTTCTCTTCAGGGCTGTCCAAAGGTCCTTTTGCTATCTGAAAGGGGAGGCAGGTTCCGTAGCAGCCACAGCAGGCAGGCCAAGAGAGGGCCTGGTTCCATGACTTCTCAGGCTAGCCCTTCCTGGCTTCCTCTGAAGCCTCTTCAGAAATGACTCTGAGAAAACAGTGCTGATGGAACCACTCCCATGTCCATGCAAACTTCTTGGTTTGCTGCCAGTGAACTTAGCAGATGGAGGCTAGAACCTGAGAATGGTATGGGACACATAATAAGACAGTCTTGTTCTGAGGTCACAGAGTGTTTCAAGACCGGAGACCCCAGGCAGGTTAATACAGATGGGGAGGTTAGGTGGCAACTCAGCCCCACTGCTGATCAGGTCTCTCTGTGACACTGTGTGTGTCCCCTAGGTATGGGGAAGGAAAAGCAGCCTTCTGCCACTCTAACAGCCCTGCTTCTGTGCTAAACAGAACTGCAGAGAGAGGACAAAACCATTCCGGTTAGCGTCTCTTTCATACACAGATCAAGTGGAGGGTAAGGGAACATTTCATGGCACTGCTGAATGATGTTGTCTGTATATGCTATCAGTCAATGAGCCAGCTTTTCTTATCATCCGATTGCTTAACTAAGCCAACACATGATGCTATTCTCCTACGTTAACCCAGATACCATTATCTGTTAATTTTAAACAGATAGTGAGTTATCTAGGAATACTCTCTCTAAAGTCTGGGTCAATTAGACATGACCAGCTATGCCAAGGCTCTGAAGACTAGAGATAAAATATCCACAACCACTATTAAGAGTGACATAGGCTATTAAGAATAGTCATTAAAGATAGTTCAATAACAAAGTTAGATGTGATAATTTTATGACAAAGAATCCTTCATGTGGCTATAAAGTCATTATGCAGTAGCAGAAATTACAGAAGTGACTTTTGGCTAAATTGCACTTGTTCCTTAGACGGGGATACCTCAATAAGACACCTGAGGTGACAGGGACAACATCTAAACCATGGCCGTGAGTGAGGCCACACACATCAGCTTTCAGTTACAGCTCTTGGATGTGTTTAAGGCACGGCAAGGACAACTACAGAGGTTCCTTCTTTTGGTAAATAAAGGGGTTCAGGGCACAAGTCTATTTTAAGAAGGGGTGGTGCACGCTGTGGAGGGGTGGGGGGGTCATGAAGCACAGGCTGGAGGCAGCTGTGCTGGCTAGCACTGCAGCGGACTGACACTATTGGAAAAGGGGCCGATTTCTACATAAGTGGTCTCTCCAAATGATGCTAAACTCCGTGAGTGAGGACTAAGTCAGTAACTCGGGGCAGGTCACAGGAAAGCATTCTTGGCTGAGTAGCTGCTCAGGGCCTACGGATGAAGGCCTGCCTATGGGGTCTGCCCAGCACCAATGGTGGCCTTGACCTCAGCACCACCTCACTGCTGAGGGTGGGGAATAACTCTACATAATGCAATCAACCCTAACCGTGAAAGAGCATCAATTAAAGAAACACGTTGAAAGTATGTTCTCTGATGACTTTAAAATATATAGATGAGGTTTATTACTGAAAAGTGAATCCACACAGATAATTTATCAAAATGAGATCTTCCCAGTCTAGACCCTTGATAATACTTGTTAGTTCATTAAAAAGAAAAAGCCCCACCACCAGCAGTAGCCACTTCTTTTTAGCTACTTGTTTTTGCTAAGTGTTCTCTGCTTTTCCGCGTGTTCCACAATCTTTTCTTCTACGTAGAGCCCCTTCCGCTTACGCACTGCATTCATGTACTTCCGGGCCTGGTTCTCGGAATCAGCCTTCTCCCCAAAGTGCAGGTACTCCTCCTCAGTGGTTGGCACCCAGAAGGGGTCACTGGGAATGACCTTGAAAGAAGAGGCGACAGGATAGGCTAGGTGAGGCAGATGTTAAATTTCATCAGCCTCTGGCTAATGAAACAAGTTCAGCAATGAACAAGTTAATCTTCCTCAGAATAGTAATATACAAATACAAATCATGTGAAAAACGGTGACCATTCAACAAACTTGTAACATCTGCCATTCTGACTTCTCATGGAAACATTCTGCAACACAAGCAAGAAAAAAGTCTTCATCTTTACTGAAAATGAGAAGTGATATGACTAGCATGTCTTCATCAGTTTTGCCTTTGTCTCTAATAATGATCGACTTATGTGGACTTGGTCTTGTTGACTGTGTTTGCCCACGATGGCTCAGAAATCACTGGCAGTGGAATATGACTCCTGATTCTCCTGCTTCTACCTGCTAAGTGCTGTGACTGCTGGCACATGTTACCACGTCTGGTTCATATGGTGGTGAGGACTCAACCCCCGGACTCTGTGTGTACTTTGTCCCATTTTGCTAAGCCTCAGCTAAAGACCTCTGAGGTTGGCTCCGTTTTTCCCTAGAGGCTCCCAGGGCTGCTGTTTGTATGCACTTTCTTCCCTTGGGGACTCTTTGAGGGTCTTGGTTGTAATGATCTTGTGCTGTGTGCTAAGGTCTGACCTGGCCAGGGTCTCTGCCTTCACCATTACCACTTTCATACCTGTGTGGACAACCTTAAGCTACCTGCATCAACATGCCAAAGAAATTCCAACAGGGGAGATGGGTAAGAGAAGCCCAGTCCACTATGGCTGTCCATTTAGAAGCACAGAAAGGTCTCTGACCTTTAGACCACAGAGCAGGGATTGCCATCGGATTGCCATCCTCATTGGTTCACAGAGAACTTGACTGCCCAGAGCTCACTCCTCAGACCAAGTTTTCCAGTTCAAGGGCTAGAGATGTATAATGTCTTTTAACTAACAAGGAGGCACCCAGGATAGTCGTTGTCTGGTCATCACACACACACGTACAGAAAAACATGCACACGAGCATACACACACACACACTCATGCACAGACACAAGTACACACACACACACCCACACCCCTAGAAGGGAAAGCCGAGGGGCTCCATTTCATTTGGGTCTAGCAGGTGGGAATCACCACACCCAAAATAACCTCTTGGGAGTGCTTCTGGTCTAGCAGCCTCCCTCGGGGTTACCTCAGGATGAAGTGTTGATCTGGGGTTGGGCTGACATACGTGTGCGGCAGCACTGGCTGAGAACACTTTCCCTCCCTGTCTGTTATAGCTCCTTTTCTTCCCCCTTTCGCAGAAGGGTAAAACTTAGAAAGAAATTATGAGATCGCTGACTTCAAAGGTTTCCTCGTGGAAAATGCCTGTAATTTTATTTCCTCTATTTTCTGAAGCACTTTCTCTCAAAAGCTCTTGATTGTAAATTATATGGTATGCCAGAACACAAATGGAACAAACTCCTTGGAGTTAGAGCTCAACAACCATGTTATTTCTAAACCTAACTGGGTGCACGTGGGGGGAGTGTGTGTGTGTGCACCAGATCAGTAGCATTTAATTATGATACAGTTTTAAAGGCTTTTAAAGATTTAAAGCTTTTGGAAATAGGACCATAGCAGGTGGTAAGATAAGGACAGAAGGAAGGCACTACAACCAGGACAGACATTTCCTTGACGAATATTTTTTTCTCTAAAATCATTAATTATTTATTAAGAGACTTGCTTTGAATAACTGTCGGCAGCTGCTCCAGACACTAGAGATTTTACACATTACTAAGAGTCAAGTTCAATTCCAGCTAAAAATAAAAATAAAAACCAAAACAAAAAACCAAAACCAAATGGAGACACAAAGGATAAAATAAAACTCGCCATGGCTCCCGTGTAAGGACTCACTGACTGCTAAACCTTGCTGTTCTTTTTTTTTTTTTTTAATTTTATTTTTCTTTTTAGTTACATTTTGTTAACTCTGTGTCCCAGCTGTATCCCGCTCCCTCATTCCCTCCCCAACCCCACACTCCCTCCCTGGTCTCCTCCCTGCCCCTTTCCAAGTCCACTGATAGGGGGGACCTCCTCCCCCTTCATCTGACCCTGTTTTCTCAGGTGTCTTCAGGGCTGGCTGTAAAGTCCTCCTCTGTGGCCTAGCAGGAGGGCTGTTCTTACACTATGTTTATTCTCCTGCTTCTGTAGTGACAGATGGGCACACAGTCACATGGGTTTTGGGGGTACAGGGATACTTCTGTAAGAGCTAGAAACACCTCAAAAATATTCTCTTAACTGTTTCACTCTTTTGACACCAGCTACTGTAAATACTGGATGAGCTGCTAAGGATGTATTTTAATAACAGACAATGGGCAGCAATCTGTGGACGCCTGACCTAGTTAGACTACATTTCCCAGCGTCCTTAGTGGAACCTTGTGTGGTCATATGACTAGTTCTAGGTCATGGCATAATAAGCAAAATGCAATGTGTATTACAGCAGGAGGAGTGGGCCTTCTTCCTCAGCCCCAGCACTCCTAGCTAGAATTCAGCTCGGATGGGAGGTCGGACAGTGACTGTGACCATCAAGGAAAACCAGGACAAGCCTGGGCTATCACATAGCCATGTGCCAACTCTGCACTACATTTTCAGACTGGCAGGGATACCCTCTGCCTGAGTGGCCCACTGAGAAGCTCTGTTAGCGCACTCTTACCCCCCCTTTCTGTAACATAGTTGCCAATTCGGAAATGAGAGACAACTTTCAATGTGTGCATGCTGCATGCATATGAATGTGTGGGTGCATGGCCAGAATGTGTACATGGAAGCCAGAGGAAGATGGCTGGTGTCTTTTTGAGGCTGGCTGGCCAATGAGCCAGAATTTGCTATCTTCTCCTCCTAGCGCTGGGAGTGCAGACATCTGCAGCCATACTTGATTTTTCTCACGGGTGCTGGGGATTTGGGTTCAACTTCTCATGTCTGTTTAGCAAGCTTTTTTAACCCCTGAGCCCCCATCCCAGACCCATTCACAAAAATTTAAAGAGACTCAATAAAATTATTTTCAAAAAAACACTCAGTATACAACAGCAGGCCTGGCGGGGTAAATATGTAGGTAGCCTTATTCACTGAGGAGTGGAGGTAAGGACCAGGGATTCAAGACCAGCTGCAGCTGCAGAGCAAACTTAAGGTCAACCTCAGAAACTTACTTCGTGCCTTCCTCCTTTCATGAGCTTTTAAAACAAAACTAAAATATATGATGTATCACTTATCCAACGGTGATGCGGTATAATAGCTCTGAACGCTTATTTTAGGCTCTGTTTATAGAAAGCCCCAGGCATTATGTAGCCAATACCTTCTGTTGGGATCAGAGACACTATAACCCAGTTTTCTGTGCCAGTGTTGACCAAGGCCACCCTTGTGAGCTGGATGACTGTCAACTGTGATATCGGCGGCCTGAGTTCTGAAAGCTGTTTTCAGCAAGGGCAGCACCAGAGAGGCCAGTGCCGCACCTCTCAAGGTCACTATTCATAAGCAGAATCATCCCACTCAGGCACAGACAACATTTACGCAGTTTTCCTGGCCTTCGCTCCTCTGATCGGGCACTCTCTTTGCCACTCAATGGCTAATTTCCCTTTAAGGATCTCTTCAGGAAGGCATACCTGACCCCTCTCACACACTCAGAACACTCCTCACAACCCCCTTCTCTTCCCTGCAGAGACCACAGTGTCCCTCTGTGACTGCGGAAGGATCTGCTGTTTGCTTGACTCCACATATGGACGGGGGAGGGTTGTGGTGAGCTACGCCGTTCCTCCGGGGAAGCTACGGAACTGCACCTCCCAGAATGGCAGAAAGCTATAAGGACAAACAGTGGCTCGTCCCTCCAAACTCTGCAAGAATCTCTCCCCATTCTTCTACCCCTGAGGGAAAAGAGTTCTTCAAGTTTCACTTTCAAAAGAGCTGTCATTTTTCTCTAACTTAACATACACCTCTAGCAGAAGGAAGATGGATTAATGCTCCGTCTCTTCAGTTTTACATTAGAAGCAGAATGCATGTTGGCATGATCAGTCAGCTTTTACTTATCCTTGCCTGGGCCACCACACCGGCAGAGGCCAGCTTCACTCAGACGGTGCCCAGTCCTAGGGGTGGGGGCTGCATCTCACCTCCCAGTGGCTGAACACCAGCTGCGGGCTCGCCAGTCCGCTGGTCCTCTTCCTGATTTCATCGGCGAAGCCGAAGCTCTCCGCCACTGGCAGCACGGCCTTGATGATGAACATGTCTGTCCCTTCCTTCATTTCTTCCTGAAGCACTCGGCCCTCTCGCTTGGACAACACGGCGTAGACTCGGCCTGCAAAACGGAAACTTAAGTTCATCCACCAACCATGACTTGACCCAAAGCCACAGTGATTTGCACATCCAGTAATGATACACCAGTGACTCTGTCTGCTCTCAATAATCCTGGTTTACAAGACCGTGAATATTTTACTGCTAATTAAGAGGGCAAAATGAGAAAAATTTACATATAAAAGAAAACAAGAGTCCAAACTGTGTCCCCCAGTGACAATTCCCACAATGCAGTGTGAGAAGCATGATGTCTGGAATTCTAAGCAGAGTTACCTCTGGGTAACTTCTCCAATGAGAAGAGTGTGACTGGAATCTTGTAAGTATTATAACGCATTAGTAATTATGAGTATTCTTCATATGATGACCAAACGGTGACAGGAGACCATTTAAGCTCAGTAACCAAGTGACTGACAATGGCATTTTTATACCAATCAAAAACCACATCTGTGTAAACACTTGCTCATATTTTTCCTAAACCAATACTATTAACGTTGATGCACGTGATCCCCTGGAGCTGGATCACGCCTGGAATCTTTACTGTCTGGTAACAATCTCTAAGTCTAACAATCTTGAGTCTTGGCAACTTCTGCGTGACACAATCGTCTTGAGGTGAGATTCGGTCTTACACTCAGAAGGGACACATCTGCCCCTTGGGAGTGGCACTCTGCACATATGTCTGTGGGTGCTCAGCACCCTTTCAACCAGTAAGCAGAACGACGGAAAGGAAGACAGATAAATCACAGACAAGCTCATTAGAGCCTCACCTTTCACCTGCAGCTTAAAAAGCCGTTGATTGCAGACGTGATCTGCGCATTCGTAAGTGCGCAGGTGCGGCTGGGCAGTGTTCAAGGCTCCTCAGACACCACCATAAGTGCTGACCTTTTCTCCTCAGTGCAAGGGGATGTGCCTGGCGCAGCCACCTCTACCCACCCATGAGGGCTCAGAGCAGCGCTCCGTCGCACCCTCCTCTCTGCAGATTCCCTCTGCTGCCAGTGATTAGGAAGGAGCAACGGAGGCAAAGGGCAGAGAAACGTTCCACAAGGCCTTGATGATTAAAATAGCGACCCTTCCGTTAGCCACGGAAGGGCACAGCTCTCCACTTTGTCTGCCACCACTTCCTCCCGGCCCACATTCCCGAGGCAGACAACTTCTAACTTCTTCCTCCAAGGCTCTGTGACAGCCAGGTTCTTTGAGCACTAAGTTGCTTCTTGGAGTTGCATGCTCCTAACCAGCGTGCTTCTCAGCCATGCTGTCTTGGCCTCTGCTGCACCGGAGGCCCCTGATGAGTATTCGCCCTCACACACCTGGCCCGGGGCCACCATTCTGCTTATTTCTGTAATTCCTGAGGATGTAACTTTCCTGTGAGTGTTCCCTGACGCTCACCCTTCTTTGAACAAACTGTCAGGGAGCCAGTTTGAATATTGTTAGTGTGGTAAGCGACTCCTAGGGCAGATTCCTAAGACTGTCCACACCGGGCCTCTCACCTGCCCCCCACCCCAGCTTTCCAATGCCTTCTGCACGTCACGGTGGAGGTGATCTCCTCCCAAACTCAAGTCCAAGCAAAGAGGCAAAGTATTCTTCCAGTGACAGCGCCTACCCTGCCAGCAGTGCTGGGAACGTCAGCTTTCAAATCCCGAAATGGCGAGTTAAGACTGAACTTGAGGGCTAGTGAACTTGACCAGGTAAGTTAGGTAAACGCGAAGTGTATGTCCTAACTGGCTTGCTCCTGGGCAGACAGTCTATCTTCCACAGCTAGACAAGCCTGAAACCTGATCCCCTGAAATTCTTACCTCTCAGGCCTCGATTTACCACGTAGGACACGTGTGATCCCTCTTCCCTAAGTCAGCCTTTCAGCCACCTGCAGACAGATATATAGCCTAGCGATCCGGACAGGCTGTGAATTCCCTGCTGTATCCCAGCCATCTCCCTAAATCAGCCAACATGGCTTATTCCCCTGCCTCTCACAACACAGTATTTTAAGAGCGGTCTGTAAGTGCTGAAGAAATCAGAACTATTACTTTATTAAATAATCTCCGTCTGCTCTACAGATCACCCCCTACCCACACCCCGTTACCAAAACATCCAGTGCACATGAACAAGTCATCTTTATCTTAATCTAGGAAAAACCTTCTAGTCTTTATTATCGTGCCTGTGTTTGCACATGGCACAGTATTTGCACTGTGGTCAGAGGACAACT
This sequence comes from Meriones unguiculatus, assembly GCF_030254825.1. Taxonomy (NCBI): domain Eukaryota; kingdom Metazoa; phylum Chordata; class Mammalia; order Rodentia; family Muridae; genus Meriones; species Meriones unguiculatus. The sequence goes on along the minus strand of NC_083361.1, from coordinate 70,800,807 downwards.
TTTAGGAGTAGGTCCTCACCATCCGCCTTGTTTCAGACAGGGTCTCTTTGTTGTTTTTGTGTTGTGTACCCCGGGGTAGCTGGCTCATGAGCTTTTGGGAGTCCTACTATGTCCACCTCCACTCCCTCATGGGCGTGCTGGGATCTCATGCTTTCAGCGCGCACACATCTGGCTTCCGCATTGCTCCAGGGATTGGAATTTGGGTCCTTAGGCTTGTTGGGCAAGCACTTGAATCCACTGAGCCATCTGCTCGGTCCACATTCTCAGAAAAAAATTAAGGTAGTCTATGACAGTGAACAGAAGCAGGAGGGATGGGAGAGAACAGGGAAACGGGTAAATGAATCGTGACAGGGGCTAATGAGGATCAACTGGTGACGGCTGCTGCTCAGGCTGGCAACTGCTCTCCTCGGGGGCCATACCAACAGTTGGGATCAATACTTGTAATTGAAACTGAAGGTAATTAATCATGTACTTTTGAGCCGTTCAATTTTAATTCTGCTAGAAGTACATTCTAAATCTGAGGGCACAGTGATGGATCGCCGAAGAAAGAAAAACACTGTAATAAAACTTTCCATAGTCACTGGGCTCCTGTGATGGCTGGGCCTAAAGCTTACAAGCCTTTAGACACCTGCTAACCCTGCCATCACTGTCACCGGGAAATCCACGAGGGCTTCTGACCCGGGCTGCCTACTGTAAATACTCTGCTATTCCTTCACTGGGCTGGGGGCATCACAACAGTCAGTCCTTCCTTTGTTCACGCACCTTCAGATTCTGAGCTCTACGCAAGACACGAGAAAATTCTTCAGGAAAGAAAAGCAGCAAGTCAACGTGAACAGTTTTGGCCACGACTACACTATCTACGCCTCAGCCTGTCCCTGGCCTCGTGGTTACCCCGCCCTGAGAGCACAAGCTGTGTGCTTCCTCAGCCCCAATGAACTGCTCACAGCTCAACGTATGCCAGGGCCACAGCTCCTTCAGCCTAGAATATGTCATCTTAGGCCAGCCCTATAAATACCCTTTTCAGATTCAAGGACTCTCTCGAACACCTTGTACTGTTTGATACTGAAAGCTAAAAATTCTCTCTCTGTGTCGGCTCCACTGAGCACTGTCTTTACAGCCTTTCAGATTCACATACATCTTCTCATGTAACAGCTAAGATTAATGTACAGCCTTTAAAGATGGGAAGCAAAGAAAGACCCGATGTCTGAATATAGGAAAAAAGTAGCTATTCATAGCATATTGTGTTCTACAATAAACAACGATGAAATAATGAATTTCCAAATTGAGGATGATAGGTCAGTAAATTAAAGCACATCAAGTTCACAGGAATTATGCAGAGGTTAAAATAAAAATTATGAATAAGTGGCCAGATAGGCACATGCTTTAAAAGAAACGTAAAAATACTTATACCATAAGGTTACAACTATGCACAGCATTCTAAGGAAAGTAATGACAATAAATAAACGAATAAATAAATAAAATAGAAAATAAAAGGCTGATTTCCAAAGGAGATATTTTTTCTTTTCATCTCATGATTTGTTATTGTTGGTAACACGTGTGGACAACTTTCAAACACAGACGTGCACACAGACTCATAGACACTGTGGGCATTTAAGTCTTACAAACAAGGTCACGTGGAAGTTTTTTCCTGTCATAGAGCTACAAATGCGAAATCAAGTAACTGCAGCTAACCGGCTGGATATGATGAAGCTGAGCTGAAGCCAGCTGCAGACACACTGAGCCTGTGGGCTGCTTGCAGAGCAGGCTGACCTATTCCTGGAAGGTCTTCAGTGACTCTCCACGCAGAGCTTCGTGTTTGTACTGTCCTTGTCAACTTCCTACAGATACAGAAGGCAAAATCAAACCCACAGGTGATAACGGAGCTGGCAGGGTAACGCATACTCTGAGAGAACTAGCGAAGGACCCCAGTTACACCGGACAGAGCTAACACAGTGTCATTTTGTAGGGGTTTAGTTGGCAGTGCTGGCAGTGTCTGGGCTCAGAGAGGGAGCACTGCACAGTCCCTAAAGCCAATCTGAATGAGCATCAGATCAACTGCTCTTTTGTGTGCTGTGCAATAAATACTGGCTGGCCGAGTCGGGAATGATTCAGTCTAGCCAGGCCCATTTCAACAACCTATCACTTTGCAAAGACTTCTACCCATCTTCCATTCCACCAATCCTAATTTCTCATAACAAGCCACCGGAAAACCAGTACACTGAACAACTGGATTTTATTCTTTATTCACTTAATATTACTAAACTTTGTCGCCTCCTGTTGGGGGTTAGTCTGGTGCTTTGTATTTGATTGTTAATTAATTTGCTCCCCATGGCCTGCTTGCTGTCTTTAACGAGTAGAAACTCACAAACCTCAAAATAATGTTTGAAGCCTTGCTTAAGAGATTATTTCTGATTGGCTGATTAAAAGGCCTAATCCTGGGCAGGGCAGAATGGTGTTGGTATGGATGAAGTTCTAGGGCTTTGAGAAGAGAAGGATTTTGGGAAGGAAACAAGTACAGGAGTAGGAAGAAGGAAGAGGCACACCTCCATGGGTTACCACGGGAAAAGAACATGGCAGATAAGCATGGATGGAGGAAACTGGCCCAAATGAAGAACATTAGCATGTATTTTGGGATTATGGATGGGAGGCAGCTCCAATAGGAATGACAGCCTGGGAAGGAGCTGGGAAGTAAAGGTAATTTAGAGGGTTAATATCTGCCCTGCTCCAAGTGAAATAAGGTTATTCTAAAATCTATTAGGTGTCTGTGACAGTGGGTTAGATATAACACCATAATAATTACAGGGCTACTAATAAACATTATTAGGCCAATACCTTTTGTTTTCTAAAACATCCTCCTCTGTTAAGGCAAGAACCATGCTTGACTTAAAGATTAACACATGCCACCCAACAAGACCTTGTTGAAAATTATGAGATGCTGGTCAAACATACAAAGCATTTCAAATGCAGAGGAAAAAAAAAGCCTTTAAAAGCAAAGATAATCAAGTGTTTCCAGCTTGTTCCAGTGCATATGCGCTCACAACGCCAACACCTACATGTCAAATTAATCCAATAATCATAGTTGCGATTAAACTCTAGCACTGCTGGACAAAAGGGTACCGTTATAGCTGAGGACAATGTCAGAGAGTAACAGGTCTGAAGAAAGACAAAGACAGACAACTACTGGTCACGTGACAAAGTAAACGGTATTTATGATGGCCAAACATGCCCATTAAAGGGAATTTTCATGGGTGAACAATAATAATGATACAGCCATAGATACTTTTTGAAAAGCATTTTAAAACTTAAAAAAAAAAAAAAAGGCTATTTTTGGGGGATTTTTTTCCCAAAGATAAAATACTTTGGAAATTGTTATTTTCCTACAATGCTTCCCATTTTGATTATATGTAATTCTGTCCATGTAAAGAAGGATAGAAGGATATATTTTAATAATCTGTGTACCTAGAATTAAGATGTAAAAAGGAAATTCATTTTCTAAATAAAAAGGACCTAAAATCACTTTGTATTGATTCCTAGAAAATTAAAAGGCACAGTCACCAAAGTCTGAAGTCATCTTGGAAGATCTCCAGATATCCAGGAAAGAAGCAAAAAAGGCTTTAGAAACAGCCTTCTTTTTTTTTTTCTTTTTTTCCTCCATTTCTTTTTTCCAATTGAAGTTGTGGAGTTTGGAAGAAAAAGAAAAAACAAACACACACACACACACACACACACAAACATATCAACATCTGACTATGTTGATGGACCCCGAGCTCTTGGCTGTCCACACCAAAGAGTCCCCCAAATGGCAGGAGAAAACGGGCCTGAGGAGATGCTCCAGGAACGGGACTTAGAGCAATTCAGGAGGGGAAAGAGTGAAAACATCCAGAAAGGTTCCCAGCGGTGGGGACGGCAGCCAGCTGGTTTTGGAGAACACGTCTGCATGCGTAACATGCGAAGACTGGCACTGGGGACAAAGGAAAGCCACACTTCACTCCGCAGAAAGGGTGCCAACCAGTGGGTCCAGATGAGCGGCTGGCTCCGGGAAGTCACACAGCTGTGCATGGCAGCCAGGTACGGTGTGCCAGTGTGAAGACAAAAGAACAGGATGACAGGTGGCACCCTGACGTGTCATCCTAGGGACGATGAGTCAGCACAGGGACTGGGTGTGGTTTCGGGTGACCAGCTTGCTGGGGCTTTCAACCCGGTCACAGGACAGCTGCTGCTGACTCCTGTGTTACACTGAAAACTTGTCCTTTCAGGAAACAAAGGACAAAAGATAGGAATACAGCTTTGTAATCTAGGGTCTGTGTAGAAGGAGAATGGCAAGCACCACCTGGAATGCTGAGCATAGAACTGTTGGTTTGGGGAGGAACCAGGCTTCTCTTAGTGTGAGCGGAGACACAGGTGAAGACCTCCACGAACTGTGAGCTTTAGAAAGGCCATTTCAAACACATAAAGAGAAAAAGAAAATCAAGCATGAAAAGCAACAAGTCGTAGGAAAGTGAAAAGAAAATCAATTGCAAATGATCCTTCGGAGAGGAGGTGAGACCCCGCACCTAACTTCAGTGTTGGTGGGGTGTGGTGAGTGGAGGCTGTGAGGCAGAGACAAGCCCCCATGCTCACAACAGGCTGCAGCTACCAAAGTAAAAGCGCTGAGACAACTCGGAGATGCCTTCCCCACTTTACTGAGCCTGGTTTAGCCTCTCAGTAGCAGTGATTTTGTATTTGTGAGCGTTAGGTTTCTATTTCTGGGAGGAGGCTACCCTGATCCTTCGGGTGTTTCTGTGGGCTGTGCCCTTTCACCATTCCAGTGGTGTTTTGGACACGTTTCATTGGCCAGTATCTTTCCTACATAAAGCAGCCATGTCTGAACCCATTACCCAAGGGACCGGCCCAGACACACACTGCTACCTCTCATGTGGGTAATTCTTTTCATGGTGTTCAGGGATTGAGTCTTATTAGCCCCATTTTTTTTGTTTTCTTAGACATGTCTTCCCACTCTGTTTCTCCAAAATGGGGATCCATGCTCTGGTGATTGCCTAGACGGCAAAAATTGGGTAGTCTCATGCTCTCCTATATTTACGTATCAATAATCTGAGTATATACAATTAATTTTCTTGTTACCTATTCTATAATAAGCAATATAACTACGCAAAGGAGAAAAAGTCCAAAAAAAACCAAGAATAATCTCAACACATGGATTCCTTTTCTGTTTCTTTCATGTGGAAGTCAACTGTCAGTGAACCAAGTGTTTTGATGAGGTCTGCACCGCCCTAGGAACTGTCACACTAGCTGTCTTTGCTCTCCTTTCTCTCTGAAAGTGGAGCAGGTAGGTGTAAAGAGTGGGTGCTTTCTTGTTGTCTCCACGAGCTCTGCTCAGGTTGTGGACACACTCCTTGCTTGGGAAGTCTTAGTCATGGAATCGGCTGAGCTGCCCATTGCCAGACATTTAGAAATAGGTGGAGCATGCAGATTGCCAAAGTAAACGAGTAGCCCAGGATCTGAAGGGCTCCAGGTCACTTGACTTCATTCAGCTCCATCTGTACCCCTAAGAAGGCTCTCAGGGGAAATGCAGAGTAGACAGGTGGCAGGCTGTCTGAGGTGCGGGTGGGCAGAAGGAGTGGAGGTCACTGTGTGCAGCCCCCACACACGGAGCTCCACCACAGAGGGCACACTGCTGCTCAGCAGCCGCTGCGACTACACCTACCTAACTTGCTTAGCCATGTTGTTTTGAAATGTTGCCACAGATATTCAGTTTGTCTCAAAGAACTTTATTATGATAGAAGCCTAAACTTCTTTTGAGAGGAAAAAAAAAAGAACCTCAGATTCTTCTTTTGGGAACTAATCAGTAAAGCAAATTTACTTAGAATGTAATTAACTATATATTGACTCAAAGAGCCCTACAGGCAGAAGACCGACAATAAATTCTCAGGTTAACTTCCACCTTTTATAATTTCACCACCACTGACAGTTTCACGATTCCTATAGAAAAGATATATACTATGTACAGGACACCTCGAGGAATGGTGTTTGTGCTCACTTGAATTTTCAAGAACCACAAAGCCTGACTTTCCTTGGTACCACCACCTTTTTAATAAAAGAAAGTAAGCCCAAGTAAAACAGTGCTGAACAAACACCAAAACAGCCACCTTGAACCCAACTTCCACGTGTCCCGAGGTCCCCAACACATTTAAAGAGAGGGAACTCAGAAAGCGATCTGATTTAACAGCTGGTAATTAAAGGGTTTGAGAAAGCCCAAGTGATTCCTCTTCAGGACTGAGCATTTACAATATCATTTCTGTGCTACTTGTGCAAGAATGGTGGCTTATTCTTACAACTGCCCGGATGGCTTGGATGGTTACCGGCTGAAATGCTTATTCAACTGGGACAAAAATGCTGCCAAATTGGGGTTCTATCCTTACTGGCCAGAGCTTTCACCATAAAACTTAAGAACAAAACGAGTATGAAAATATTTCATTTATAAAGCTTTTAAAAAGTCTAGGAATAAATTAAACCAAGGAAGTGAAAGACTTCTTTAAGAAAAATTTTAAAAAGCTGATAAAAGAAACTGAAGAAGACACCGGATGGTAGAAAGCCCTTCCAAGTTCCTAGCAAAATGCAGCGAAGATGGGTATTCAATCAAAGTAGTCTACAGATTCAATACAACGCCCATCAAGATTCCAGTGGTGTTTTTCATGGACCTGGACAAAAGAATCCTGAGATCTGTTTGGAAATATAAAATTGTTTTGGGACAGCCAAAACAATTTATCTGTGAACACAACTCAGCCATCACACTACATGATATCTAACTATATGACAGAGCCACCGTGACAAAAATAGCATGATATCCGACACAGAATCAAACATGGAGACCAATGGAATATAATATAAGCTTAGAGATAAATTCAACACAGCTAAGGACATCTAATATTTGAAAAAGGTACCAAAATCACAAACTGGTAAAAAGACAGCTTACTCAATAAATGATACTGGTAAAACTGGATATCCAACTGCAAAAGATAAAATTAGATCTGTCTCTCCTACCCTGCACACACACAAATAAATCACTCCAAACTTAATCAAAGATCTGACCTTAAAGTATAAAGAAGATACATTTGCTCCAAAAGAAAAGACTTAGAGTAGACATGTATTTTCCCTCTCAAGATTTTAACATATAAGGTCTCTGGCTTTCAGAAACCTCTTAATTCTTTAGTAGTAAATCAGATGATATGACTCCAACAAAACATTAACTGGGTTTAAGATACAGCAGACATTGTTACTCAGGGCATCTCTCTTCTTTATCCTTCCCTCCTTACCGAGGACATCGCTGGTGGCCATGATGTCACATGTGTACATAGCTGCCATCAGGCGTTGAGGTTTCACCTGCAGAGCATAGCGGCATGCTTCTTTCATGGTGGCGATCAGCTGCCCGGAGAAGGGTCCATAGCAGTCAGTGATGGGAGAGTCTCCTTTCTGGGAAGTCACTTCAGAAGGCTCTGGGCAGCCATCTTGTTGCTCTTGGTTTTCATCTTCAATGTGACATCCCCCCTGTCCTTCTCCTGCCAGGTCACACTGACCTTGGCTCTGTTTATCACTTGCTCCTTGTTCTGCACATTTATTTAGTTCCCACTTTTCTAGAACAAAGCAGACACCCATGAGGGGCTCCTCACACATGGGGCCAGAGAGCGTTGCTAGCTGGAAGCCACTCACAATGCTATTGCCGAAATCTCGGAATCTACTGGCTTCTTTTGATTCTCTGCCGGCAGGGCCAGACCAGACTGAGTTCTGAAAATCTTCACTTCTACTGACAAGGATGTTGGGCCCACATTTTCTTGGGCCAAATGACCAGATCTGGTCAACAGTGTTCCTCCACTTTCTCCCTGTTAGATGTTGCTCTAGTTTCCCTTTGAATTCCCAGATCTTCTCTTGGGTCTTCTGATGAATCGCCTGCGTATTTCTGCCCTCATTCAAGGAGGATGTCAAAAGCTCCATGGAACGAATCAAGTCGCTGTTTTCTTCCAGAATCCGAGTGACTTCTTCTGGCAGCGGTATTGCACGGACGCTGAGTGTGGCCAGTTTATTGGGCGTCGGGATGGTGATCAGCCCATCCGAGTCCACTTGGATTCCCTCTGGGATTTTGCTTTGCTCTTCTTTTGTTTGGTGTATCACAGCAACTTTTTGCTGCCTGCCTATTTCTTCGTTGACCATGTCAACTTTGGGAGGTTTTGTGATTGTTTCTCTGAATGGAATAATGGGTTCGGATACACTGATGTGAATCTTTGCAAACCTATGAGAGCAAGAGAAATAATAGATGGTTAGAATCATAGCACTGCATCAGACATGGAGATAGTGGAGAAACACAGAAACATGAAAATCATTTTCTACAAGAGCCTGTAATTTACATTCTATTTCGATTCACACAGTGTTTTCATTTCAGATTGAGAGACAACCTCTGATGGGACTGTACCTCCAGGGAGCTCCCTACTTGTGCTGGGATGTCGCTGCTTTGTTTATTCTCAAGACAAACAAACCATCTATTTAGGTACGAATGGTTTTGAGTGGAAAAGAAATATTGTAGTGGCATCTGACACAGGACTCCTTTAAGATCAAATCTGCCACACCTCCATCTGGAGAAGAGAAGCCCAGTGACCACAGCTTTGAAGAGACTGTCAGAGCTGCATGATACATTTGGCATTGACAAGGAGGTACGCATGAAGCCAGAATGACACAAGACTGTCTAGACTCGAATTTCACCACAAACCTTCTGCAGTGACAAGAAGCTCTCTATCTTCTCTCTGATAACTGAGGACTGGAAAGGTGGCTAGTACAACAGAAGAAAAAAATTTTAAAATTTATTAAATGTAAATATCCATACATGGCTCAGCACTGGAAATCCGACTAGTGTTGTTGAAGCATTGAAATTTCAATTTCACTGGATTTTAACTGCTATTATTTAAACAGCTTCATACAGTTCTGCGGCTTCACATAGATACCGTGTGCAGTACTGAATGGCACAGGACTTGAGCCCTAATCTGGCACAGAGCTCAGACAGTTCCCTTTCCACACGATATTAGGTTTAGTTTCTTTCTTTTCAGGTATGAGCTCACCTAGGACAGACACTGGAACTAGCATGGGCTGACTCTGCTGTTGCTGCTGAAGAATGGGGCAAGCTTTCATTTCGTCTTATTTTCTGTTTACGCCATTGTCAATTCACACTAAAGCTCTTGGGTACTTTACATCTGTGTGTTTGTGTGTGTGCACGCACAGTCGTGCATGTACAAATACATTATATTAATTTTTGGAATCTTGGAATGAAGCCTTCCCTGAGAAATTTATTCCATACGAAAACTGGATGATGACAGTTCTCCCTAGATTTTTTTCTCTTTCTAGTATTTTGTAAATAGGGCCATATTTATACAATAAATTTGAAAATTCAATAAATACATTTTTAAATGAAACTGATATTCAAATACATTTTAGCATATAGAACCCAAAACAGACTATAATGTTTAGAAGAAGAAGAAGGAAAAAAAAAAAAACAACGCATGATAGAAGGTTTCTTCCACTAAGAGCTATGGCTCTACCAGTAAGGTTTTTTTCTCTTTCAAGGATTAGCTTACTTCAAGTGTACATGTCTGCTCCAGGATACACAAGATGGATGACTACCCAACATTGTCCAATTAAAAATTACTTTGATGGCCAAACTTGAGAGTACATACAGATGAAACTGTAGTTTAATCTCAAGAAATAATTCAGACGGAAAAGAAATAAAATAACAATGACGTGTTGAGAATACTCATGTGTATTTTGCTTTGTGATGTCACTTACTACCCTGAAGCATTATGCCAAGTCCTTCACAAATGTGTAATTTCCTTAACAGACCACGATCCTTACTGTGTAGAGGAGAAAATCAGGTACATATACATGTTGTCTAAGAGGTTCGAAAGTGGAGAATCTAAGATCTAAATCTCAGTCTAACTTTAGCATTCACACTCCCCGCCATTTACACTATAGTGAAAAGTTGAATTCAACAGCATGTTAAAGAAAAAATTCAAAATGCTGAATGATTTCGAATGTAATATTAATTTGTATGAGGTCTGTCCATATAATTGAAATTGTGATATAAAACAAAATATGTTAAAAATGTCAAGGTAATCTATATAAAATCATTATTTAAAATGTCAAAACTGCATTCAATACATATTCTTTGTTAAAAAAAAAAAAAGTATTTAGATACCTCTGAAATAATAACAACGGCCACTGACTAGCCCCAAATAGCTAACTTGGTCTTCCCTTAGGCATGTGGTTCTCCCCACTGAGGGTGTAGTTTACTACTGCATCAATGCTAACGAGCCATTCTTGTTGCTAGGTGGACAGTGGGGCACATGGGCCTGAGCATCCCACCCTATCCCAGTCAGCACCTGCCCCGGCACGGGCTTAATTCCTTTTTATGCAGATTTAGGAGCTATTGAAATCTTACTATTGAAAGCGCAAACCATTCTTTGTTTCATGTCATTAGAAAAAGAAGCCAAATTCATGTTAGAGCTCCTTGACTACTTATGAAAAGCATTTACTGGAATTCACAATTTCATGTGGCTAAGTAATAATTAGTCTGCACTTCAGCAAACAAACAAACAACAGTAACAAAAAACCCACAGTATCACGATAAAATTCCTTGTTTTGAGAAATCTTGTAGGTTTTTAAAAATCACTTATTTTCACCTAGGTTTAATAAAATAAGTTATACAAGGAGGCAGAGCAAGTAAATGCCACATAGCAAAGAAAACTGCCAATGGTCTAAGATTTAAATTTATCAGTTAACTGTTGGAGGCTGGGTGAGTAGAAGCAGATTGAAATTACCAAAAGGAAAGAAGGTAGGAAGGAAGGAGGGAGGATACGAAGGAAGGAAGGAAGGAAGGAAGGAAGGAAGGAAGGAAGGAAGGAAGGAAGGAAGGAAGGCAAACCAACCAAAACTGTGACTTCCAGCCTTATTTCAGATAAGTCTCTATGCCTGTGCTGAACATCAATCTAAACGTGTGTGTATGTTTCATTACACTGTTTTAAAGATGTCTTTAATTTTTTAACTTGCAGGTTTTTAGAAAAAGGTTTACTCTTTATTTCTGTATATGTATGTGTACTTGTATGCGTTTATGTGCAACGTGTGTGTGCAGTGACCGCAGAGACCAGAGGGCATAAAGTTCCTGGAGCTGTGAGCTGCCTAACGGTGGTGCTAGGACTGGTCTGGTGCTCTGAGAGAGCAGTAGGTGCTCGTAACTGTTGAGTCATCTCTCCAGTTTACAGCTGAATTCTTTAAATAGAAAAATCATAGCAATGGAAAAAAAGTTTTTAAATTATTAGAGAATATATGTGTATATAGTTCAAGGAAGCCAACTGCAAAGCTGTGGGAACTGAGACAATGCAACGGTAACATTATAGTTACCTTTTATTATAACATAACAAAAAAAAAAATCTATGCACTACTTTGGATTTCTGAGGTCCTAAGAAGTCTGCTATAGAGATTGCCCCTATGATTAAAGCCATCCCAGGATGTGGAGGGAAGTATGGGGCTGCCAAACCTACAAGGCACCAGGAGCAGAAGCTTTGTAAACCATGGCAATTCAGAGCCTGCTGCTACTTATAAATAAATAGATCAAAAGAGGATGTGTGATAGATGGATGGATGGATGGATGGATAGATAGATAGATAGAAAAGTGCAGTAGGCTTCTATTATAGCTGTGATAGTGCTTCATGTGGGTTTCTGCTCCATCTGCTCTGTATCTAAGATCTGGATGCTAAGAACTCTGACAGTTCCTCTAGCCCAGCGACAACAGCTGACACTTCACCTCTCCCTCTTCTGAAAAAGTTGAAATAAGAGGCATGCTCCATGACAACTAAAAACAGTCCTCATTGGCCATAAACGTTCTTACTATACCTGTGAAATGCAGTAGTCACAAACCAGTACACAAAGACTCTACTGCTCTGTGATCATTAGCTCAGTGTGAACACCCACGCAAACCACGGCCCAGCTTCTCTAGCCATAAGAAGGCACTTTCCCATCTCTTCCAAATCCCTCACAGGCAACTATACTGTCTACTGTAACCTGAGTCCCCTTTCTGCTTTTACTATTTAAAGGCAAATTTCTATACTCTGTAGTTTAAGTGTGTGTACACCAAAGCTCAACAACGGCTGTCATCCTCAATCACTTTCCACTATAACTAGTGACAACCTTCTTATGGTGGTGCATTCCTATAGTTCCAGATACTTAGGAGGCTGAGGCAGGGAGCCTGGAGCCTGGGAGTGTCAGGCCATCCCAGGCCATGCAGTGGAAAACCTACCCTAGAACAAAAATGTATCAAGAGAACTCAGCCTTGACAAACATTTGCCCAGCTTTGTTACACATGCAGAGATTTAGAAACGGAAGATTTGCCATGCAGAGAGAAATGCCTGTTTTTGTAGGAGACAACAAACCAAACTCCAATAGTGTTCAATTACTACTCGCATTAGTCATGTATCAAGCATATCATTCTGAATCTCAATCATTTGAGGATGTCTTTAAAAACTGTGAATACCAGTGGGTATATAGAGGTATCTCATGTTGTGTGCCTGTGATGCATGTGTGTGTGCGTACATGTGCAGGCCACAGCACGACTTTGGCTGTTGTGCCTCAGACGCCATCTTCCCGTTTTTGAGGCAGGGTCTTTCACTGGCCTGGTACTCACCGCGTAGATTAGGCTCTCTGGCCACCAGGGACTGGCCTGTTGCCACCTCCCCAGCAATGGGATTACAAGTGAGCGCCAGCGTTTCTGCCTCTTTAATATGGGTCTAAGTTCAGGTCTCCACGCTCACAAGGCAAACCTTTACTCCATGATCCTAGCCCCTCACTTATGTTTGAACTTACATTTTATCAAGTGTTGACTGGCTCAGTACATTTTAAAGTGCCTTTTTGCCTTCAGATTCCTGTTGTGGTGTGCCTGTCGGTGTTGGTAACGGACCTTTGGGTTGCAGCGTTTCTTGAGTATTTTTAGGCATTATTTAGATATGCGGATGTAGGTCTCACGTGCTGCAGCTCCTACAAAGGTTACAGCACACTGGTGCTTGCTTTCTTACTCTGGGGACTCTGTTGAGGATTAACTAAATCTTCACCACCATTTGTGCCTTTAATACCAAACTTTCTTACTCACCTCACTTACCTGTTCCCTTACAGTATCTTCTAGACAGTAGGAAGTTTTCAGTCTTCACACTTTAACCTACAACCTACCTAACACACTTTTCTGAGTAAGATATGAAATGAGTGCTGTCTCTCTCTCTCTCTCTTTGTCTATCTCTGTCTCTATCTCTGTGTATCTCTGTCTCTCTCTCCCCCTCTCTCTCTGGATATCTAATTGGGCAGCACTCCTTACTGGAAAATCTGTCCTTCCCCCATTGCTCTGCATTGCAACCTGTTTTTTGGAGCCTGCACTAGTCCATCACCTTTGTGGTCAACATCACAGTCTCACTGTTGCTTTAAAGAAGACTGAGTTCCAGTCCCAGCACAAGAACCCACCTGGGAGTTCTTCTTTGGTTATTATTGGCTCTTTTGTGAAAATTTCAAAATTTCACCTCAGCATGAAAAGTTCTACACATGTGGGGAAGGGGAGAGGAAATGGACATTCCTTCAAGGACACGCCCCCAGTGACATACATCCCTCAATCAGACCCCACCTGACAGGGAATTCAGGATAATTTCTTCTCACTACACTTGGCCCCCAAACAAGTCCTTACTTATCACAGGGCACTGGGGTACTGCAGAATACAACGGCCCTTTGCCAACACCACTCAGTTCTGTTTCTTGGGGTTCAAAAGCAGCACTTGTTATAGCCACAAAGTGCGACCCAACTGAGCCAGTGCACCTGCCCCCAGTCTTCTCGTACTTGCACTCAGCTTAGCTGACTGCTCTGCGACCACCTTTCTGTACGGAGGAGCGAGATTCCATTCTTCCGGGAGCCAGGTAAGTTCTGAGATCTGACAGGGAAGGATGGGCTCGGGGTCATTCCTCTATCACCGGGGGATGCATGAAGAAAATTGTTTGAACTGTTTTGTTTGTCTTAAGTGAGGGGATGGTAAGCAGTATTTTCAGAAACGTTTAGTCACACAGTTAAGGACCACGTCAGAATTTAAATGGGATTACAACCCATATCTGCCCCAGAGTGCATGGGCAGGAGGATTGTGACTTCAAGGCCAAACTGTGTTTTATGCAGGGAAACTCTAAATAAAAGAGAGAGAAAGAAAACTCTTGTGGTATTTTAATAAAGCAGTATATACTTTAAAAAAAGATGTTAGAGTTTTCATTGTTCCCATTCAATGTAACTATAAATTATGCTTATAATATGGATTTTACCTTGTCAGTGGGAGAGTGATATGGGGGAAATAACCAAATACACAAACTGAGCAAATAAAACTTCTAGAGCTTTGTAGGGAATCCTGAGTCTGGGGTCACACCTCCTCACACACCTGACTGGCTGTGATCTCATCAGCTAAGCAGGGCTGGGCCTGGTTAGTACTCAATGGGAGGAGCCCTTTGAGAGCTGTCCTTCCTGGAAGTCTTTTCTATCTCTTACCCAAACAGAACTTCAGGGACTCTGAGCAAACGGTGACAAGAGATGGAAATCTACCTTCAAGTTTTGTGTGGATCGTGGCTGTACAAACACGGAACGAGGAAAAGCTATGGTGGCATTCTCCAGTGAAGAAGGCATGGGGGACTCCATCTGGAAGGAGCTCTGCCTCATCCCACAAGGACACCATTGCACACTGCCGCCCCAGTCCACAGTTACCTGCTGCGGCTGCTGTGGTGCCCTCCTGCCACTATCCAGTCTATGGGGCCAATGCGTGGTTGAGTGACAAACACAGAGACCACATGCTGTACCAGCATGTGAGAGAACAACCACTTCTAACTGCCTAGGTTACCATTATTACTGTCCCAGAAAATTTAAAAAGGAAAGGAAAAAAGAGCTATTGCAGGAAAATTCTCATTGTTTCCATTGGAAAACACAGAAATATGTATTACAGTAAACACCTTTTGTGATTGAAAGGTTGACAAAGTGTGAGCAGGCACTTTCACACACTATTGGTAGTTACGGTAGGTATGGCATGCGCTTTTTGAGTTAGCAGTAACAGCTGGAGCACCGACAGCTGTACATATGGAAATGCCTACAGGACAGGTGGGTTTATGAACCTGAATGTTCATAACTGTTATTTCTATGTACAACCAATAATCCTTATTCTTGTGTACTTTTTTTTGCAATAAACATATATTATCAACAAAACAAAGAAAAAAACATTATTTATAAAGTGATTGGGTATGCTCATATGACTTACATATGACCTTCATAGGAAATTTCTAGAAGGCTTACATTTATAGTATTCACAAGAAGTCTGTCATAATCACAGCCTGTACTTACAAAATAAGATTTCTGTTGCTTTGATATGTGCTGTGTGGATGCTTAAAATCTACTTTATATATATATATATGAAAATGTTTTATGACTTAAGCTAAAATACAAAATTATTCAAGTGCATGAAATTCATGTCAGTTTCCAGTTATTAAAATTTAAATTTATGACTCAATAGCAGTTTTATGTCTGAATTGAGGGCACTGCATTTTTCTCCCAAAATAAACCACACTCTTAGTTTGACCTGTTTGGGAAACATTAAAACATCTCATTGGTTTTAGAGTTATCATTTCTCTATCTCTAGCATTGTAATCTGACCTTTCTCTTAAGTCATCCAAACATCGCTGAAGGTGGACCTCCCCCGCTGTGACTAAAACATGCTCTCCTGTTTCCTGAATTAAAATCTGGACACAGGGATCAGCTTGGTTCAAAAGCTTCATTCCTTTCACAAGCTGAGGCATTTCACCTAGATGACAAAATAAAACAAGTTAACAATCACAGAGGAACCAGGATGACCTAGGCAGTGGCTGCTAACTGGAACGTTACAATGAAGTAAGTTCCTAGGTCACAGAACTGGAATAAGCCACCCTCTGTTAACTGACTTGTGGAGCCAGCCAGCCAAGACGAGGTCCAAACTGACTCACCATCATCATGCCTGCAAATTTACTTGTATGTATGTAACATGTCATAGTATATATAAAATTAACACAGATACACAAAGCATTTACAATGATATCTGAGAAACTACTAGAACTTCATATTAAAATAGTACTTTGTAAGACAAGCTTGGTGACAGAGACCTTCAATCCCAGCTACTCAGGGGGCTGAGGCAGGAGAATCTCTACTTCAGTGTTTGCTCCAGCTGCGGAATATATTCAAGGCCAACCTGAACAATATAGTGAGACACTGTCTCAAATAAAAGTACTGACAGGGTTGTCAGAGGTCTCTTTTTGTGGAAGAGTGCTTCTGCTATGTACAAGGCCCTGGTTTTGACACTCAGAAACAAACAAAGCAGGACAAATCTATTTGTTAAAGCACATGACAGAACCGTGGGGTTCAAGATCCTCAGAAACTAGCTACTGCACCCTCTGCATTCTGTTCTGCGTGTGGGCTTGCTATACAATTGTTTTGACCCAAGAGTACATGCAAGGAGAGGGCACAGATGGGGACTGAGCTCTGCATTTGGGATTTGCCTTTTCACTCCTTCCTACAGTCAGCTGCCACTTTGTCCTCCCAATAGGCCAGAGCAAATCTCTTAATGCTGTGTAAAGGTTTTGAGGGCATTCTTATATGGTATTGCTTTGATTCAACACTTTGCCTCACAGTTCTCCAGTGTTCAGTTTTCAACATGCAAAAGCACGGGAACTTTCTGGAGGCAGAAAGGCCTTACGGAAGCTTGTTAATTAAAGGGCAGGGAGCGATTATAAGAACTTCAATGCTCACTTATTTTTGAACTAAAGTTCCAAAAATAACTAACAGTATTTATAGTGTTAAAATGCCAGTCAAGCATTTTAGAAGTGGATCCCATAGAAGAAGCAGACAGATTAATGTTCTCATTGTGTAGATGAGGAAACAGCTGGAGAGAGTGAACAGCTAAGTCTATGATTTAGAACTTAAAGGAAGAAGAAGTGTTTTTAGGTCTCATATCTAAGGACAGGAAGGATACACAGGTACAGATGTAACGAGGCCATTAAATCCTTCCTTCTACACAACTGCTCTTTGCTCCCTTAAGGGAAGGTCTAGAGCATCATTACTGACCATTACTAGGTACCAGGAATAGCTAGGTTACAGAGGGACAAGCTGAGTGTGATGCAGGCTTTCAATCCCAGGACTCAGGAGACAAAGGCAGGCAAACCTGTGAGTTTGATGCCATTTTGGTCTGTACAGGAAGTTCTAGGCCAGCCAGGGCTATGTAGAGAGACCCTGCCTCAAAAGCAAGGCAAAGCAAGCAAGCAAGCAAGCAAGCAAGAAAGCAAACAAAAACCCCATGCCAGTGTCATAGGCAGCTAAAAACAAGGTCATCTTACTCGGGTGTTTTGGTTCAACAGCGACTCTCACGATAGGGGTGGCTTCAAAGTTGAGTGGGATAAACGGCGGGCAGGACGGCACGCTGCACAAAGTTGCAGACTTCAGCACAAAGTCCTGGAGGCCTCCAATTCCTGCAGAGAGAAAAAGATCCACAGGATCAGTACAGTATGAGCTGAACTTATATTATGAACTTACGTTAGGAAAATAACAACACAGACCTAGCACACTACCAAAGTGACAAGGAATGAGGTTGGCACACACTGTATGTGTGTGTGTGTTAAATTCTGGGTGGGTGTGATGGCACACATTTTTAGTTCCAGCACTGTGGAGGCAGAGGTAGGCAGTCCTCTGTGAGTTCCAGCCCAGCAAAGGTTATATAGTGAGACCCTGTCTCAAAAAAATAAACCAAAAACAGAAATTTGCCAGTTTTTCTTTTTCAGATAGACAAATTCAGTTATATCAGGTTATTTGAGAGGATAGAGACGATCACTTCTAGGTTGTGTGTGTCCATGTTCATGTGTCCATGTGTGCTTGGGGGGCATGGGCATGAGCGTGAGCATGTGTGCGGACACCAGAGCTAGACCCCAGGCATCTTCTTCAGTTGCTTTCTGCCTCATTTTCTGAGACAGGGTCTCCTGGCTGAGCCTGAAGTTCACCACCTGGCTAGACTGAGGGCCAGTGAGTCCAAGGATGTGCCTGTCTCCCTTCCCCTGTGCTGGCGAGCCACACTCAGGTCTTCAGGCTTAGACAGCAGGTGCTTTCCGGACTGAGCCATCTCTCCAGGCCCCACTTCAAGATATTTTGTCTGAAACAATGATTATTCCAAGTTTTAGTTTGTAGTCACTCTTTAAAATGTATATTAATTTAATGAATATGAATCTCTGCTAAAAGTCATTTTGCTAAATATATTTACAGGCGGACAGAGGGAATTTAGAAATCTGTAAGTGTGATGTGGCTACTGGGTACTGAACCTCCTAGAATTCCTATTCTGAATTCTACTCCAGTTTTACAGAGAATCCCAGTTCCCTCTCTAGGCTCCTGAATGGTGGGTACATGAGACTCTGAAGGGCACCAGGGTCTCTGGATAGATGGGAGTGAAGAGGAAATCCTTCAAAGAGAGATGGAAGGATATTCTGAGCTCACATCCAGAGTCAGAGAGGATTTAGAACATATTAAGAAGCATGCACAAGGACCACTTGGGAGCCATGGTGTTGAAATAAAAAAGACTGAGAAGGCTAAATGGGAAGGAGAGGGTAGCTGTTTCAGGGAAAGGTGATATAGAGAAAAGGGTAGTGCCTATAGGCTTAGAAATAACCAAGGAAAGGAAAGCCTGCCAAGCTGATGTAAAAGCACTGGGGTAGGAGCAGTGCATACCATTCAACCTAGGACAGCAGCCAGTCTGGGAGAGGAGACCAGAGACCAGGGCTTCAGACATGCACTGCGAAAGCAGTTTACAGGATTCTCCTTTCGGACTACACTATGGAAACCTGCCTTTGATGCCTCAACCCGAGCACACTCAGATTCACCATCTCATGAAGTCAGTACCAATTATGATGGACAAAGAGTTCATTTTGCTATGATCAAGCCTGTGGCCCCATCCATACACATCTACACACTCCAGCAAACCCCTGAGGCTGAAGTCATGATTCCTTAATACACCCATTGGCCCAGCACCCACAAGTGTGCCTGGCTGTAGTTTCCTGTTTGTCTCCCTGGGATCAGGCTCTAACAGATCTGGGGCTGGCAAAATCTCCAGCAGGGCTACCAGAAATAGCCTCATCTCTAGTGAGGCAAAGCATCAGGAAAACCCCATAGTAAACATCGCCTTTCAAACTTCATTCACCCTGCTTCTGACCTCTGACAGCAGCACTTCCTTCCTGCACACACAGCACACGGTTTCACTGGGAGGACAGACGCTGCTCTTTCCTCTACACCACCAGGGATGCAAACTGCAGATGGTCAGTGAAGCTGAAGACAAGTCTCTGACTTACGGTTTACATCTTGTTCTTCCAGCAGCCAAACCTATTCTTGCTATTTAAAGCTGCCCAGATATGCTGGCGTGAAGTTCCCCAGACAGAAAACAGCCAACACTGCAGAATTCATAGCAAAGGAAATGATCCAAGGAGAATCAGGCCCTTGTCACCTGTATTACAGGTTACCAGTTTTATTTATTTTAAAATATAATTTAAAGACACAGGAAAAGAACCAATAAGGTTATCTGGGCAAATGGCAATAGAATGACTTAAAATCTCTTGGAGAATTTCTTGATAGGATACAGGGCAATATGGAGTGTGCAGCTTAGTTTTTATATCAAATACAGTTTGAAACAAACTTTTTCCCTTAAAAATAATGCCATCAAATTCAGTTCTAAAAAAAAAAAAAAAAAACCAAAACCAAAAACCAGAAAACAAAAAACAGCACAGACATTATCTAATATCCTCACATTGCTACTATTTCCTTTCATCTCCTGTTTTTCCCTCTTAGGCACACACCTTTATGCTATTATAACATTTATTAATCTTGGGGTTTTTTTCTTTACTTAAATCATGATTTTTTTTTCACCTCAATCATTCAGTCACTATTATAACAATTAGCCAAATATGAAACTCCCCCTGCCTCCCCAGGAGGCTGAAACAGGATGATTATGAACTGGAGCCACTTAGTGCTATACAGATCTTTTCTCAAAACAGAAACCCAAACTTCACTATTTCCTTCAGCTAGGACGTGCAGGACTGGGGCATACTCCCAAGGAATCATTTCAGAACCTCGGAACTAGGAAGAGATTGTTTCCGCGTGATAGCAGCCATTTTTTAGTCCCTATACTTACTTCTAAGTTTTAAGAAAAAAAAAAAAAAAGCATAAAAGCCAGATTAAGGAATATAAGTAAGATAAAAACAGTTGATGCCAACAGCAAAAATTCCAGCTTGTTTTTTGTAACCAACTGAAGGTAAATGAATCTGCACTCTAGCTGTACTCAGATAGGATGACGGTTACCAGAACCAAGGAAATGCTGAGTTCTTCAACTGGGCACAGAGGCCCTGGGTGAGCTATACCATCCATTTGATTCTTTAAAATCAAATGTTAACATTTCATAATGCTAGCAACCCCCCCCCCCAGCTGTCCCTAATATCCCTTTATGAAGTAGCTCAGACATAAACAATACATAAGACACATATGAAAAGGCCTGCTGGCAATACTTTACAGGCTGAGGAGTGGGTTGGCTATTACATGGGTTGCATCAACCTGGCAGGAGGCTGCCCCACAGGCAGGAAGAGTAAAGCACTAAATACTAATACTGCTTTCTGGGGACAAGCCTGCCAGCTGTCTGTACAGAAAACAGCATTACTGTCTTAAGGAAAGCTCAGCTTTGTAAAGTACTCCTTGCTGCCTAACGGAAAAGTGTTATTGGGATTCAAATTTGTTGGAAAACATGTTAACACTCTAGTGAGAGGACGCTGCCTAACATTTAGCATTACCACAGTGAAAGACTCCCAGCCTGCCCTGCCCATGCTGGCTGGGCAGGATTGATAGATTCCATCACACCCTGGAGAAGCCCACTTGCACACGTCCTCAGGTCTGTTCCAGAGAGAGCCACTTTGGAAGGAACATGGGAACGTCTCTATTTTTAAGTACAGACGCCTCAGGAGGTGGGATGCAGAGTCCTTGCTTGTGGAAGGCTACCATCTGCCTTATCCTGATGTCACTATGTACTCAAGGAATCCAGTTTATCTGTCCCCAGGTTATGCTCCGGTTTTACTTCTTCTAACTTAGACTCAGCAGTTTGACTCAGCTGCAAAGAGTGATGGTGAACCCACACTTTACAACCCGCATCATGAAGATGAGGGGTGGGGAGTAAGTCCAGAAACACAAAGGTGCCTCTGCCAAGCCTGCTTTGCCTCTATCGGCAAGAAGGGGCGGGTACAGGTTAGCTAAGATTGGTGCACAAGATTGGTTGGCGGGTTAGCTATCCTAGGCAGGCCCATGAATTCAGAGGCCTGTCAGCTTCCTGATGTTAAAGGTGGCCCTGGAGAGAAGTCTTGCAACAATGATATCATTGTGTCATTTTTTTCTTTTTCTCATGGGAACAGAAAGCTAAAAATAGCTCTTACACAGGCTACACCAAGAACTGGCAGCCCAGCCCTCAGAAGAGAACAATGAAAAAAAAAAAAAACACCTAATAGTTTAAAGATTTGTAAATCTCTAGTTTTGTTGTATTTAAGAGTAGGAAGCAAAATGATCAGTGTGGTAAGAGAGTTATAACTACCACCAGAGGGTCTCAATTTAGGCCCAAGATGCTATCACGGGGAGCCAGCTCACTCTACCCCTGGGGAAACATCCTGACCCAATGGGGTTTCACTGACATACCAGGCGTGGGCCGTGGGGACTGAAACTGGAAGAACCTGAGGTGGCCACATCAGAGTGCTGCCTAAGTGCACCAGTCAAAGGCAAATGCCTTCCAGACAGCCTACTGTTACAACAGGACAAAGGAGGGCTGCAGGCTAGCCCAGGAAACAGAGTAGCAAGTACTTCAGGAAGACAGTTGAAACAATGTTTTCTAGCAGATCAGAATAGCTGTGGATGGTTGGTAGGCTGGCTGTGTAAAGTGAGAGAGGGGACTCTCGCTGTAGTTGAAACAGAAAGAAGCCCTAATCCTGACCCTCAGGGGGGGCACAGCAAGAGAGCGCAAGACTGCAGGTACTGTATGCAGACAGGTGGCCAAGGGGCTGGACTTGACGGCATGAAGTCTCTAGTGTGAAGGCTGTTAGAGGCTGGAAATAAGAAAGGAGGTAAACAAGGAGGAAATGCAGATTCTGCTGTGGGCAGGAAAGGGGAGCATTACCAGTCCAAAGCTCTTCTTCTAGGTGTGTGATTTCTTATAACTATTTACATTTTTAATTGTTTAATGAACATTTTAGCTCTATCCTTTTCCCCACTTCTAATTTTTTTCTATAATATATATATGTGTGTGTGTGTGTTCTCCTATTTGGTGTCCACGCTTCAAAGTTCAGTTCTTTGAATACAAAGAACTGATCAATAAACAAATTTCCCCTAGCCTTCCAATAATATGAGTTTTAGGGCAGGGATACAAAACAGGCACTACATAATGATTCTCGAAGGACTGAATGAATGTGGGCACTTCCTGTCCTCACAGAGCATAAGAACTGATGAGACAAATGCAGAGAAACAAGAAATTACAGTACAAGAAGACCAATGTTGGAACAGGGCAAGCAAATTCTGTTTACAGAAAAGAGAATTCAAAATCTAGGCTTCCCTGAGAAGCTGAGTTAGAGGGATAAGGAGGGAGCCACGCAGAGCACGTGGGAGGGTGTGCTGGAGCGCTGCTGTGGCACCACTGAAGGCCCAGAGGAGAGTACGCGTTCCTTACTGATGGACGCAGTGTGGAGCCTGGAGCAGGGCTGAAGAGACATCTCACTCGTGTTCCCACTTCTCTGGAACCTTGCACATGTTATCAGTTCTTTTCTCTAGTCCACATGTGTGTTTTGTTATATTTGATGTGGAACCAGGGGATTTGAACCTAATTACAGCTCTAACCTTGTGCAATAAACGAAGTAGTGATAATTACAAAGGTCACAGCAGCAGCTGTTGTGCTAATAGATATGCTCATCAGATCTTGAACTTGTATTTGGAGTCTATGAACTATATTAATCAATCACAAGTATACATTAAGACTAAGCTACAAAGAGTAACAGATTTGTATTCACAATCCGATCATCCATTTATGGACTCCGTACCTTTTCCCACTGACTTACACATATTGTGTGTAACACATTGCTTTGGATAATAGTCCAGGATGATTTTCAAATGGAATAATTTAAATAAATGGAGGAACATACAAAGGTCAGCATAAAAGCTTAGAGTAGAGTAAAAATAGTGCTGTCCATTTGGCCAAGATAAAACGTAAGGACAGAGGGAAAAAGAAAGGAGGGAGAGCTAGAGGGAAAAAGGAGAAAAGGCCTATGGCCCTTTAAGACAAGAAAACATACCCTTACTCCTTCTGTTTTGCAAGCCCAAATATTTCTGACTAGGAAGAGGAAATGAGTTCCTTCTGGATGAAATGGCAACTGTAGCTCACGTTCAAAATGATCCTGACCAAAATAAGCAGAGAAATAGAAAGCCAGAAAAAAGCTGAATGAATAGGTGAAACCAGAGAAGGGCATTTCCAACTGGGAGCTGTTTCTGTTCATTGTGGACCAGATTAAAGAAGGCTAGGAAGGGTCAGCTCATGACCCTTTTCATGAGAAAGTGGCACAACTCCAGGGGGAAAATGCACAGACAGCGTAGTGACAGTCTGTTAGATGCAAGATCAGTGGAAAAGAATGAGAGCCAGACACAGACTAACAGGTATAAGCATGTGGATGATAAGCCCAAGGTGGCAGGCAGCAAGCAGCAATGAGACGATTAGCTGATGAAACAGAAAACAAAAGCCCACTGTGTCACACGCTCTTAAAAGTCAATTTCATGGGCTGGAGAGATGGCTCAGAGGTTAGGAGCACTGGCTGTTCTTCCAGAGGTCCTGAGTTCAATTCCCAGCAACCACATGGTGGCTCATAACCATCTATAATGGGATCTGGTGCCCTCTTCTGTCAGGCATGCATGTGTACACAGAGAAAATGCATACATTAAAAAAATAAATTAATTAAAAAACAAAAACAAAAAGGTAAGTTTCATGTGGAGCAAAGATGAAATATAAAACAACAACAAAATCTTAAATCCCAAAGATTCTATAACACTACACTCATAAACCTCAGTATATTGTAAAATACACACTTTGTAACAAAAGATACAAAAACAAAGTGACACAAATGGTTCTAGTATTAGAATCAGAACATTTAAGCACTAAGTGCTAGCTATAGGACTTGAGTCCTATATAGCAGCAGGAATGTAAATGATGAATATGTGCATATCTACAATAGACTCTAAGAAAGGAGAAGTCCTGGTTGTAAAAAACAAAAAATAAAAAATACCCACATCTTAATCTCATTAAACAGTAACACACATATAAACACACATATAACAAGACACCATTTCACATCTATACAAGTGGTACAGAAGAACCAGGTTTTGGTGACTATGTGCATAAAAAAGGTTGTTTTGTATATTAAAGAATTTAGTGGGCTGGGCCAGACCCCTGTCAGTACAAATGTCCTGAACAAGGAAATCAGCCCCTTATGCATGGCTTATGGGTACTATGCTGGATAACGAGCCAACAGTAATCTGAGCTCAAGTCAAATTCCATTTTAATAGCAACAGTGGTTGCTCTCTTTTCTTTTTCCAGTTAAATGCACACTAGAA
Source organism: Meriones unguiculatus (assembly GCF_030254825.1). Taxonomy (NCBI): domain Eukaryota; kingdom Metazoa; phylum Chordata; class Mammalia; order Rodentia; family Muridae; genus Meriones; species Meriones unguiculatus. Next base: position 70,776,042 of record NC_083361.1, on the reverse strand, counting down.
TTTTAAGACTGGAATTACCACATAAAACAGTGGAAGAATGAATCTGCTGTGAAAACAAAATATTCACCATTTCATCAACGGCCAATCAGGGCAGGCATCAAGTCCCTATATTCTATCAAACTTCCTGTGGAACCATGATATGAACACCATGTGTGTAAGTAACTAAATTAATCCCACCTCTGACACAGTCACAAAGAATCTACCTTCCAAAGGGCACTGGGCTCTATGGCAGGTTACTTCTCTTCTGTTGACCCTATATCATAGGTAAATTATTAGATTCTGTTGAAATTAGGTTAGGCAGGCAGGCAGATCATTCTATTTCTGAATTTTGTTCCCAGGAAGAAAGGCGGTGTTAGATTAGCTATTAGAACCAGGTTTGGATTGATAGGATTAGACTCCCTACCCAGCAAGCACCCACATGCTTAAAGGTGCTCGCTGTTACACTGTGACAGCAGAGAACTGGCGGCAGAAGGGTTGGACAGGGGAGGCCTGCCTTCTCAGTAATGACCCCCGCCCCTCACTCTGCTTGTGGATCAGGATGGAGCGCTCCAACACCGTGCCTGCTTGCTGCTATGTTCTCTGCCATGATGAGATAAACCAAGCCTCTGAACCTGCAAGTAAGGCTCCAATTAAATGCCTTCTTCTTCTTCTTCTTCTTTTTTTTTTAAATAAGAGTTGCTTTGGTCATGGTGTCTCTTCACAGCAACAGCATAGTGACTAAGAAAGAAATTGGTACCAGGGAGCAGGGTGTTGCTGTGACAAGGCTGACCATGCTGCTTGTTGGAGGATATGCAACACTTTGCGGCTTTGGACTAGAAAAGTTGGACACGTTAGGTGGGGGCTTAATAGGTTATCCTCATGGAGCCTGGAAGACAGTTCTGAGGGTCTTTCAAACTGTGGGGGCCCAGCTCAAAATGTTTCATTAGTAAATGGCTTACAGAACATTCTTGTGATATTTTAACAAAGAACTGACTGCTTTTTACCCTTGTCCTAAAAATCTGCCTGAGGTTTAATTGAAGAGTTTTGGATTAATGACACTGGCACAGGACATTTCAAGACAGCCTAGTATTGACTCTGTCATATGGTTATTAGTGATCACTCTTATACAGATGTAGAATGAAAAAAAAAAAAAAGCAGGCTGGACTAAGAATATAAAATGTACAGTTTGAGGACTAAAGGAGCACCAGGAAGTATAATGAAGCCAAGTCCAGTGCTCAAGCAGTTAAAAACATTAAAAGCCTGATGCTAAATGGAATAAAGGGAGTGGTGGCCCCAGGGCAAGACTCCATGCAGCTAAACTTCCAACTTATAAAAGAAATTAAAGAAACGCTTAAGCAATGAAAGAAAGCATCAACGGAAAACTGATGTAAATATAATTGAAGGAGGCGGACCAAGTTCCAGCCCCATCATTCAGCAAAACTTGGCAGTTTTGGCCACATGGTTCTGGCTTTAGAGTCAAGGATACAAGAAAAGGGTTACAGAAGCTCCCCCTACATCTAGGGAAATGAAGAAAAGCACTGAGTGAGAGCAGGATTTTATCAGGGCTGTTTGTGCTACGAAGGACAAGCATAGATTGTTGCTTAGCCACCTGTGATGTCATCATTGGTCACTGCCGACAGGGGCCCAGGATAAAAGGACTCCTGCCTCTTACTCCCTCCCCCCTTATACTCTCTGTCTCGAATTCTTTCCTGGGGGGCCCCAGCACGTCTCTCTCTCTCTTTCCCCCTCTCTCTCCACCCCCATCTAATACATATCTTTCATATAATATCTGTTGTTGCATGGCATCATTTTTAAATATATAACATAGATGCCTTGGAAACTCCAAGATGCTGGAGATGGCCAGAGTTAAGGGACACATGCTAAAGGCAGATTCTAACTGGCTGTGGAACTGCTTGGAGGCCAGAGAGGCCGCGGTGTGAAGCTATGAAGGAGACGCATAGATACCTTAAAAACTCCAAGATGTTGGAGATGCTGGAGTTAGGGGATACATGCTAACAACAGCTGCTAATTGGGTGTGGAACGAGAGAGAGAGAGAGAGAGAGAGAGAGAGAGAGAGAACCATGTTGCAGTCAACAAAGCTGCAAGAAGTTAAAAATACAAAGAACGCTTTGCCGTCAGACATGGAGATGCAGAATTTGTGCTGTTCACCTCACTGAGTTTAGTCTTGCTTTGGTCCAATACTCCCTCACTATGCTCCCTTTTGGAATGGTAATGTATATTCTGTGCCAATGGTGAAAGTATGTGATCTGCTTTTTTATTTTGGTTTTCTACAGCTTACAGTTAAGAGACTGCCATGAGCCTCAGAAGAGACTTTGGGCTTTTAAACAGTGTTGAGACAGTGGAAGACTATGGGGGCTTTTGAGGTTAGAACACATGTATTTTGCATTATGATTTGGCTCTAAAGTCTTTGGGGGCCAGGGAATAGAATGTGATGGTTTGAATAAGAATGCCCCCTAGAGACTCCTAATACTTGAATGCTTACTTAGTCACCAGGGAAAGGGTTAAGAAGGATTAGGAAGTATGTCCTTGTTGGAGTGCAGCCTTGTTGTAGGAAGTGGGTCACTGGCAGTCGGGCTGTGAGGTTTCACGAGCCCAAGCCAGGCTCAGGCTCAGGCTGTCTGTCTGTCTGTCTGTCTGTCTCTCTCTGTTAACCCCTCCCCACTCTTGTGGATCAGGATGTAGGCCTCAGCTACTTCTCCAGCACTCTGCCTGCCTGCTGCTATGCTTCCCACCATGATGATAATGGACTAAGCCTCTGAAACTGGAAGCCAGCCCCAACTAAATGCTTTCTTTTATAAGAGTTTTCCTTGGTCATGGTGCTCTTTACAGCGAGAGAACTGACTAAGACACCCTGTGTCTAAATACCTAAGCAAAAGGCCTGGGGAGCTCACTTGGACTAAAGCACTTGCCTAACCTAGTCCAGGTCTTAAAATGTATCTCCAGTCCCGGGGAAAAGACCAATCAAAACTTGAAAGCCACTTTCAGTAACTATTAACAGAAGACCAGAAAAATTACCTTATGATAAATTCAGACAATGGAACCAACATGAGGGGGAACCCTGAAGGTTAGTGAGCACCGTGGTACACACCTAGAATCCCCATACTCCAGAGCTCGAGGCAGACAGGAGCATGACCTATATATAGAACAGCGTAGGCTACAGAGTGAGACCCTGTCTCAGAAAACCAGATTAACTTTCCTCACATCCACCAAGCTGAGGCAACATGAAACAGTCTAAGAAAATGCACAAGTCACAAACAATATGCTGTTATTCTTCAAAGCTTAAAAGCTCGGCATGTACGTTATCTTACATACACCCACTGGAGTTGTGATCAGGCTGCAGGCACCTCTTAGAGCATAGACACTGTAAATGGCTAACACATGGCAACCTCAAGGAAGGGACTCCCATCAGGGCAGGGGGAGCTCTTGCCGAGAGAAGGGAAAGACACAACAAGGGCACCTTGGGTGACCACTCGATATTAAAAGAAGAGTGGATACAATTACAGGAAAACATCCAGATCAGTTAGACCCAGATGAGTACGTGGGCGCTCACTGCATTACTCACCACTAAAGTCGTGCAGACTTTACACTGCCGATAAGGATCTTGGCGGCCTTTTTCCATTTTTCCTATTTCTGTAACGTAATATTTTGGTTTTTACTGAGGTAATTAACAAGTGCATCTTTTGGGAGCTGGGGAGAGGTCTCAGTATGTAAAGAGCTTGCCTCAACAGCATGAGGACCCGCATGTCCTCCCCAGAAGGCATGTAAAAGTGATGGATGGATGTGGAAGTATGTGATCCCCGTCCTGGGGAAGTGGAAAGAGGAGGACTCTGGGGCTCCCTGGCCAGCAAGTCTAGCCTAATTAATGACCTTCAGGCCAATGCAAGATTTTGTTTCAAAGGAAGTAGGCATCAATTCTGAGGTTGTCGTCTACCCGTGACAATACACATGTACATGTGCTCCTGCACATGCATGTATTAAAACATACACGATATACACAGACTTTAACATTACAACCTTAACTGCACAGTGATATATAAGCACGTGCACAGGAAAAGATGAGTTCAGAACATCAAGAGTGCTTTATCCCTTTTGTTCCCACACGTTTAAACAAACGATTCCAGCAAAAGTCCTACTTTTATTACAACAACATTTTCAAAAGCACGAGTTAAAAAAACAAAAACAGCCTTTTGTTGCTCCTGGAGCTTGAATGAATGCTCCCATTGTGTGCGTGATCACAAAGTAACAAGCCCTGGGATTAGGTCTTGGGAGGATTACATTAGTATTAATCAATTTGAGCCAAGAAACTGAAACTGGTCTCGGGACTGTCAGACTTGGATCTCTCAGCACCTGGTGTCCACAGGGAGGTTTGGGTTCCTATCAGATGGGGAATGGCCTGTTCCTTAGGTTAACTGAGGTCCTTCCTGAGAGTGAGGAGCTGAACAGCCTAGGACTGAAGGCCGTGCTGCTGCTCGGCCCCACCCCCAGGCCCTCATGTCCAGGCTATGCCTTACTTGCAGGCCATCGTATCATTTCACTGTTAGTGGCCTGCACCACCCAGTGACTCCTGTACCCTTCACCACGAGTACTGGGCACTTTTCTAATGGTACTATTTTACTCAAAGTCTCTTCAGGAGCCATGGAACTTGGAATAGCCTGTGGTTAATTAGCACAGTGATTAGAGATTGAGCCCAAACCCATTGCTGACGGAGCATTTCAAAGAATTTCTGTACTTTTAGATATTTATTTCACTGAAGAAGAGCATAGGAGGCAGAACAAGGCAAGATCATTTCTTGTGTTTTGTTAGTGTAGCTGTTCCTACAACATTTTAAAAATACACCTTTAACTTGTCTGTTAAAAACATAAAAATTTTACATGTTGATGGAGCACCCTGTAATATTTGGACATGTTTACACTTTGTGATATTTAAATCAGGTTAAGCACATCTACCCCCCTAAACATTCTGATTTGTTGGTATTTTTAAACAGAAAGCAAAGCTTTCAATGGATGTTTCCAACCGTGACGGATTCATCTGTTGTAAAATGGTCATCCCTACTTAAACTGTTTACACTAGAGGAAAGCAGAACATTTGCCAATCCCAAGCTGTTAGGAAGGAATGGTTAGATAAATTTACAAAAGCTGACAATTTTAGAGTGTTACCCAGCATATCATATGTGGTTAGCCTTCAATGAAAAAAAAAATCATTTTGTACAGTGAGAGTTTTCTGAAAGCACTACATATCATCATCCCTGAGGTCATTCTTTGGTGAAGGGGCACACCAGGAGCCTGGTCCCTGCTGGTGACTGCTGGAGCAGTGTTAGAACTCAGTCCATTACAGCTTGCTTACTGAAGCGCTATCCTGAGTTTGCATTCCTATGCCCTCCTGTGCCCGTGCGTCTGCTGTGGTATGGTGTCGGCCACTGAACTACATCCCTCAATTTTAGTTCAAGTAGGTATCCACTGCAAGAGCCTATGTTACTTTCCCAGAAGCAGCAGCGGCCTGCAGGACAGTTCTGCTCCTCTGGCCTAAAAATAAAGGAGACATCAGATTTTCTGTCTTATGAGAACTTTAGCTGAGTGGAGGCCAGGTGACAGGAGGTTAATCTCCAGGACCCATGGGATGGAAGGAGAGAACCCACTCCCACAACTGTCCTCCACCCTCTCTCCACACAGGAAGCGTGGCATGAGTGCTGTGGCACACAAGTGCCTGCCTTTGAGTAAGTAAATTTATTTACAAATTTAAATTTAAAACACCCCAAGTTCAGTTTTTCAGATTAATATTAACCTGAATATTAAAAAGATGCTACACTATAGATGTATGGGTTTTAATTACGTATTGTAAGAACACAGTGGCTAATACTGGTGTGAAAGCAATCAAAGTATATAAAAACAAAAGGTCTGGTACTATAAGGGCCGGATTAATGTTGACTCCATTAAAAATAAGGGAAAATAACTAACGATAGGGCTCAAAATTGATATGGCTATTCTATGTTACCTTTCAGTACAATACATTTTTTTGCAAGACAGCAGTGTTTCCTAACTAGATAAGACCAGCCTAAATGCCTAGACACTGAGTAAATATGTATGCCTTTAAGACTAATATGAGCCACCCCTGCACAGATGTAGCCCATGACAGCTAAGTCTCCAAGTGGGAACAGGGGCTGTCTCTGACATGAACTCAGTGCTGGCTCTTTGATCACGTCCCCCTGAGGGGGGAGCAGCCTTACCAGGCCACAGAGGAAGACAATGCAGCCACTCCTGATGAGACCTGATAGGCTAGGGTAAGAGGGAAAGGGAGGAGGACCTCCCCTATCAGTGGACTTGGGGAGGGACATGGGTAGAGAAGAGCGAGAAGGGGCAGGGTTGGGAGGGAACAAAGGAGGGGACTATAGCTGGGATACACAGTGAATAAACTGTAATTAATACAAAAAATTAAAATTAATATCATAAGAATACAACGTGCTACTAAATCAACTGAATTTGGACAATCAGTTAGATAAAGCAAAACACACAATTTTATGTAAATAGAATAAACAGTGGCACATGGTAGCACCAACACAACTACTCAGGTTCAAGTCAGAGTCTCAGCAACGAGCTTGGGAAGTGGATGCGGGCTCCCACCCCTAACAAGGGCGCTATTTGTAATGGATACCCCCTCAGAAAAGGAAAGTCAGTTTTCTCCAGTGGGGTGTCACTGGGTAAATCAACCACACCCCAGGACAGGCCCCATGCCCAAAGTTGACTAACACAAAATGAACTCGATGGTTTCTGTGTGTGTGGGGGGGAGGGGGTTGTTTCCTCTGTTTGGCATTTTTTATCTTATTGGTATTCTGTTTGTTTTGATTTTTTTTTAAGAGAGAAAAAACAAAGTTGGGGCTTAGGGACATAAGGAGGGTCTGGGAGAAGTTAGGGGAGGGAAAAACATGACAAAAATACATTGTATGAGGAAAAAAATTACATAAATACAAAAAAGAGTAACCCCTGACTTTACAGTAAGCTAAGACTTTATAAATTGGTATTCAAAGCACTAATTACAGAAGAAGTATAAAGTCTTGGACTATATGAAAATTAAAAACTTCAGCTCATGAAAGACATCACTGGAGAGCCAAAGGTTACTCACAGGGGAGGAAGTGTCTGCAGTCTGCACACTCAGTCTACACGCCCAGGGACTTCTTTGTAGAAAGAGGGCAGAGAGGATGCTTACAGCTCAATATAGAAAAAGGGCAGGGATAAAAAGTACATATGCAACAGGCTTTTACAAACAGAAATCAATGTTCAACAAGTAAAAGCCATTGATTTTCACTAGTCATTGGGGAAACTAAAACATAGCATACCTCGTAAGGACACGAATGGCTCAATAGAGAACAAAAGCAGAAATGAGTGTTGGCAGGGATTTGGTGTAGGCAGAACTCTCAGACACTTCTGTAGGAAATATAGGAAACTAGATTCTTATTCACTAAACACAAGCATATGTCTAGTCACTAATCTAGCAATTTCTCTTTCAATAGAAACATGTAGATATAATTATCAAAATACATTAATAAGAACATTCAAAGCAATAATATTCACAACAGGCAAATACTGGAAAAATCACTTAGTTATCTCTCAACAGAACAGTGGATAAAGTACGGGAGGCACACACAGAGCGATGAGAATGTACACACAGCAATGAGAATGAACACATGAGAACCACGTGTATGGCTGCATCTCACCAGCAGAATATGGAGTGAAGGAAGCCCAGCAGCAAAGCACATTCTTCTATATGATCAACCTATATAAAGCTTAGAAACCAAGTAAATCTACCCCTTGATATGAGAAGCCTGGGGCGCTGCTGCCACTGGACAGGGGAGCAGGATGCAGCACCTACGAAGCAGCTCACCCTCTGGGGTGCTCTTAAGGTTCAGCTCCTGAGCGTGGATGATAACTACACTGGCACAGGTTCCGTTTATGAAAATTCACCAAGCCTTGCATTCACAATCTATACACCTTTCTATATACACATGTGCATTAGTAAAAGTTTATTTCAACTTTAATTGACACACATTACAAGAATATTTTAGTGCTTCTGAGTTTCTTAGAGATGTGAATAGCTGTAACTAAGAAAGACCATCTCAGAGTCTTTACAAATGAGCTGGTGGCAAAACAGAAAAAACACCCGATTGGTTTGCTCTTCCTTTCCTTCCAAGTTCTCCTTTGCTGACACAGAAGTCTTCCAAGTCCTCACACTAATGCCTCTCCTAAAGATGCCTGGGAATTCCTCTTATTCAAATCTGTGCAGTCTCCCTCCTCCTGTCTGCCATCTCCTCTCCACTCTCAGGTTCTTGACATGCTCTGGTTTATGTATAGCATACTTCTTTCAGATACCCATTATAAGATGTTCAACAAAATTTAGATATCTGTGCTATTGTTTTAGTCTTTATTTCTGGAGAAAGCAACACAATGTTCTGGCAAATACACTTCTCTACTGCTAACATCCAACACATCACCAAAGAACTGCTGTGTTTGCATCTACATTACTATTTACCTCTGTTAAGATCCAGCCATAGTGAGGTTAAAAACCTCAGCCTCTATCGAAGGGAACATCTCCACAAAACACAGGTTGGTAGGACAAAGTGAAGGTCATTTCAAATGGAAAACCTCCACAGGTGTAACACCGGCAGCCTTACATATGTGGTTTTCAAGGCAAAGACAGCCAACATCCTGAGAGGGGGGACAGTCATTTTTAATTGATCCAAGTCTGGGGACTCCAGAGAAGGGAGTGTCAGTGGAAGAAGGCTCCTTTACCTCATCAGGGACACTGAGATGTGTCTGCTCGAACTGGAGGACTTGTGACTTATTAGTGAACTGTCCCTAGTGCAGCCTGTTGCAAACAGGAAATCTGCAGCAGCACAAGTCAGAAGTGCTGGTGCAGTATCTGTGAAGAAACTCTCATCAGGCAGACTAGTGCAAAAACACTTTCTCAAGACTGCCAAGCCTGTCTATTGCACCATCATTAGCTTAACAGATACCAGAGTCTGCCCATTTATATAGGGTGGAATCTGGAATATGTTCATCAGCTAACCTGGGAATCCCCAGGGCTGGTTCCCATGAGCGGATGAGCTCAGTGGTACCAAAGATTCTGGATTCTCTCTGTGTATAGGGGACATTGCTGTGATCCACCGTCTTCCAGAGGCCTCTTACTCCTATCTCCCACAGGGCTCAGCCACAGGAGCAGTAGGACTGGGCCAAAAGGCAGGCGGGCAAACAAACAAACAAACAAAGAGCAGACTCTTGAGATTATTGCACAAGTGCAGGGCTGCCCTGCGCACCTGCTCTCTTCTTCCTCAGCACCTGAATAACCATCCTGGGTCCCTCTACCTAGTCTCTGGACCTGCTGCACCTCTGAGTGCCAGAAGATAATGCAACCCATGCTAAAACCACCTTGGAACTTCATTCCTCACACTAAGAAAATGGCCTATGGTATTTGGCTCAGGTTGAAGAGGACACTGTGGCAATAATACAGAGCATCCTCAGAAACCGAGAAGAACCTCCAGGGAGCCATGGAAGCAGCCAGGTTTCCAGATCCAGTATCATATACAGGGAATCAAAATCTTCTCTTAGTCTTTGTTTTAGTGAAGGGATTTCTTCAAAGCTCTGGAAACAGCGTTTATAGCTGCCTTGTAAAACAGCACTGTGCCCAAGTTAAATGCATAACCACTGACTATAAACCCACAGTCTGTCCATCTTACAGAGGAGGACATCGAGGAGTGGGTGGGCACAGGCTGCCCCCACTGCATAGTCCCTGACGGTTCTGCAGACTACCTTACTGCCAAGCCAGGGCTAGTCCCCTCTACTGTTTCCTCAGTGTTTTCTAGTAAGAGGGCTATGTTTCCTAGGGACATATTGCTACTCCTTTCCGCAATTATTGGAATTTATGTGCTTTCTCTCCATTGAAAGAGAGAATGCCTAAATGTGGATAGTAGAGAAAAGGAAAAAGGAGGAGGAAGTGGTAGGGACAAAAGAGCCATAGGCCACAGGTAGAGTACATAAGGACAGGTGTTCCCTGTGGAGATACTGAAGCAATGATTCCTAAAAGCTCTGAGGCCTATGCCCAGATTCCTCTTCAGAGAAGTGAAAAGGGCTAGGCAAAGAAGCTCTGGGTACCCTGCCTACAAAAAACTTCATGCACGTGAGTGAGCATGAACTGGAACGTTGAAGGGACAAGTGGGAGCAAAGTGCCTTGGTTAGGTAACTACAACATGCAAGGAAGCCCAGAAAACACTAGCTCGCTCATTCACTGAAGCTTGCAGCCGCCACTGCTGACCCTCTGGCAGCTGACACCACCCTCCCTATCTTGCTCAGGCAAGTATTCCCAGTTCCACTTCTAACTAGGGCCATTCTTCTTCATTAGCTCCCCAAAATGGCTACCCTTGGCACTTGTGGACCCAATATTGATACTGCTGGGTGATTCTCGTTTGTATGAGATATTGATTAAAGAGAAGCAGAAATGGTCATTAAGCTGGAAAAACAAACAAGGTGTCGATGTGGCACAGTAAAGGACAACCACTGACACAGAAAAAGTGAAAATGGTGGCACATAGAACTGGTAAGAGGGACTGGTTTAAAACTATGCTATTGCATAGATTTTTTTTTTCTTTTTACCATAAGGAATATGGTAAATCTGACAGTGATCATAAATTCTAGAATACAATGTTAATATTTTAAAAGCCAAGGTAGAATAAAATATCAACAATGAAATCCCTTCTCCCCTTTAAATGTAAGGACACACACTTGTCTATCACTGTTTACTTGCAAGAAGAAACACATGGGTCATTGGCAAAGTTTTTCCTCAACTGATCAGTTACTGGCTAGAGCCAGGCTTGGTAGCACAAGGTAGTAAGTTTGGCTCTGTGTGAGGCCTGCCTAGGCTACAAGGTGACTCTGAGGTGAGTCTGAGTCTGGGCAAGTTAGCTCTTGCAATAAAAAAAAAAAAAAAAGACTGGGGATAGTAATAGTGCTTCCCCAGCACCCCTGAGTTCAACAGTCACTTTTGGAGAGGGAGAGTAAAGGAGGGAAAAAAAATACCAGCTAGATTCTTTTATTAAAATTATTAATACATTCATAGAATTAAAATTTCAGTAAAAGACGACACTGGATTTTACATATGAGAAATTTATAAATCGAAAGCAGGTTCTTGCTAAAGAATATGGAATGAACAATGCAGCATTCTAAGCTCCCTTAAGTTTTAAACTGCTGTACGCTTGGGTCCTATCATTCTGCCGGCCAGGTTTCCTTCCACTCATACATGGCATGCACTATGGACATTCTGAATAGCTTTGTCCTCAGCTTAACTGATGGTAACCAACCAAAGGCAAGCAAGTTCATATTTCTGCATTTTACATACTGGTCCAGGAAAACAATTTCTAGAGCCGTAGTAACCATTGAAGACAACGTCATTGTGATTGTACTTGAACACACACACACACACACACAGCAGTTACTTGATGCACAGCAGAGTTTTAGCCTCATGGCAATGGTGAAAGGGCAGTTCATTATAGGAAAGCCAAGCTCTGAGGTGGAAGGCATTTAGCAATCTACCTCCCGCAATGTTGCAGGTGTCCTAAGAGGTTCTGGCAGCTCAGAGACTTGATGATGAGGGGCAGCAATTCTAAACCACAGACCCATGAATACTCCTTAGTTATTACACAGCTCCTGTGCCACATTTTCTGGTAAGCAAACAAACCATCAATGTACCTACCCAGGTTCTTCTCATTTTCATCTGCAGATTCCACTCACACTCCTCATGACATCACCACCGTCAGATTTTGCTAGCTTTTAACCACTTAAATGCTATTTCCATAACGCTTCAGTTTTTAGGTGCCAACCCAAGTCCAACTCCCTTCCTGCCTTGTGTATAAATTGAACAAAGGATGTTTAGGTTAAAAGAAAATTAGTTCCATCACAGGTACATCTCCAGGTAGCTGTTAATGGGTCTTCAGTTTGAGGTTGGCAGCATGTTTGCTGTGAGCTCACAGTCTGAGGCAGCTGCTAAGTCAGTCTTAGGTTTTCTTTCTTGAAGCAATGTGAGGTTCCCACAGTGGTCACCTGAATCTGAAGTGTTACTCTATGAGAAAAGACAAGTTTGGCAGAAGGGAATGACAAGCTGCTTGTAAATCCTATTTTATAGATATGAAGGACACAGAACCAAATGTGGGATGAAGTCAGGTTTATTCACCAGAGCAGCTGGCCAGTGAAGGCAACAGCAGGCAGACAACTGCAAGAAAAAACAAAACAAACACACACAAACCACAGCCAGCTTGATGCCAAAGTCAGATTGTTTAAATCTTGGCATTTTTAGTAGGTACCTGGTAGAAAGAAAACAAGAAGGGGCACTGGTGAAAAGACCAGCTAGCAGGAAGCAACAGCCACTTATTTCCAAGGTTAAGAGGGAATGGAAACAAGAAAACTAACCAAGGCCTTGTCCAGAGGATTTTATGACGGAGTCCTTTAGAAATACATTAAGTAGCAAAAAGTATGAACCTCAAATGTGGGGAGAAGGAAAAGTTGCTACTCATGCACATGGGAAAAAACTAAACTTGGCAGTAAATTTTTTTTTTTTTTTTTGAGGGCAGCTTTCACTTCTTTTTTGGAAAGTTGATCTTATTTTCAGGGAAATACTTATCTTTCTAGTACGAGCTGTCATGACACCACTTTAAGCAGCTTTCATCACTAACACTCACCAGCTCCTCAGGCAGTAGCAGAGGCCAGCTGAGAGCAGGTTTGGTGGTGCCCTCCCTAAATCTGATGGAAGGAGCTGAATGAAGAGAGAGGTTAACAACAACAAGAACTCAGGATGGGCAGGGAATGTGTCCGGCAGCTCCGCAGGGCTGACTGTCAAGCCCTTTGGAGGATCATTCCTGAGTTTACAATAGGCTCTTGTGCTGTTTGTGAATAGGGTCAGCTGGCAGCTGTTACATTTTGGGGGGAGTTATGGCAGCCAACATTGAAATAAAACCAAGCATAGGATTCCCTAAAAAGTGCAAAGTGCTGGGAAGGTTGCCCAGGAGAGCCCTGCCACGTTATCTAGTAAGCCCTAGAGCAAAACACAGGAGCTACACACAACCTAAGTGGGGCTCACTGACAGGGCTGGTCATGCCTCTGTCCCTGCGACAGCTGTTGACCTTCTATAGGCCCCTTCAGAGGTGGGAAAAGACAGAAAGCATATTAAACCAGTGTGGAAGAAAAGTCACCCGCGCTGGCTATACCGTGGTTCATAATTATTTTTTAATGAAGTATTTCATCACCTTTGAAGATTATAAAAGTCCTAATTTGTCTTATCTCAGAAAGACCGATCTGTATTAAAATACAGTGGATCAGCAAACAGTACTTGGGTACCCAGAGGAAGCCATGGAAGCACAGTGATGGCTGACCAAGCCAGACTGTCACATGCTTACTCACTCTCCGTGACTTACAAGTGCTAATCTGCTTCAGGACCGTAACTTTACCCATGGAAAAGCAAAGCTCAAGCAGGAGGAATGACCCCGAAAGACTTGCTTTCACTGTCAGTCAGGATCCAGTTGTACCCTCTTAGAGGGACAAACCACAGCGGCAGACTAAATCCACATTCCCAAATGGAGTAGCAGGCCAGCCAGCACAGACTGCAGAGCTAGCAGGTTCAGCTGTTTCTCTAGCACACCGCCCTCGGGTCATTTGGGGAATCACACCTCACATTCGGAACCACAGTTCTGTGAGAAAGACAGACTGCTGCCATGCTGACCAGTGGGTTACAGGCTGAGCGGCAGGAAACTATCTACAGCAAAACCATATGCCATCCTAACAGGAAGAACCAGCCAGTTTCTCCTCTCAACATTTAGAGAGGAGAGCTCAGAGGCTGGAACAAATAGGAAGCTTACTGTTGAGCTAACATTCAGGAGTTTCTTTGCCCAGACTGTGTTACCAGGAAGCAAATGAAATCTGCCTGTAATGCCCACGGTGGTGGGCTCTGTCTGTCTGCTGCACATGGGAACTCACAGCAGGCCCTTACCTCCCTGGAGACACAGCTTACGGCAATGTCGTGTGGTGTGCCCCGTTTCTCAGTTCATTCGTCAGAGCCCACTTTCTAAACAACATATGGAGCTGGATTCCATACTACGCAGCTAAACACCGAGGTAGGCTGAGAAGTCGCGCTGCACGTGCTCATTATGGCAGGCACTGCTACCTTTGTAAAAACAGAAGAGAGTCTACAAAGAACTATACCGCTTTTAAGTCTTCAAAAGAATGAAAGGGGAAACTGGGAAAACTGACTTTACTCATAACCCTCACTCTTTCTCCGTGTCCTCTCGCTGTCCCCTTTTCCTAGGCTGCAGACCATATCCAGAAACTGCATTCTAGACAAGGGTTCTATCATACAGCTCAATCTCCAGACAGATCCATTAATTGTTTTCACCTTTCTGGCAAAAGTTACAATACACGAAAAGATAAGTAAAAAAAAAAAAATTGAAAAAAATAATAAAGTACTTAACAAAAGTAGAATAGCTTCAACATATAAAAAGAAGCTTTTTATCGGTAAAGGAGAACAGGAAAGAATATAGGCCATGCTGGGTATGGTGGCACATGCCTTTGATCCCAGCACTTAGGAGGCAGAAGCAGGTGAATCTCTGAGGTTGAGGGTAGCCTGATCTACATAGTAAGTTCCAGACCAACCAGAGCTATGTGGTACCGTCTTAAAGAAAAACAATCACCTTCGCCAGATCTGCTGTGTGTTAGCTCCAGTGCATGTTGTAGTTGAGGCTTTGGCCTTTGCTGTTCTTCTTTTCTAGAGGGTAGCTGTACTGCGATTGACAAGGGGAACGCGTCTTCCTCAGCAGCAGGGACAGATTCCCACTTAGGGTGCTGAAGCACATCTCTATCAGGAAGCTTTGATCATCGTAATTCCTACTTTTCCCCATCTTTAAATTCCTCCATCCTACCTTAGCTAGTATCTAAAAAACATAAGGCCAGAGGTCAAAAGGTAACAGGGGGAAAAGTTAAAGAAACACCAGCATACTTTAGCCTGAGGCACTTGACTCTCTTGTGCAAGCAAGCGCATGTGCTTTCGCTGAGCGGGGACGGCAGAGCAGATGCTCCCAGGGCTGAAAGCCCTCTCGCCAAGCACCCTGTTTCCAGGTTCTGCATGCTCTGGTGTCATGAAGTTTCTGCTACGGTTAGAAGCAGCCACCTATGTCTGATTCAGTTAGGCATTTAGTGACTTTGTTTTTAATAGAATTTAATGAAATTTAATATAATTTTACAGTAATCCCAGCGCTCAGAAGGCCGAGGAAGTTAGACTGCTGTAAGTTTAGGCCAGCCTGGTTCTGAGACAGACTGTGTTTCAAAAAAAAATTAAATAAATGTGCATAATTTAGTCTTTAAAAATAGCCAAGTTTAACAACTGGTTGGCAAAATTTGTGAAACTTAACAACTGGCTCTTGAGAACTGACAGCTCCCCCTTTTTTGTTCTGCAGGGCCAATCAGATTTTTTCCAGAGCAGAGCTTGTGGCTCCAGCTGTTTGGAGGCTGCAGTCTGTGGCTTAGTTTTGCTCCTATTTTGGCATCGTTTCTGATTTACAATATTTACAATCCTTGCCTCCTCTCTCATGGCTGTGGCAAGCTTTCTTCAGCGGTGCCCTGCATGCCTCACAAAGGGGAAACCACTGTCGTTTCTTAGTAATGTGTACTGAGAAGTGTATCTCATGGGCCTTCTGCTATTGTGCTAACACCATGGAGGGAGCTTACACGTATTTAGAGACCTGGCTTCTCGACAGGGTTGAGAAGAAGTCCCACTGTCACACCACCACACACTGTTTCACAGTGAACTTCCAACTAAGCAGGTGTACATGCTAAAACAATGTTTGAAAGGACTTGGGTAAGTCCAGTCACTTACCGAGCACCATGTAATACAGGGAACCGAGTGTGCTTCATCTTTTATGTGCTTGGGAGCATGCTGGGCTTCACACCAGCATCACCATAGACATGTGAAAGGCGTGTTATACCTGGTTTGCCATGGCTACCATATTTTTAGGCTGGAGCCATTTGTCAGCTCCAGCGCAACGCCATGGGATCACATCTTAATGAGAGAAGTGCCTCAAGGAAGCCTGTGAATGTAATCTCAGCTAGCCAGTGGCTCAGAGAGTGGATTCTGAGTCTCTCTGAAACCTCCATCTGAAGGTAAATTTCTTGATGTTTGCTGTTTAAAACCTCTGAACTCTAAATAGGAGCAACCATGATCATTGGGGCCTTTTGTAGGGTACAACTGTTGCTGCTCTCAGAGCATGGTGCAAGGGTCTCATTTCACAGCGTTTTGTAAAGGCTGACGGTAGAGGACAGTGGGTTTGGGGGCGGTCAGAGGGCCACCTAGGAGCTGGCTCTCCCCTTATATTTATGGTTGTGAGCCTAGCCTTAACGGCTGAGCCACCTCTCCAGGCGGCCTCTCTTCTTGAAGTACCTGTTTTCCTCAGCTATCCGCTGTAATTTTAATAGAATGCAATGTCCTCCTAATCTGAGTAATCTCTTTCTAGGCTTTTTCTCATTTTACAGGAGTCTGGTTCATGTGGGCCTCCTTGCTTTGAATGTTGAACTTGGTTCTTTTCTTTTGAACTGTTTGCATGTTTTGGGAGTGATGAGGATCGGTGGCAGAAGAGTTTTACCCTTGTCCCAAATAGTGTTTCTTTTACACCTTCAGTAACATAAGTAGCAGTATCATAGGCATATCTAATTTTACATGTATCTATACATCATTCTACAAATATGTACAACACATTGTACATATGTATATGGATGTATGCACTGTATTTTTTACGTCCATGTAACACTGGATAAGGCTTGGGTGTACCTCAGTGGTAGAGCATGTGTTTACCACTAATAAAGCTATAGGTTTAATTCCTAGCAACAAAAAGTAAGCTAACTCTAAAATCCGAGCGGTCACTGTAAAATCTCAGTATCCATTCTTGAACACATGCAACATGAGTATTATTTTACACTCCAATTCCCTTGCTTCTCTATCATGGCTCCTCCTCCAAAGTGGGAACCAGCTTGGGTCTCCTCAGCTCCTTTAGGATGCCCGAGTTTTTCTTTGCTCCTTCTTCCTCCTCAGCTATGTGCTCAGGGTTACCTACACGTATCACACATCATTCCCACCGCAGTAAGTTACAGCCATCAACTAAAAATAGAAGAGCAAAAGGGCGAACAATAACAAAATCCCAAAACTCTTGAGGGCTGCTCATTCCTAGGATGATTCAAGCAGCAGGTTTTCTTTATAGGAAACAAAGTTTGAAGTTTCACGTTCAGACGCAGCCAGTTGAAAACACCTGGAAATGATTTCAAAGTCACTATCCTAATAGGTACCACTTCCAACCTAACCATTACTGGCCTTTGAAATATAGAAGCTAAAAGCAGACTGGACAGATCAAATACTATAGATAAAAGCATTTTGAAAAGCATACCGTCCTATGAAAACATACGGTGGGGGTATTAAAAATGGATTTGGACATGAAATCTCCTAAGCACACTCATTCCAACAGTTCCCTGATGCTTGGAAGAAAACAGAAAGCAGGCAAACTTTAATCCAGACCCAGTTCAGCATCCTACAGGGATCATTTCGGGCCAGCCGACTTTAATCAAGCCGTGCTCCGTCCACACATGACTGGAAACAAACCGAGGTCTGGTCACGTGCCACCGCTGTTCACTCAAGGCCACTGTGCTCCCTTTCTTAGAGGCCGGTTGGAAATTATGTGATCAAATTTGAAGGCAACTTTTGTGTGTGGTCTTTCTAACAAAGA
This sequence comes from Meriones unguiculatus, assembly GCF_030254825.1. Classification (NCBI taxonomy): domain Eukaryota; kingdom Metazoa; phylum Chordata; class Mammalia; order Rodentia; family Muridae; genus Meriones; species Meriones unguiculatus. The sequence continues at coordinate 70,758,252 of NC_083361.1, read as the reverse complement.
GGAGCTTTATATTTGTGGCTGACTTAAAACCTCTTGCCTGCAACTAATGAATTGATAAAATAGTCACAGTAACAAAAAGGGACATAAAACAAAAGAAACGTCAATGCGTTAACTGAATGCTATGTACAGTTTATTCTCATTGATCGGATGCGGGAAAGAACATGGAAGAGAAAAAAAAAAAAATCAACCGATGAGAAACGGTGTTCTCACCGCTCCACCCCTGTATGTATAATGTTGCTGAGCTACCTCCTTACTCCATCAAAACCTTTAAAAACTAAGGCTGCTTAGGCAAAGAGCTTTAGGTATGTTACATCTAAAAGCAACAAATACAGTAGTAAGAGAAGCCAAGTGTTTTAAAGATTTATGAAGCCCACTGAAATAATTCAAAGCCAGGCAGACAAACCTTTTAGAGAAATGACAACAATTAAGTTCATAGCTATCACTTGGTAGCAATCACTGTGATAGTGTCTCAGTGCTGACTAAGTGCTTGAACAAACAGCGCCTTATTTAGGCTTTGCAGCATCATGAACTAGAAAGCTGGCATACTGATAAGGGATTAACTACAGTAATGAATCTGAGTATGTGTCAGAACAGAATGTGGTAAATTGCCCAGGAGCAAAAATTTACACACTCAGTGCTTAGTGGCTCTTGACACTGTGTGAGAAGAGCTCAATACCTATCTACGGAGTTGAACCAAATGGATAATGTATGCAATGCCACTTTCTTTAATAAAACAAAGGATGCCAGAGAAGTGGCTGCAGGCATGAGGACAGACTTCATTTTACCAAAGGATTCTGATTAAAAACACAAAACAAAAAACTTTGTGTGTCTGAGTGCATGTGCATGCACAGCGTGTGCGTGGTCAGAGAACTAGCTATGGAACGTGTCCTTGCTTTCTACGGTGTCTGAGAGGTAGGTGGTTACGTACGGTGTGCTAGGCTAGGCTGCCCGCAGGCTTCCAGGGATCCTCCTGTTTCTAGGTCTCATGTATGGGGACTGGAGCTGCGTTTACAGATGTGCGTACTGCACCCAGCCTCACAGGGGCTCTCAGCCCGAACTCAAGTCCTCATGGGCAAACACCTGACACACGGACACATCACCCCAGCCCTGTTTTAGTATTTCCACTGTTGGGATTTGTGTGAGAATATACTATTCATTTCATCAGTGAAATAAAAATAAGAGTATTTTAGCTAAACTTGTCAACAAAGAATTGCTGTTAATTTAAAAACACAGCCCTAACATTATATACTTTTGGTGGGAAACAAAAGAGACACCTGGGGATTGTGTTGTGGTTGGATCACACTTGACCGTTGAACTGTTGGATCCTAAAAACGAGGCACAGTGAACCCTATAGTGAGATGTCTGAGACTCAACCTACACTTACGGTGACATCAGATGACAGGCAGCGCTGAACAGTGCCCTAGCGGCTTGAGATTTGCAGAATATCTGGACCTAGTCCGCCTAAGTATGCCTTACATATCTCGGCTGCAATCCCATACTTAGAACACAGTCAAACAAAATGGCACTCTCTCATTCTCAGCCGGCTTACTGCCGAGAGCCTGAAGGTTTATCTTGTATAGCAGCAGCTAGCTTGTCCTTATTTCCCCTAACTTGGAGGCACTTGGCTGGTGTGAAATCTGGCCAAGTAAAAAGATTCATTTTATCAGGGGTTGCAAATGGCCGATTAGAGTACAGACCAGATTCTGTAACTCATATTCTACAAAAGGTCATTCTTCCCTCCTTGGGCACATACCTGACTGACGGTTACCAGATACACCTGGCTGTCTATAATTATGCTGCTTCAAATAAGGAGAACAAACTTCTTGAGAAACACACATCACTCAATCAGCTAAATATGCTCATAAAGTCTCCAGCATCAAAAACTCTTTGCATATCTTTCAAATTATTGTCTAATTTGTTCTGTCCTACACAATTCGAGGTCTTCTCTTTCTAGCGCTGGTACACACTGCTAGCACCAACACGGCTGGTGGCCGCCACAGCAGCCAAACCAGGCTGGAACTAGAACTGGGCAGACTAGATCCTCAGCCCAAGCTCAGTTCAGGTCCCTTCTCTGAGAGGTTCCTATATGGCTCACATAGGACACCAAATCTCAATCTTTAAAAGCCAAGATACTTCTTAACACCAATTCTAAAGTTCTTGATCAGTAACTTTTTGCACAGAGACAAAAGACTGATGTGTCAGTCTCTAAGAACTTATGGAGTTTTATCTTAATTATTTTAAGTTGAAATATGAAGGATAACATTTTAATATTGATTTAAAATATGTAAAACCCAGCTAAATATAGATATACAAATAGAAAATGACTTCTAAGAGTTAAGACAAACATGCTTGAGGCATCAAGTCTAAGTAAGATGGCTCAGTGGGTAAAGGCACCGTTGTTAAGCCTGACTACCTGTCCCAGGGGCCCCATACTGAGAGGGGAGAGCTGGCTCCAGGAGGTTGCCCTGTGATCTCGACAGATGTGCTGGATAACACACAAATAAGTAAAAGTAAAACAAAGTTATTAAAAAAAAAGTCCAAAATATATCAGCCCTAACGAGTGTGATCACACAGAATTCATCATCCAGGGCAGGATTTTTAAGAGTGAAAAGGAAACTATTAATAACGTCTCCGGGACCACAGGCACGAACCAGGTACTCTTAAGCAAGACATCATGATGAGGCCTCAGGGTTTTTAAGAACATCGATGAATGAGTGGGTTCAAATGCTCAGCTTTCTCTACATATTCCTATACCCTGATTTCAGAATCTAAAAACCAACAAAGCACACGGGAGAAAATGGAAACCAAGATACACAAAATGTCTACATATATGTAAAGAGCAGAGCTATATGGATTTGCTACATGTCAGAGTTTTAATTTGGCAACAACTCTGTGGGTCATAGAATAATTTTTATATAATTTAGAATTCCACATCTGCAGCTTCGCTTTATTTCTGTTTGCTACAGCCACCTTTTACCTTTTGTTTTGTTTTTGAGATAGGGTCCCGTGGTGGTGGCCTGGCTGGCCTGCAGCTTACTACACAGACCAGGCGGGAGTAAAACACGTGGCAGGCCTATGTGCTGGGACGACAGGTGTGGGCCATTATACCTGGATGCTTGTTTGCACTAAAAGACACTTTTATATTATGGAGTAAAGTTAACATACTTCATGCCAGTTATAGTCCTGTTTAGCGTAAAGGTTGCATTTCCAGACTGTCATCCAAAAACAAACCTGGAGATGTATCAAAATTATACACAAATGTGACTTTAAAATATCAAGCTTAAAGTTAGAAAACACAATTTCTGTAAAGAGTAATTTTGAAATACCTGAGGACATCCAAGTTGTATCTTTGCAAACAAAGATGTTTAAGGTGGAGAACAGAGTTGGAACATCTTGCACCTAGTCAGATTGTGCGCGAGTGTGTGTGTACTGTGTATATAAAACACGCATGTAAGCAACACATACCAACACATATCTAGCCTAGCTGTCCAACATTATATTCTGTAGGTAGCTAATAAAGGATGGACAAAATAGTGAAATTTGTTGGGAAAGCAAAACCTGTTGTCTCATTTATCTTTCCTTTTGTGAATGAGAATAAATGCATCGCTCGGTTTCTTGTGAAGCTTCAGAAAGCAAAACAACAGTGGCTCCCTGAACACCTAACATGAGGTGCTAACCGCACTGGCTGGACACGGTTGAGACCGCTCTGAAGTACACTTCTAATATCACTTAACAAAAACCACGTAAACATGAACCAACTACATAGATCGCTAGGAAGTGAAAAGTTAGTAGTTATTTTTTCAAAAATTGAAGGCTTGTGGCTTTGAAGGAAAACTATTGTGCAATAAACCAATTAATTGCTGCTTCTGTGGAGACCTAAAAGAAACTATTTCTGCTTCCATCACAGCCTAGCCCTAAGTGATAGCGAATTTACCTTTGATTTTCAAAACATATCTGATTTCTTCCAGCTATTACAGAGTCAAATAATGAAGTGGATTTAGACATAGCAGAGAAGGAGAACAATTTTGACTTCTACTCTGCACTTGAGTCAACAGACCTCAATCCTCTGAAATGTGGTCCTCAGTGCAATATTGACTGGACTACGCATATTACCATAGTCATCTGGAAAGCATACAACAAAGCCAGTAACAATGCGCTTTCAATCGCACGAGAGACTGCGTATTAGCAAGATGTTAGGTTCTGCCTCCTAAGCAGCATGCATTTTCATAAAGCTTTTTCCAATTAGAAACAGCCAGAGGAAGAAAATAGACCACTGAAACCATTCCTTCAGGAATAGGGTGGAGGCATGGCACAAAAAGACTTAAGTGACTGCTTTGAAATCATCCTTCAGATTCAGACAGCAAGCTATATCAGTCTCCGCTTTTCTACATGGACACAGCCATTTCTTTTCTCTTTTTAAAATTTTATTTTATTTTTTGATTGGCATCTATGCCTCTAGTAATAAAATGTCTGTTTTCTACATACTCCTCTGTTAGGTGAAGGACATGTTCATAGAAATGACACTGAACGTGCTCACAGAACTGCAGGCTGGCAAAGCCTGACTCCATCAGCACTTACTGCCCTTGGCAACAGCTCAGTATACTTGCAAACATGGACCACACTTCTGGTGAGAATCCCGCACAGCACCGACTCCTGCCAAGTTCTTTGTTCTTTCTTCTGATTTGATGAAAATCTGGAGAAGGCTGCCCCCTTGTGTTCATCCTGGTGAAGCTGTGCCTTATAGGTCTCCACTAGTGCCAGTAACCATCCGCGGCCTGATAGCACAAGGTTATTTGGCTCTCAACATTGGTCCCCATCAGGGTCACTGTAATGAGACCATTGTTGGGGCTTTTGGAGAAGCATCAGGAATTCTGATTTGCTCAAGTCTGGGACAGCTATTTTGGATCTCTCTGGAGGCAGAGCCACAGGCAGCTGGTCTTTATGTACCTAATCAGGATAAGGACAGCCCTCTTAAAGCTCCAGAGACAGCGATTCCTGTCTGTCAAATGCCTCTGGCTGTGTGAAAGTGACGTTGAGACAGTCCACACATACAGGAGAGGGCAAAAAGGTACTGAAAACAGCAAAGCAACTAAATGATAAGAGGACAGCCCAAACTATGGGGAAGGAGAGGATAGTTCCTAAAGAACCCAAACTACAAGAAATGGAGAGTTCTTAGCAATTGCCTGGCTCAACATTATTTTGTATGGATGTCCTCAGTCTGGTCACCTGACCAAGTTTAGCTTGCTGAAGGGCCCACAGCTGGGGTAAGCAGTGCTGTTTCTCCTATCAGCACCTAGTTACCAATTGGCTGCTGAGGTGGGGTCAGAAATAGGAATGACCTACAAATACTTTGAAAGACTAAGCACACAGTGAAAAATAATCTACTCTAGTGGGTAGTATAGGACTGAAAAGTATAATGAGCATAAAATGAATGTATGAGCAAATACTAGGTTAGAAAAGTAAGCCACAAAGAATTTCAGAATTTAACATGGAAAAGACGACTTAGAAAAAAAATAAGTGACTAAATACCAAGACTGGTCTAAGACTGAGAGAAGGCTCAGCAGGTAGACACAAACGTAGGGATCTGAGTTCAAATCCTCAGAATCCACATACATCCTGGTCATAGTGGCATATGTACCTGCAACCCAGTACTGTGTTGGGCGGAGACGATTGCTGAGGCTTGTTGGCCACCAGTCCAACTCCAGTTTCAGTGAGAGAGTGTCAAAGGCATAAGGGCAGAGAGTGAAAGAGGAGGATACCCAATGTCCTGCACTGGCACACAGACCCACATTCATGCATACATTACCCCTGCACACACAAAAGATGGTTTATATCTTTTCTACCTTCCTCGAAGTCTCTCCACCCCAAATCTCAAGTCTACAGAAAGGTATGGATTAAGGAAAGGCTGTGTCAACACGGGAAAAGGTCTCATGCAAATGCCAGACTCCGAAAAACAGAACTAAATTAAAGGCCACCAGATGCTTAAGAATTAATTCATGCCACTAACATAGCAGGTGGTCTCTCTAGAAGCTAAAAATAAGAGGCCCTGGGCTTCACAAACAACCTGCAGCAAGACAGGGAAGCAAGCACATCTCAGGGAAGCCCCCTGAAAGGAGCTTAAGCTGCTGCCTGGTGGCTCAAGTAGAGACAGCTCACCAAGAAGCTACAAAAAAGGGCCTTGTACGAAAATGGGAAAGCCTTCTTTCCCCAAAGGGATTAACACGAGGTCAATGTTACCTGTTTACAATTACTCACCTGGAAATAATAAAATTAGGAGACCAGAGTACCATAGGCAGGGGTTTAAGTTATACACCTTTGTTCTGTCACTAGAAATGATTCAATATTGTAAAGACTCTGAATCTTACCAAATCAAATTATAATTTCACTCACAAAATTATTATTTACTATATATACACATCTGTATATTAATGTGCTTATGCATATATAAAAGTCTAAGGATTGCATTATGCTGATAACACATGCAGGAATCACTTCTAGAAACTTGTATGAGACTTCTCAAAGAAGAATGTGATCATGACCCTGTTCTGTTAACAAAATAAGATGCCTTAACATAGACATTACATGAACTAGAAAGACAAAAAGGAGTTCAAGCTCACAGACAAGAATAAACATAAGAGTATAGCCCCCAAATGACATCCAGCTGAGATAAATCAGATTCAAAAGTAAATTCATGCAGGCTAAGGAGATGGCTAGATGACAGTGAGCAGCACTCCTCCATGAACTCTGCCTCAGCTCCTGCCTCCCGGTTCCTGCTCTGCTTGAATTCCTGTCTTGCTTCCCTCAGTGATAAACTGACTGGTCAGGATATGTAGGCCAAATAACCTCTTTCCTCAAGTTGCATTTGGTCATGGCCTTTTTTCACGGCACAGAAACCTAACGGAGACAATAAAATAATCAAAATCAAAGAGACTGGCAAAACACACCAGAATGGAAAATTCAACCCAACAGCAGCACCAGTAGAGCAGGAAAATGAGCCAAGGGTCCAACACAAGCAATTCTGAACATTTACTAATAATGAACGTGGTAGTAAAACAGAGGGGAAGGGAACAGGAGGATGACCCAGAGGTACCATGCGTCTGGAAAATCATCAGTCTCACCAAGTTTATAGGTTATCTTGTTCACACTCTGGAAGAGTGGAAACAAGCATGTGAGTTATACTGCATAAAATGTCAGAAGAGCAATGCAAGAAAGAATACAACTCCCAAATGCATGCTAGACAGCTAGGGAACTTAAGAAAGAAAAACACATTAACCTTTACAGCCCTTTGAGGAGATAGCATAAAATAATCACCATGGGCCAACTAGCACTCCAGACTGTGAGCCCTGTGCTTTGCTTTATCTGGGAGGACTCTGTTTAGAAAACTCGAAGGGTGCTCCCCAAGGCTTCTAGGACAACAGGAGGCTTCCAAAGCCCAAGACCACATTCTTCTGTTGACACTGCGAAAGAGGAAAGAACCAGGGAGATTCACAATTTCTCTGCTCAACAAGCTTGCCTCTCTCAGCCCAGACACCACGGGAGGAAGAAGCATTAGTTTTAGTATCCAATTGGGGATTACATAATCTTATCTTATTAAAACACGCTGGCCAGGCACAATCATGGATGTCTGTCATCTCAGCACTTGAGAGGGGGAGACAGGAAAATGAGTTCAAAACTACTTTCAGCTACATAGCAAGTCTGAAGTCAGCTTTGGCTGATACCCTGGCTCAATGAAAGAAAAGAAAAAAAGAAAAACAGCGCTACATAAGTACCTTAAGATTCTTCAACAAGAAATGTTCACATCAAGAAAGGACCTTGCCCTTACCAACAATGTCTAGTATTTATTTTTATGTGTGTGCATGTATGTGCTCCAGTGTGTGTGGGAAGACATGTATGTATGTGTATAGGTGTATGGATATCTGAAATCACTCTCTATTAAAGCAATCTAGTGTAGCCAGCCAGCTTGCTTTGGGGATCCCACCTGTTCCTCCCAAGTGCTGGGACTACAGGTGGACTGCCATGCCCAACTGGCTTCTCTGTGGCTTCTGGGTATCCGATTCTGGTCCTCATACTGGTACAGCAAGGCAGCTCTCAGCCCAGTTCTAGTATCTTTATAATAGGGAGCTAACTCTGCATCCTTTCTCTGTTCTTTATGTGCCTAAGGTCACTGTAAACTTTAAAAAAGCAGATGATGGGCACTAAGTGGCTTCTGGCTGCTCATGTTTCCTCCCACCTAAGCTCAGTATCTTATCAATTATCTCATCCACTCAAATAATACACATGGAATATACAGAGCAATTAGGCATTGAGACTCACAAAGCCTAGTCCCTAAGGAGTCTGTCATTAGTCCCCAATCTTGGTGCTCACCTACAAAAGAGATTGCCTTTCCTAGGCAAGGATGAACTGACTGAAACCGCCCCCCCCCCCCAAACTGGGAAAGGGGAACTTACTTTTTAAAAGAACACAGTATGTTTTATTCTAAAGAAGAACTAACTGTGTGCTTTCAACGCCTACTGCTCTTAATATAATCCTGGAAGTACAGATACTGATTTCCTGTGCTACTTGTCAGCTTACAAACATGATTCAATAGATTTCCTTTTGAGAAATCGTACTGAAATTTGTGTCTTTGTGTTTATGAAGATTTTTCTTCAGAATGTCATTTTAGAAATACATGCTGGCTTATATAGTTAACATCATTACATAAACAAAAATAATTTAAACTTTATTCTAAATCTGTCCCCACTTAGACTACAGTATGCAGAACAACAGGTATGTGGCTGCTCAGACAACTCTGGAGCACTGGTTCTCAACCTGTGGGTCACAACCCCTTTGGGGGTTGAACAACTCTGTCACGGGGTAGCCTAAGACCTTCCAAAAACACAGATATAATCACAGTTATGAAGGAGCAATGAAAACAATTTCATGTTTGGGGGTCACACCCTGAGGACCTGCATTAAAGGTCTCCGTCTGAGGAAAGCTGAGAACCACTGCTCCAGGACAGCAGGGTTACTACTGCCTGCCTCCTCTTCCATCCTGTCTATACGCTTGTACACACGGTTCCCTGCCTCCTCCAACCTGCCCAGCCGCAGCACTGCCCCCGACATCTCCCACAGCCCTGCTTCCATAATTAAGCTCCAGCCCAAGCCTGGGGTGGGCTCTGACACCAATGCTCCTTCCGGGAGCTCAAAGTTCATTATGTTCTGTTTCTCAAGTAAGGGAGTTCTTGCTGCAATCTCAAGCTTTCTCTGGAAGACACTCCCAGAGGCTCAGGGTCTTTGAAACCAGGAATAACCAGGCATGAGAAGGAGCGTCTGAGAACGGCAGCCAGCATTGCTGGAGAACATCTTTCTGACTTAGAGTGGGGTACTTGTCCTGAGAGTGTTTGTGAATGGCCCACTTGAAGTCTTTAAATAGACAAATTAAATGACATGTTTTCTGAACTGTAAGTCTTTCAATCTTTACACGTAAGTGCTTCCTTTGCAATTTTTGTTTTTCAGGTGTGATTTTTGGAGGCTTACTTACCAATAATAACATTTCCTATACAAATAAATGGTACTGCCTGCTCTTCCAGAGGTCCTTTGTTCAATTCTTGGCAACCGCATGGACGCTCCCAACCATCTATACTGGGATCTGATGCCCTCTTCTGTCATACAGGTGTACATGCAGACAGAGCACTCATATACATAAAATAAATAAATCTTAAAAATAAAAATGGTAATGATCATGAGACTTCATTAACATGCTGCCTTTTGATAATTTTGAAACAAGATGAGGTTGTATATTCTACTGAACCTTCCAGCAGCCTTTCTAGATCTTCATCTTACAGATGACAAAGTGAAGGATCAGTTAAGCACCTGCCAGGTTACTAGACTGGCTACTAAACCACTCTAGCCAGAGCAGTTGAACTGGAATTTTAACCGAGAACATCCCATTTCCAAATCACAGACTTGATTGTACAGGCCAGAATCCGCAAGGTAAAGAAAACACGTTAATACTATTACCTATGAACATATGTGTGATGTGCATATATGTATATATGCATGCACGTAAGAAACAACCCATACATGAGAGGTAAAAAGAAAAACAAAAGAAATGACATAACCCCGTTGCCCAAAGAAATGGAGCATTACCAGCAACCCTGTCAGGTCCATCTCTCTAAGTAATTACCTGAAACTTGCTGACTATTTAAAAAAAAAAACAAAAAAAACAAAACTAGGGACATATCTGTTTCTAAGCAATGTGCAGTGTTTACAGCTCTTATCCTTTGCATGCAATTCTTCAATCTGCTTGTTTTCATTCATTGTATTTGTTAGACTGTCCGACACTGTTAATACAATATCATTCATTTTCACTCATGTATAACACTTCATTTCATAACAATATAATCTGCATCTGAGAATGTAATTTGCTCTTCTCTCATGAACATGAACACTATTAACATCCTTGTTTAAGAGTCTGCTAAAGCTTCTCAAGTTAAAACTGCAGCATCTGATCATGCATCCTTCAAAGCATATCAACACTTCCACAAATAGAACACAAGGTGTTACCAGATTTTAATATTTTTGCCTTTCTAATGATTATAAAAGAACACTCTATTATGATTTTAAAATGCATTTCTGCGTTACTTCATATTTAATTGTTTGTCATACATATTCATGTTTTAGATCATATTTGAAACATGCTTTTTCATCTAACATTGAGCTTCTCTCAGCCACACACTATTTTTTCTGAAAGATTAAGCTGTGTAAAGTATTCATAAAAACTGACACTACTCAAAACTCATTCTTACTGTGATTACTCAAAAGTCTTTCTATAAATTAGCCTCAGGGCCTTAAAGAAATACCTCTTCCTCAAGAAACATTTAAAAACCAACAAAACACCTCACCAACAGAAACTTAACAGATTTATACCTTTCAGTAAAACTTATCTTTAAAATCTTTAAGAAAATGTCAAATTGTACTCCAAATGAATGCATCAATTTATGCATATGAACCTTTTAAAAGAAAATTCTGTTTTTACCAAAAGCCTATAGGGTATGAACCATCCATGGTATCTCATCAATATTTACAAGCCTTTTACAAATGCCAAAATTATTTCCCCATTTTGAAATGAGCTATATGAAGAACCAAGTTCAAATATCTCACCACCTACCTCCTTAGCTTGACTTTTGTTTGGTCCATTACTGCCCACCCCCTGCTTCCTCACAGCTGACACTTGACCTGTTGTCTTGTTAATTTAGCTACATTCCAGGCTCTGGCTTCCCTAGCCTGGTCAGTCTAGGCCCAGTCAACTATTAATTATCGACCTCACAATTATGCTTCTACCAAATCTTTGGAATAGAACAGCTTTAAGTCTACTTGTCATTGTGTCCATGTTCTAAGTGCAACTACTCACTTCTTTAACTACTAAATCCAAATCACACTTGAACCAAAATTATAGCTGCAGCTGAAGACAGTGCAAGAAGCCTAACCAGCTCAGTGTTCAAGAGGTTGTTCTGCCTCCATCACTGAAAGTGTCATTGGCACTTCACTTCTAGGAAAGCTTCCAGTTGTCTAGGAACAGTGTCTAGTCCGTCCCTGACTGGCACTATGCTAAGACCAACCTTATACTCCACGTCTGTGTGATGCTTTCTAGGTTTCACACCTCAGCTTCTTGTAGGAGCCTAGTGTTGATCCAACTTAAGCACAGAGTAATGATCTGCTGGCAAGAGCTCACCATTATTTCTCTTTCCACCTACTATGTTTCAAAATGTTATTCCCTCCCTTCCTTCCTTCCTTCCTTCCTTCCTTCCTTCCTTCCTTCCTTCCTTCTTCACAAGATGGTTCCGTCTTCAGCAATGTTGAGATTAATACACTTTCTATCACTGATCATTTAAATATTTTACTGAATCTTGCATCTTTCCCCTTGCCTAACCCCCTTCTCATTGACTCAACTTTGACTCATTAACCTGCTTTGCATCTTTAACCAACAACTCCAAATACTTTATCTTCTCTCACAATCTGCTCTCTGCTCTTCTGGCTTCCTTAAGAAAGAGTAAAAGAGGAAGCTGGGTGTGGAAGCGTACACACCTGTAATCCCAGCAGTGAGAGGCTAAGGTAGGAGGATCATAAGTTTCAGGTCAGCCAGGCCAATATATAGTGATACACTCAAAAAAAAAAAAAAAGGAATAAAAAAGAATATATATATATATATGCACACACACATACTCTTTGGAGATGGAGCAAGGGTCCCCACTCAAATGCTCTTTTGTTCTCAATTTTTAGATTAGGAAGCAGTGTCACTAACTTTTCAAAAGATACATGCTCGTAGCCAAGCACTTCAGTCAGTGAATATGAGAACAAAGAGGCACAACTTAGCCTACATGACAAGTACTGTATCAAATATACAGTAACAATCAAAGGTGAGGTGACAGAGATGCCCTCTTCCTAGAACCTACTCAGTGGTTTCCAGGGCTGAAGGGACTGAGCATGTCCCAGTGCCACCTGCAACTGTAGTCCATTGGTTGTAAGTGCTGAATTAGGGTACACATACAATGAAATAAAATTAGACTAGGTGTTGGCATGTTACTGTGCACTATATATAGATTACCCTTGTACTATTCAAATGCTGCTTTCCCTAACTCACTATCAGGTTTCAATCCAGACATGGCTTTGTTATGTTTATTCTAAGTATCTCCTGTCTTAAGTTTGAGTAAACATGCCCACCATTTGTTCTAATAAATGCTGACTTTGCTAATAAAAATGCTGACCAGACGATACTGAACTCTAGGGAGAATAAGGTGGGACATCCAGGTCCAGCAAGGGGAGGAGAAAGAGGGAGGAAGTAGAGGACTGGGCCAGGAGGAGAGGTCCAAGAAGCATCAGAAGAGACCTGGAGCCAGGTGAGGATGAAAAAATGCAAACATGATGGGGATTTTGGCTGGGAGGATGCTAGACCAGCTCTGTGGTTTAGGATGGAGTAATAATTACTTAGCATTCTGCCCAAGGCTAATTAAATAAATCATAGTCTCCCTGTGTTGTTATTTGGATAAATAGCTGGCTAAAGATAAACTGCCACTGGTACTAATTTTATATTTATATTCATATTAATAACCATTTTACAAACTGCTTTAATACCAGCACTTAAGAGGCAGAGGCAGGCAGATTTCTGTGAGTTTAAGGCCAGCCTGGTTGACAGAGCTACAGAGTGAAACCCTGTCTCAAAAGAAAAAGAAAGCTACATGTAAAATCAAAAGCATTTAGCCAAAGTCATATTAATATTCAGGCCATACATGCTTTAAATGAAATAAGTCCTATAAATAACAAAACAAAAACAACAAGAAAAAGAAGAATGAAAGAAAGAATACAATCCGATTTACAGGAAGACTTAATAAAAAATGATCAAATTTCATATGAAGACATATTCTTTAAAAGCAGATGGAAAAATGTAATGTCAGAAATGATCAATCAGTAAGACTAATTGGGAGCAAAGGGGGAAAATCTAAATGATAAGGAAACAAAAAGTTAAACAGCCACAGACAAAAGCAGCAACTAAACACCAGCTTTTACAATGCACACGATCTCATGACAGATCGGGAGTTGTTAGCTTCAATCCCCTGTATGTAATTAGTCCTCTCTCATTGGAGAGGAGTAAATGAGACAGCCACTGAGGAATTCTTTAGTACTGTCTAGCACACGGTGAGCCTGGGTACACGTTATTTGTTATTGTATTTGTCATAGCCAATGTTAACAGGTCTCTATGACCCAGACAACCAGTCCTATTATCTACGACAGCATGAGCACTGTCAGACCAGGAAAATAATCCAGGTGGTACCTCAATGGGCTGACACCATCACTTCACCACAAATTTGATAAGCAGCTAGGGACAGGTGGTCTCATGGAAATCAATAGCGTAAATTTTGGGAATCAGAAAAGCCTTATGACAGTTGAACTGTTTCCCAGAACATGAAGGAAAAGCACTGTAACTTTATTTGTTTCACATGTCTACCTGATGCTGGTATCTGCTCCACACACATCAAGAGGTGACTTTTTGCTTAGCTTACCTGAATTTTCAAGTTTACCTATGGATAGCTTGTGCTGTTTTAAATTATTTTTAATGTATATGGCATTGGGCTTTTTTTAGCCTACGGGCCTTGCATGCAGTCTATTACTGAACTACATCTCCAGTTAAGAACACTTTTTTAAATATTATATACGGTTAATTATCACATCTAAACCATATATAACATTAAAATTTTAAAGACAGTTTTACAATCAAGAAGTTAGCTAAGAAGACACAAGCAGAATCAGGTCCGAGAACACACAGCATCCCAAATTCAAACAGGCAGACACATTATGCACCGGGCACAGCTGGCTTTACCAGGTCAGAGGGCTTCACACTTGCCACAGACAATCCTCACATTATGTACACACCCACACGCTTCACTCCTACAACATGGCTACAGAGCACTGGAAATACAGCTAGTACAACTGATGAAGTCAATTGTACTGTCATTTGGTTTCAAACTGTTTAAACATAAATGCCTGGACGTAGTTATTGGCCGCCAGCCAGAAGGCGCAGTTCTGGAAGGGGAAGACAGAAGTTTCCCAAGTGGTATTTTCATGATACTTAGGGAAATACTAGCCTGTTGTCCTCATTATATGATGAAAATCTGGATAAAACACTAACGTTAAGGCTAACATGATATTTTCTCTAAGATTGGAAAGGCAATTTAATACACAGAAAATTAAATATAATACACGACATTAGTTACAACAGGAAGCCTCCGCTACTCTGCCTTCATAGTTGGAGGATTCATCAGTATCATTCCCAGCCTGATAAATAAGAGTCACTGAGGCTGGAACAGTAGGGGCATCACCATTAAAGCTAGGAACAGAGCTATACCCACTGTCACTTGTCACCCTTTACAGCAGTATGAAGACATAAAGAAATATGATATAAACATTATATAAAAGGGAAATTTGTAAATCATTATCACCTGTAAATGGAAAATTATGAAAATCAGGTTAAGCTATTAAATGTAAAAAAACTGCTAACGCTGTTAATTTTTGTTCACTAAAATAATGACCAATCAGAAATTCTGATAATAATACCCATAAAATTTTCTCAAGAAATAAATTGAAAATATTATAAAAGTATCACCAAGACTTAAGGACTACAACCACATACTGCTGAGATTTCCTTTGAAATAAATCAAGTCAAAATTACTGGTAAAATCCTTCCAATCATTCTTGTTTCTAGGTTACTTCACAGGAAGAGAATATATCCCCCATCCAACCCCACAAACACAGACACACACACATTCCATCCAACACATACTGACTGCCTACTGGCCCAGCAACTAACCTTGGCAGAACTAAATCTGTTCAGAAAAAGGCTAATTAATATTTATTATTTTCCTTATGTTGTAAAGAGAAGAATATCATGTTTCCTCTCAGAATGTGTCCCTGAACTTTTAAAGGCTCAACCATATGGAAGAGATCTACAAGAGTATATGAAAAGGCCAAGGATTTGGAATTCTAATTCAATTTCCCCTCACATTTTAGTACAAGCCTGTAGCATTTATTTTTAGAGATATTTTCAGTAGGGGAACTGAACAAAAGACTATTGTGTGCTTGCCACATTTAGGTCTCTTTGGTCCCATCTATACCAACTATACAAACATCAGGTTGAAATTAAATGACTTTAAACTTGAAATCAACTATTTCCAGACTAGAAAATTTATTCCATACTTATCAGCACATACAAGTTCTGAAGTGAGTTACAGCTGAGTTCAAATGTGAAATCTGCATTTGCAAGTATTCCAATAAAAGAACTTTGCTGTAGAATCCTACTACCTAATACTGATTGTTCAAGAATGCTATATAATGTTTTCATTTCCTCTTCCAACAGAACAATTTTCGTCTGCACTGAATGAACTCACTGCTACATGGTTTCTGATGAAAAGCAGATGGCCACTGGCCACGTCATTTGCCACCATTTTCTTATTAAATAGGTATAACTTTTTCTCTAAGGGAACAAAGTAAAAAAGAGCTCGTCAGCCTTCCCTGATCACCACGAATATCTCTATCTTAATTTGTGGTGTGTATAGATAGGTGTATAAAAAATGCAAAAGGAAACAGGAAATTATCTGTGAACAGCACTGTAGTGGTTTTAAAAACTGTCCACAAATTCTAGCAGGCCCTTCATTAAAAGTGAGGTTAAAAAATACACACTCAAAATAGATAGATAGATAAATAAGTATCTCCTTCAAAGAATATGGGTGACAGTTCATGTCAAACAAACAGGATGAAGCTGAAGGTTGTGGAAGGCCATGTCCTAAGGGTGACAGAGTTCCCAAGTGGATGCTGGGACACGCTCATGAAAGAATTTAAGGAGAGGAATGAAATATTTTAGCACAATTCTACAGACTGCATTCCACCAAGTGCTGGCTCCACTGATTCTAGGTCCATGTGAAGCAGAAGGTGACCGTGGGAACACAGAGAAGGAGAGGGCGCTCACTTCATGGTATGGAGGAAAGGGAAAGATGGCTGAGTGAGATTAATACCCTTTAAAGACACACTTGGTGACCCACAGTCTCCAGACTGACCTATCTCTGAAAGTCTCTACCAATTCCCAAATGGCACTACTAACAGGAGAAAAGACCCAACAAACAAGCCTGTTGAGGGGATAATTCATATTCAAAGTATAACAAACCACTTACCTGCAAAGCCTGGTTACCCACCACGGCCACAGCCAAGAGATGGCATAAGCCTCCAGCACTTGGACTAAGAGGCTTTTCCTACAACTCTAGCCTTCAGGCTTTGAGCTCCCTCAGCACACACCTGTGGAATGTACATACCACTCACACCAAACGAACGTGCAAACTACAGATTGCTTTAAAAAGCCACCTTTATTTTAAGCCAGTAGGCTTTTTGGTTTATGATGCAGCCATGGCTAACTGCAACATGCAGATTATCCAACCCAATTCAGCTAGCCTAATTTTCATTTCAAATTGTAAACAATGAAAAACTGTGTGGACACAGTTGGTTTTAGTCAACGTACCCTCGCAGCCCTTCACTGTCCTTAGCTACCAGCTAGCCTCCTGTTCTATCTACCTCCTAAGATGAAAGCACGCGAGCCTCCTCTGCCCTTCTTAGCTCTGAACAGCTGCTTTTATTACACACCTTGGCTTGGGAACTTCCTTGTGACTGCTAACATATGCTGTATGGCTCCAAATCAATGAATAAGTGGAATTTGCCTGAAGAGGCTGTTCTAGGTTCTGAAGCTGCAAATCAGTTCATGGTGTCCTGATGGAATCATTCAAATGGGTCATCAGGCCCAACTGACCATGTCAAAACAGTTACTGCTCCTTCTAATGAAAACTGGGAGGGCAAATGGCCTAATAACTGAAATAAGGTTTATCTTTAAGAACCACAGGCCTTAGACATTAGAGGCTTTGAAGGAACCTGGATACAGTATTGTTCTTTTCCAACCATGGATTGTCAGAATCCAGGTAAAAAGGGCAAAGACAAGCATATCTCTAGGGGTTCAAGGCTAGCCTGGTGTACAGAGTAAATTCCAGGAGAGCCAGGGCTACACAGTGAAACCTTGTCTCAAAAAAACCTAAAGAAAGAAAAAAAGACTTTGATGATATAGACATGAAGAATTTTAAAGATTGCATTTTGACTTGTGATAACATCCTGCTGCAATACAACAGGAACATCAAATTCAATTTTGTAGGTATTTTATAGTTTTGTTAGTATTTTATGGTTAGAAAAACAAAATGTACTCTGTATATTGCTAGTTAATGTTCTGTCCTTCACGTTTTGGCTAAATGATTAAGTTTAATAAATGAATTCATGGGAATTCACAGATAACAATCTTGGAAAACAAGTGCAGCTGTTCTGTTCCTACCACAAGACACAGACTTGTCAGTATGTTAGTAACTAAGGCAGCTAGTTCAAATCATTTGTAAATCCTTAGGCCCAACAAGGGTGCATGCCTGGCTAGAAGCCAATATAACTACTTGATGGGAAACTCTGGACAAAATCTTGGTGTCTTTGTTCTTGCTAGTTATACAGGGAGCTCAGTTAGATTTGGAAACAATTACTGTCTGTCTCAATTTAGAGGGCAAATCAAAGTAGCTAGCCTGGCTCTAACTCCTTCAGTGTTAACACTTAAAATACTTTTGGGGATGATCTTGCTTGCTAATGTGAAGAAACATAATTTTAATAAAGGTGGCCCAGGCATCGCTCGGCAAGAGATGAGGGGTGGGAATGCCTTTTCTGGCAGTGTAAACCTGACCTCTGAAAACCACCCTCTAACTAGACTGGACTCCTAGTGGAGGGAGGGAAACACCAACCCACCCACAAAAACTTCAACCCCAAATTTACCTTGTCTACATGATGTGCCGGGATAAAGATAGAGCAGAGAATGAGGGAATGTCCAACCAATGCCTTGCCCAACCTGAGACCCACCCCATGGGAGAGAGCCAACCTCTGACACTATTAATGACATTCTGCTATGCTTGTAGACAGGAGCCTAGGAGAGCTGTCCTCCTTGAGGCTCCACAGATGCTGAGACTCGCAGCCAAACACTGGGTGGAGTGCAGAGAATCTTGAGGGAAGAATATATAAGGACCCTGATGGGACAGAAGCTCCACAAGAAGACCAACAGAGCCAACTAATGGTGGGCCCGGAGGGGCTTTAAGAGACTGATGCATCAACTAAATACCATGCATGAACATGACCTAGGCCCCTTACACATGCATAGCCGACGGGTAGCTTGGCCATCGTGTGGGTCCCCTAGAAAGGGGAGGGGACTGCCACTGCATGCCTTTCAATCACTTGCTCTGCCACCACACTAAGCCACAGGGGAAGAAGATGCACTAAGTCTTGATGTGTCTTAATGTGCAGGTGTGAGTTGGGAGGGCTCCCTTTATCTGAGGAGTAGGGGAGAGGGGATAAGGGGAAGAGGGAGGGAGGATGGGAACAGAAAGAGAGGAGGGAGGGTCTATGATCAGGATGTAAAGCTAATTAATTAATTAATTAATTAATTAAGGAAAAAAAAACCATTCATAGCTCAAATACTGTGTATTCAATCCTGGGCCTCCCTTGTAGTTAGTTACTGGGGCATATGACAAAAATCAAAGAAACAAGACCACATACAGAGGTCACACAAGAAGGCCCTTTTACCTCCAAACCTTGCTAAGAGGCTGGGATGGTTTATCTACTTAACTGGCTTGAGAAATGCCTTGGAGGTTTAATGAAGCATACCCCAAGCTGTGTTTCCAGAGACAGATCATGCGGGTTCTGACACAGTGAGACTATTGGGAAATAGAATCCCAAGGTGGGTTCTGGTTGGAGATGGGCCCCTAGGGCAGTGATCCTAGAGTTTGACCTTACCCTTCCTGTCTCGGCTTTTACCATCCACCATGGTATGGGACAATCTGCTCTGCTTTCTGGCTGTCATAACTTCATACCACATGCTCCTGCCTCCATGATCTGTCTCAACAATGGCCCAGAGTCAAATAGTCAAGAGGTATGGACTGAGATCTAAGTAGCTAAATACAGTCCTAAGGCATACAGGAAATTCACCTGGCTCTTCCCACTCCATCTACGTTGCCTCAAAGGGATGTTCCCCTTTGGCATATTCTTTAATAGGCACATGACAAACAATGCTTAGTCATTTGTACCCACCTTCTACCACAATTCCACAATCTTTAGGAAATAAAAGGAGGTATATATCTATTTTCCACAAGAAGAAATGAGAAGTTTTTCCTCATGATAGGTCTCCCTACAGCAGGGAGCAGACCCATGGCTGCCTTGAGGGACAGAAGAAAATAAATTATTTCAGCCCTTCTACCAACACTTAACCACAACCTTGGACAGTACCTAGAAAGCCAGAAGAAAACTAGAAACTACTACCTGCCATGCTCCTATCACTTAAAACACTGCCTTTAATGTTTGAAACACTGCTATTGGAGAAGACAACATACTGAGCCTCAGGCAGAGGCACCTTCAAGTAGGCCACCTATGTTGTCCACACCACAGAGCGTTTTCCTGCCCTGGACGTCGCATGTTGAGCTCCTCTAGGTTAAAAGGCCATTTAAGAACCCAAGGGGGTCTAAGACACAGTAATCCCAAGGAGGGCTTAGGAGCAGAGACAGGGTTTTCCCATTCTTTCTAAGTTCTGATGAAGTTGGCTGTGATCACTCACAAAGCTACAGCAATTGTCAGCAAGATCCTAAGTCCAGTGCCATTTTCCAAAGAAGTAGAAACAAAACAGGAAATAGGGAGAAGCCAGGAATTCTACTAATTCCATGTCAAATAAATTTTTTTAATGGATTAAAAAAAATCCATCTCAGCAGGAGCATGACAAAATGTTTTGGCAAATTTCTTAGATTACAGCCCACAGAATTCAGGCAAACCAGTAACTATTCTAGACTATTCTTGATTTAATGAGTATTTCTCATCTAAGCAGTCACTGAATGAACAGCTCTCCAGTTGACAAGGACAGTATAATTCAGAATCCACGTGCATGATGGGACACAGCATTTTATGTTCTGGCTCAGGAGTAGCCTCAGGAGTAGCACTGAGTGCCTCAAAGCAGAATAAAGCAAGGAACAACATTTACAGAAAAAGTAATACCAATCAATTACTATAAGAGAAGCAATTCTCAGTAGTAAGAAATATTTGGGAGTGAGGATGAGGGAAAAAAGAAAGTTTAAACAGACCTTCACATAAAAAAAGCTTCCAAAAATTAAACTAAGCCTGTAGATGCAGAAGTGTTTGGTCATCTGCACTGCCTTTATATGAGGAAGAATTCTCTTTTTAGCTTCCAAACAAATGGAACCCCCACTTAGGAGAGAGTGTCATAGTTTACTTAAGCAGCATGAACAAGTTTGAACTAGATCTCCAAATTACTGACTCACACACTGGTTATTCAATTGTCTAAGTTAAAGACTCCAGGAAAAAAATGAACTATGAAAAGGCAGGTTATTCTCTTTAGATGTCACTTAACGCTCCGTGATATGCTGGACAGCTTCAAGGCTGCATGGAGTAGAGTAGCCAGCAACACCCTACCCAGCACGTTTCCCGGGGGCACTTCTTCCAGATCTTCCAGCTCCCTTCCCATCAGAAGGTACAGGTTCTCCAGAGTACAGCATGCCATGTGGGGAACAGGAGGGAGGTCCTCTAGTGGAGCTGAGAAGCCTAGGGGAACCTGACAGAGAAAAATGGGGGAAACCAAGTGAGGAAGCATGTGAGGTATTACAGGGCCCACAAGTTTCTAGCTAGCAGCAAGACACTGTGCAGTGACCTTTAGCCCCTTCCTAAAATGCACAAAACTGAAATATTAGTTTCAATGAGTTAGGATATAAAGAAGTCACATTTGATGATGAGTAAGTTCTGAAATACTAAAACCTCTCAAATATTTAAAATGTGTCTAAATCCCCACCTCTAAGCTCTGAGGCTGAGGAATTCTTCTGTGACCTGGTAGCTCCCCTTCTGCTGGTCCAGAGTCCCTTGCTAGTATGTACGAGCACTATGTCATGCACTAGTTCTCTTGCCTATGCCATGCTTCTATTTCAACAATATTACCATTATTATATAAAATTACTGGGATCTTCTGATAAAGTTCTGAAAGCATTCAACAAGAACTGTGCTGGTGCCTTGAAACACATGACGATAACTGATAAAAATGCCATGAGAAAGCCGAGCATCTGCTACGTATATATAAGCCACATTGTTAATCCGAAAGGGAACATATGCTGAAATATTAGGAACACTGATGAGAAGAGAGAGCACACATGCAGAAAAGTGCATACAAGTACAGTGGACTTATAAGCCCCCACCCATAATTTCTTTACTCATTCTTAAGGAGAAACTGTCATGAATGATTCGAGTGTGAGTTTCGTAGGTTTTCAGAAACATATTCTCCATACCCGAGTACCCAGGAAGTATTTCAATCTACCAATGTGCTTTTCGTGCCCATAGGCCCAAAGCTAGTACTAAGATAGAAAAAAAAAATGTCTTGAATCCAACATATGATGTCAAGACAACTGATAACAAAAGCACAAAGTGATTGACAGAACAAAGCAAGAAAACTCATGAGGCCTCAGAAGAAAGACTTGGGAACCTCAGGAAAGGCTTATTTACACAATACATTTCAATGCACATGTTCTTTACAGCCACAACTCTCAAGGGCAGCT
Organism: Meriones unguiculatus; assembly: GCF_030254825.1. Classification (NCBI taxonomy): domain Eukaryota; kingdom Metazoa; phylum Chordata; class Mammalia; order Rodentia; family Muridae; genus Meriones; species Meriones unguiculatus. The sequence continues at coordinate 70,736,063 of NC_083361.1, read as the reverse complement.
CTAAAGACAACGCAGAAGGAAATCTAAAATGTAAGGAACATGGGATCTTGGCCCACAAGCCGCAGTGGTATTAGTAAGACAAGGTAAGATACTGCCCACCACCATCTAACAAACAGTCCTTAGACTCTCCTGAGTGGTCCCCAAAAGCACTACATCCCCTCAGCTTCATATCCCAGCCCATAACTCCAGCAGAAGACCAGAGGACACATTTGTACAAGGAACCCCAGAAGACGGGAGTTCTACTGGAATTCATGCTGGAACTAATAACTCCAATAGACGCCTCTTTTGCCCCTGCTCTAGTGGAGGCCACACGATACTAGGAACTCCAGGCCCATAACTCTGGCATAAGGCCCTGCCCTACCAGAGGCCAAGCCAGAACCCCAGGGCAAGCCAGTACCAGGAACCCGAGTGGCCACAAGAGTTCCCACAAACCCAGAGGTCACATAGGCTGCCAAAACTTAAGCAGAGATACCCTACTGGACCTGAAGACTTGCTGGTCACTAGAACCACAGGCCACTTAGTCCAGAAAACCAAAGAGAAAACAGAAACCAAAGGGGGGCGGGCATCCATCCAACAAAGACAAACTCAGAAATCAGCACCTAAACCTATAATAACCCCAAACTCAAGTACCCAGAAGCCAGTGTAAAAACATCAACAACAGCCAGGACAATAAGGTACCACCAAAGCCCAGCTATCCTACAACAGCAATCCCTGGCTATTACAACACAGATGTTGTACAAGAAAATGACCTTAAAAATCAATCTTATGAAGATGATAGAGGCCTTTAAAGAGAAAATAAATAAATCCTTTAAAGAAATCCAGGAAAGTACAAAGAAAGAGGTGAAAGAAATGAATAAAACTGTTCAAGACATGAAACTGGAAACAGAAGCAATAAAGAAAACAAACTGAGGGAATCCTGGAGAAGGAAAAAAACAAAAAACAAAAACAAACCTGTATTCCACAAATTTGGAAAACCTAAGAGAAATGGACAATTTTTTGATAGATACTACTTACCAAAGTTAAACCAAAATTAGATAAACAATTTGAATAGATCTACAACACCCAAGAAAGTAGAAACAATTACTAATAGTCTCCCAAAAACAACAACAAAGGCCAGAGTAGGGCGGTTTTAGCACAGAATTCTACCAGACTTTCAAAGAAAACTAATACCAATAACTCCTCAAACTATTCCACAAAATAGAAACAAATGGAACATTGTCAAACAATTCTACAAGGCCACAGTCACTCTCTTAAAACTTAAACCATACAAAGACTCAACCAAAAAGAGAATTTCATACCAATTTCCCTCATGAACATCAATGCAAAAATACTCAATAAAATACTAGAAAGCAAAATCCAAGAACACATCAAAAAGATCATCCACTATGATCAAGTAAGCTTCATCCCAGAGAGGCCAAGGATGGTTTAACATACGAAAATCTGTCAATGTAATCCACCATATAAACCAAAAGAAAAATAACACCTGATCCTCTCATCAGATGCTGAAAAAGCCTTGACAAAATCCAACATCTCATGAAAAAGGTCTTGAAGAGACAAGGGATAAAAGGCCCATACCTAAAAATAATAAAGGCAATATACAAGAAGCCAATAATCAACATCAAATTAAATGGAGAAAAACTCAAAGCAATTCCACTAAAACCAGGGACAAGACAAGGCTGTCCATTCTCTCCATATCTATTCATTATAGTACTTGAAGTTCTAGCAAGAGCAATTAAGACAACTAAGGGAGACCAAGGGGATAACAATAGGAAAGGAAAAAGTCAAAGTATCATATTCACAGATGATATGATATCATACATAAGCACCTCAAAAATTCTACCAGGAAACTCCTATAGCTGATAAACACCTTCAGCAAACTGGCTTGACACATGATTAACTCAAACAAACAAACAGAAAACAGCAGCCTTCCTATACACAAAAAACAAATGGGCTGAGGAAGAAATCAGGAAAACAAGACCCTTCATAATAGCCAAAATTAATATAAAATATTGATGTAAATCCACCAAGCAAGTGAAAAACCTGTATGAAAAAAAAACAACCTTTCAAGTCCTTGAAGAATGAAATCAGAGAAGATAACAGAAGATGGAAAGATCTCTCATGCTCATGAATCAATAGGATTAACGTAGTAAAGATGGCCATCTTACCAAAAGCAATCTACAGATTCAATGCAATTCCCATCAAAATACCAACACAATTCTTTACAGACCTAAAAGAACAATACTTAACTTCATATCAAAAAACAGAACAAAAACAGGATACCTAAAACAATTCTGTACAAGAAAAGAACTTCTGGGGGTGTTATCATCCCTAATCTCAAGCTGTACTACAGAACAATATTAATAAAAACTGCATGGCATTGGCATAAAAACAGACATGCTGATCAATGGAATCAAATCAAAGACCCAGGTGTAAATCCACACACCTATGAGCACCTGATTTTTGACAAAGAAGCCAAAATTATACACTAGGAAAAAGAAAGCATCTTCAACAAACAGTGCTGAGGTCAGTATGTAAAAGAATGCAGATTCTTTTTTTTTTTCTTGTAAGTATATGACTTTATTTCTGGATCTTTAATTCAATTCTATTGATCAGTCAGTCCGTTTCCATGTCAATACAATACAGTTTTCACTAGTGTTGCCGAAGAATGCAGATTCTAGTCTATCACGTTTTACACAACTCAAGTCCATGTAGAGCAAAGATCTCCCTCAACCTAAAGCCAGATACGCTGAACCTGACAACAGAAAAAGCAGTGAACAGCCTCGTGCGCACTGGCGCAGGCGCTAACTTCCTAAACAGACGCCATTGCCATAGGCAATGAGATCAGTAAGTAATAAATGGGACCTCAAGAAACTCTTCTGTAAGGCCAAGAACACTGTCAATAGAACAAAATGGCAGCCTGGAAAAAGATTGTCACTGACTCCACATCTGACAGATGGTTAATATCCAAAATATATAAAGAACCTAACAAACTAGACATCAACAAACCAAACAATCCAATTAAAAAAAAAAATGAGGTACAGAGAATTCTCAACAGAGGAATCTCTGATGGCTGAGAAGAACTTAAGAGAAATGTTCAACATCCTTAGCCATCAAGGAAGTAAGATCAAAAAGACAAGTGACAACTCCTGCTGGAGAGGATATGAAGCAAGGGGAATACTTTTTTGTTGCTGGTGGGAGTGCACACTGTACAACCACTTTGGAAATTCATTGGTGCTTTCTCAGAAAATTGGGAATTGATTTACCTCAAGACCTAGCTATACCACTCCTGGGCATATACCCAAAGGACATTCCATCCTACCACAAGGACACTTGCTCACAGTGTTCATAGCACCTTTATTAGTAATAGCCGAAAACTGGAAACAACTTAGATGCCCCTCAACTGAAGAATTGACAGAGAAACTGTGGTACATTTATATAATGAAATACTATTTAACTATTAAAAACAAAGAAAGCATAGTAGATTTACACAGTGGATGAAACGAGAAAAAAATTACCGAGTGAGGCAACCCAGACATAGAAAGACAAACATGATATGCACTCACTTCTAAAGAAAAACATGATATGCACTCACTTCTAAAGAAAAACATGATATGCACTCACTTCTAAAGAAAAACATGATATGCACTCACTTCTAAGTGGATATTAGCTGTACAGTCAATGATATCCATGTTATAATCCACAGACCCAAAGAAGCTATGTAACAAGGATGGACTGGGAACAGGTGGGGACAGGAACATGAGGGTTCGGGTTGGCAGAGGATGGAGGGAGAGTAGTGGGAGAGACAACAGAATTTGGGGGCATCTCAGGGATGTCCGAGAAACCTGGTACAATGAAAACTAAGGATTTGGTAAGGGTGAGCCTAGCCATGCCCCTGGGAAGCAGGGATACAGAGCCTGAACCGTCATCTCCTGTAACCAACTGTAACCAAGCAAAACTGCTGGTGAACATATTGGGACATCCAACCCAGCCTCAAAACCTTCTACCTACACACAATTTGTCCTGCCTTCAAGATGTACTGGGGTAAAGGAGGTGCAGAAATTGTGGGAGTGGCCAATCAATGACTGTCCAGACAGGGAGCCTACTACCGACACTGCTTGGATGGCCAGGACCCAGAGGCTGTATAGGCCAGCGACCTAGAATACAAACCAGCAAAAAAAACAAAAACAAAAAACCAAAAAAAAAAAAAAAACCCCAAAAGAACACAAACAAAACAAAAACAAAAACAAAAATCAATGAAGTTATTTCTAATGATATTCTGATATAGTCCTAGACTGGTACCTAGCCCAATCATCATCAAAGAGGCTTCATTCAGCAACTGCTGGGAGCAGATGCAGAGACTCACAGCCAACAGGAGGTGGAACTCGGGGAACCTGAGGAAGATGGGGGAGGAAGGATTTGAAGAGGCAGCGGGGTCAAAACCAGCAGAAGAAAACCCACAGAATCAACTAACCTGGGCTCACAGAGACAACTCACAACCAGTGCGTCTACATGGGACTGACCTGGGCCCTCTATATGTTACAGCTGTGTAGCTTGGTCTGCTTGTGGGACTCCTAATAGTGGGAGCAGGAGCTGTCTCTGACTCTTCTGCCTGCCTGCGGGACCTTTTCCCCTCCTACTGGGTTGCCTCATCCAGTAATAGGAAGGGAGGAAGGGAAGTGCCTAGTCCTACTGCAACTTGATATGTCATGCTTGGCTGATATCCCTGGGAGGCCTGCCCTTTTCTAGAAAAAGGAAGAGGAGTGGGGAAGGGTTTTGAGGAGAAGAGGGAGAGGAAACTGCGATCAGGATGTAATATACGAGCAGAGAATACATTTAAAAAATTAAAAAACAAAACAAGGAACACACAACACTTGCTGGCACAGGCCTATAATCCAGGTACTTGGGAGGCTGAGACAAAAGGATCACACACTCAAGGCCTGCCTAGGCTACAGGAGGAGTTCAAGGGTATCCTATGTAACTTAGTGAGACCCTGTCTCAAAAAAGCTTGTCGCAATAGCTCAGTGCCTGCCACACACAAGGCCCTGGGTTCAATCCCTAGTAATATGTAAGTGCATGTACACATGTGCTCTCTCTCTCAAGATTACTCTTCCCTACTTGATTCAGCAGAGAACAGCTTATCAACACCCTGACGACATCAGGGTAAAATCCCAAGGACATTCAGCTAAGTCAGCCCCGGCCCCCAAGTCTTAGAGATACCATGTGCTCTTTTAATTTGTTGGTTACGTTATAATCTGGAACACCCAGCAGCAGAAAAACAACACAAAGGAGAGAGGAAGGTTCTGAGCAGGGCTAACTTCCACGGTAGGTCTTAAGTATTCACACAGCCTTTTCAAAAAGTACATTATGGCTCTGACTCTACGTCCTTTCTGCCGCTGACACCCTGCTTGGATGTCTGACACATGAGCAACCGATTCCAACCTGAAGCACTGGACATAGCTACATAGAAGGTGAAGAGGGGCGCTCACGGTACGTGACACTCCATGGCAAGCAAACGGCTATTTACTAAGTTCCAGCAAGATGTGATGGTCGTAACTCTTTAACCTCCCACAAAGTATAGGTCTACATACAATAAACAGTGTGCTCTGTCCCACAGCCTAGCAAGGCCTGCCTAATCATCATGCAGCACCAGAGAGAACAGATTGCTAACAGTAGAAACTGAGGACAAGCTTTCTTCAGCTGCTCCCTCCTTCTGCCTGCATCTAACTGCACTCTCCTGGTCACCTACAGCAAAGCTCTTCCCATGAGGCCAGGTGCTTATGTGCCTGAGGGGTGATGTCATTCGTGGTTGACTTGCTTCCTGATGGTCCTGCCTGGCCCTCTGGTGTCTTTCTCATCGCATATTTAATCCCAATGTCTATGCCTTATGTTCCTGGATAATTCTGGCCTACAAACTCTTTTGGCCCTGGCTCAGGCATTTCTCCATGCAGGCTATCTATCTGCTCTCAGACCACCCTGAACAGATTGTAGGCAATGTAAGTAGCACATATCACCTGCTTGCTTCCTATAGCTCAAGTCACTAAGGTTTTGGCTCTGTAACCTCTTAAAGATTGACCAATGCCTTGGCTCCAAAATATCACCAACATCTACTTCTTCCCTCCAGCCCAAAGTGACTCTCACCTTGCTGGATATGCAAACAATGCCTGAAAAGCTGTTCACTCACTTACATGGTTCCTAAATGCTGCTGAAGGAGCCACTTATCTGTGCAAAATGTTACCAAGGCAAGGCAATAGGTGACACAGGAATTGGGGTGTCTTTTGCCCATTTGCCACCACAACAAGCCAGTCTGAAAGTTACCAGACCCTTAAAAATAATGCCCTTGCATTTTAGTCCTAACTCTTACCCGTTGTAAAAAATCAACAGGGCTGTACTTGGGTCCCAAGACAAAAATTTTCTTTCCTCTTCGAGCTATGCCGCTGAACACACGAGCAAATGCAATGAAGGCCTCTTGGCTGCTGTCTTCCTGGGGCACAGGTTGAGGGCTTACACTTGTCATATCCGGTTCATCACCTGCCATGCACAAAAAGATATTCAGTGCCATGAACTGTTTGTACATAGAGAAGAAATAGTGAATGTGAATATTTGTCCAAGAATAGAAACAATATGGATAAAAGCTATGACAAAAAGTTAAAATAAAAGGGACACTGTACAAAGTTAAGCAAAAATGTATCAAATACTTCACACCAAAGCCTATTTAGGAATGCTGTACCTCTTGGCTCCTCTCTCTGGGGGCTTGTTTCAAGGGCACCTCCATCCTGGGTAGAAGCCTGGGGCGCTTGTCCCTGTGCGGCGGCAAGCTTCTCTGCGTGCCTCTGTCTTGCGCGCTCACGTCTCTGCGCCATTTCCTCTTGGGTGAGAGGCCTACAGGAGGCCACAGATATGTTACAATGTGGTGGCACCAATTGCCTCTCAGCTCTCTTTCAAGAATAAGTGCTCATTGGCAGCAGAGGCAATGACCCATTCCAAACCCCTCCAACAAAAGCAGAAAGGGGATCGGGCTCTCTGGCCTGCTATATCCCCAGAGGCTTGGAACTTGCAAACTGGTGCACAAGTGCCCATAGCCCCAAGCAGACCCAAGTGCATCCTTCAACAGATACTAAGTATTTCTTCTAGTATAGGCCAATAAGGAGAAGGAAGAGAATGGCTAACAGGCACCATGGCTTGGAACACCCAGAGAAGCATGCAAACGGTCACTGCAAGAAATGAAGTTTTCTATTTAAGTTCAAAAGTATATCTTCATGGAGAATGGACGTTCACAAGGAAGGCTGCAATGTCAGGCTGAGAACTTGCAACCCAGCAGCACTAAAAGGTCAAATTAAAACTATCAGCCACTGTCGTACACAGGAGACACTCAAACAGAAAAGGCGATGTATAGGTGGGATGAGTGTTAGCAGAGGTCCCTGTGAGTAGAGGGAGGGGCCAATGGCAATAATGGAATAATGTTTCTTTCCTTTTCTTCATGAAAAGTGAATTTAATTTCTATCAGGACACAGAGAAGGTACTGAGAGCTTTAATGCTGGAAAGAGCGTTATAAAAGGTATGGTAGAGAGACAATGGCATTTGCCTTAGGAATCTGCATCTGGAAGGAAGAAGCCAGGCGAGTGAGGGGTCTCCAGCACTGGTCTCCCTTTAAAGTAGGAATTCACATGAACCCTTTGCATGTTCAACCCCAACAAAGAGCAGGAGCAGAGCCAATTCTGGCCCTGGAGTTGGTAGAATCTGACATATTCACCCCGTTATTGGGGCTGAGCATCTAGACTGTTGGGCTAACCCTTGAGTATGACCTTGAACCACAGGGGCAGGAACTGCACTACAGTGCCTGTTCTCAGCGCTGTGCCTTCCTCCCATGCTTCCCCTCACCTGTGACATTACAATTTCTGTTTTACTCTGTAATCTAGACCTTGAAGACAGCCTCAGCTGCATCACGCACCCTGCCTTGCCTCCTTTCTCTCTTTTCTCTTTGCACAACAGAGGCTACACAGATAGGCCCTGGGCACAGGCACTGTCCCCTATCTTCTAAGGAGCCACATGCTCTTGGAGCTAATGATACTCTAATTCAGATTGCTCACTGCTGTGCTCTTCAGGCACCAGCTGCATGGAAACTAGTGTTGCCTGCCTTCCACAGGGAGTGTCTCCGTCTAAGAGCTGGCCCTCCAAGTCAGACCCAGCTCATTATGGCAGTCAGAGTGAGAGAGAGTACTGGAGGGAGTCTGCCCACCACTGCAGGAAATGGGCTCTTCTTAATGGGAACCTCTAAACTCCTGTAAATACACGATGCACCCTGCTTCCTCGCAACCCCAAGCCACAGCTGCTGTTGTTCAGGGGTGTCCGATTTGTTCATTTCCTGCCTCTTTCTTCGGCATCATCAACAGCCCTACCTTTCACTCCTGTTCTTCTACCCCAAGCTACATACTTGGGAAGCAAGTAAAATTTGTGATTGGTGGTACATATATGTAATCCCATTGCTGGGGAAATGGAAACAGAGGACTCCAGCTTGGCCTACTTGGCAAGCTCCAGATCAGTGAGAGGTCCTGTCTTAAAAACAGAAACAAAAACAAAGTGGACAATATCTCAGAAATGAAACACAAGGTTAAACACACACACACAACACACACACATGCACACACACGGCCACACGCATGCACGCACACAAATATCTGAAAGCATGAATTAAAATACAAATGTAGAACACAGTACTCACTGTTACTATTTATTATCATTAGAGTATAGCAAAATAAAGAGCCCCAGTAGAATCTGAAGACAACTGCTCTCCCAACAGGCTCATCACTGGTCTATACGTCATGCTTACAACTTCACAGGTGTTACAGCACATATCCATCACAGCAATTAAAGAAAATGCACAGTATACTACCACTTCACATACAGGAAAACGGACACTTAGAAACAGGGATAATTTGTGCACAGTAGGATTATACTCCAAATAGTGGGAACTCCAGATTTAAAAAAAAAAAAAAAAATCTGTAGCTCAGTGGTACATCGTTTACAAATCATGGAACATATCCTGGTATTTAAGCTACAATACTGAAAATAAAATGAAAAGATTATCTCAGAGAGGAAAAAAAAAAAAAAGAATAAGAAAGTTGAGCCAAAGTTAAATGGATACTTCATGAGCCATAATTCAAGTGCAGTTTATTGGGTCCAAACTCCACAGTCACCATCTTCCACTCAGTAAAAATTAAAAAACCAGCATGTTAAGAAATTTAATTTCACCTTTGGTTAGAAAAGAAGTATAGTTTTATTAAACCCTAAAGCCCAAGGTCATGACATGGCCTATAGAGTCACCATTTAAGTTGACATTGATTGTGTACACACACAGTCTTGGAGCTCTGGACACTTGAGGTGGGAGCTTTGCCAGTTGGAGGCTAGTAGTTTTTGCTGTTGTTGGCCCAACTTGATACCAGCCAGTGTCATCTGGGAAGAGTGAATGCCACCTGAGGACACTCATGCAAGTCTCTGGGGGCATTTTCTTAATTAAAAGGGATGAGAAGGTCCCAGCCCACTGTGGATAGCGCTTCCCTTGTACAGGCAGTCTTGGGTTCTGTATGAAAGGCTGAAGCAAGCCAATGGGAGCAAGCCAGTAACCAGAGCTCCTCCACGGTACCTGCTTTAATTTCTGCCTGCAGGTTCCTGCCATGAGTCTGTGCCCTGACTCCTTCCATAATGAACAGACATATAAGCCAGAAAAGCTCTTTCCTGCTTCAGTTGCTTGGTCACAGTTTATCATAGTGACAGAGAGAAAACTAAGACACCTGGGTATGGAATAAGATCTCATCTAAAACAAACACACAAATAGCTCGATAAACGCAAACCAGACAAAAACAGTAAGCATTTAGAGTGGTCAGTCAGCATAAAGTACGTAAACACGCGCTATTTAGTTACCCACTGATTAATACCTACTGTGCTCACACTGTAACAAGTACTGGTGATAGGAGAGAGAATAAAGCAGGCAGAGGGAACCCGCAGGAGTTACTTAAGTGTCTGTTAGACATCCCCTACTTACTCAGAACAAAGAGAAATTACTTGCTCTGGGGGTACGGAAATAGTTGTGGGCGGTGAGTTAGCGAGGTTACAGAGAACCACCACCTCCTGAACTGAGAGCAGCCACCAGCACTCGAGATAGAGGTGAGAATACTGACTGGAGATGAATGTTAGGTAGGCACACGGATGAGAAAGGAAAAGAGGCCGTGACAGAAGCCTACCCAGCTACCATGCACAATGACCATGTTCTGGCCTCTGACACTGGCGGGAGAAATAGGTCATCAGAGAAGCTTGCTGCAGTCAGTACAGGTGACAACCATGCCATACGGCAGCACAGATAACAGAGAGAAGGTGACCCAAAAGAAAAGAGGTACCCTTCTGATGTGGCTTTTAGCTACTAAAAGCTGGTTCTCAAGGAGGGAGCAGAGCCACGAAAGAACCAGGGACAGCAGGGCAGGTCTTCTTGGAAAATTCCAGCTTCTTATGAAGTACCAGTGAAAGCAAAGGACAGAATACACACAGGGCCAAAAGGCTAGAGCTGCCTGCTTAGAGTTCGGGTGGGTGCCGACATGCTGTAGGGCAGGGCCTACACAGTGCTGTAGAAGACACAGGCTTCGAAGCCAGGCAGGCTGCATTCAAACTCCTGTGCAGTTCTTCTGGCTATGTCACTTGGAAAACATTATCCATTTTTTCCTAAGCTTCTTTAATTTCCTCACAAGTAAAACGGAAACAAGAGCTGTTGCTGGACTCAAGGAACAGAGTCAGTAGTGTTGCAGGAGTAGCCTAACGGCTTACTGAGCCCAAACCAACTGCTAGTTCCATGACAGAGTTAAAGCTTGGCCTGCAACGCGTCTACCAGGCCTGTGCCCCAGAGACAGACAAACAGACCAGAAGAGAAGAGGAAGCCCTGCCACAACCCCATCCACACAGAGAACACAGAGAGACCCAGTCTACAACCAGTGTGGGATGGCTGAGAAACAAGGGCAAAGCCTAACTGCGCCCAGCAGGTGCCCAGAGGTGTCTTGTTCCATTTTTCTCCTCATGTGTCATTATTTAATGTACACTAATCTACACCAAAGGAGGAGAATATTCTACGACAGCAGAGATGAGAATGAGATCAGATCACCCTGCAATGGTCAATGTCTTCACAAAGGCAGTACAGCTTATATGAAAAACATCAACCAGAAGATAGAAAAGAACACAGTGGTGATGGCGACTCTACTCAGGTATATTTGAAAACACTGTATGGTAAAAAGTAAGTATTAAAATGGAGTAAGAGCACAAAGCAAAATCAGTAAAACAATCTTACAGGATAGAATTAATTGTTCCACCAAAACACACTACTATATTAAAACTCTTAAAGAAAAATACCCACAGGAGACAGAATGAAGCAGCAGAGGCAGAGCTACCATTATTTTCTAGAAAAAGATAAAGAATGTGTCACAGAGGGATAGTAAGTGACAAATACATGCATTTCAAGCCTCAGGAGTATGTTCTATAATTCTTCAGCATTCTCTAGTATCTGAGATATTCTCAGTGGTTACATCTCTAATCTGCCGGTATATCTGAAAACTACGCTGTACGGAACACAGAAGCCTTACCTGGAAGAGCCTACATACAGTCACACACGCATTTTCAACTACTCCCTTATTCACTTACTGGGTTACCAACTCCTTACTTTAACCACTCACTGGCTCACACATTTCCTCCTCAGGCAGTCATTCATCCTTCTTCCACACATTCATTCACTCATTAATTCTTTCATTTCTCTTCTGAACAAAAATTCTGGAAGAAGATTCTTGTATTCAAACCACTACAAAAAAAAAGCGCTATAAAACAAAATGAAACAAAAACCTTGCACAGGTTTTATTTTATTCTTTCTTTTAAAGAATAAGCAGAGTTTTATTTGAAAAGAAAAAAGAAGAGACTCTCGAAGATGAGGAATAGCATAAGGACGGGACTCTGCTGATGAAACAGCACAAGTTCCAGAGAAAGAAGCAACGATCTCCTGAAACACGTGGCTGGGGTGGGTTAACTGACAGGACTTATTCCACAGTGTTCCCCCAAGTTCAGTCACTCCATTATCTCCACTGTAACTCCTACAAGACTTAAAATCTCTTCATACAAAAAGAAAAACTCTATCATGACATAAAAAAGCAACAAACACAAATACACATTCTAATAAATATGATAATGAAAATTGTTCCTGAACACTAACAGTACACTTCATACTCTGGGAAAAACTAGGTGTTGAGAATCAATAACTGTGCAGGAGACCTAATCTTCAGTCTCTGAAAAGACTATTCTGAAAGGATAGAGAGATGGTCCAGTGGGCAAAGGTGCTTAGCACCAAGCCCGAGACCTGAGTTCCATCACCAAGATTCCAACGGTGTAGGAAAGAACTGACTCCCACACATTACTCTGTGACCCCCACAAAACAAACATACAAATTAAAAAACAAAACAAAACAAAAAAAAACTTTTAAAAAAGGGCTTCAGAAAGATCACTCTGGAGAATGGTGAAAGGAACACTGCAGAGTCTCGAGAAGGGGAACCAGCTTAGAAGTAACATCAGTGATTCCTAGAGACAAGCAGGGTCTCTAACAAAGTATGCTGGAGTCCAGCCTCTGCTCAAGCCTCCTCTCCTACACACCCTGCTGGGCTACCATCTGAGCCCTGAGCTAGTGTTCCTGCTGATGTTAGCACAGTTCATCTGGGAAGTGACTCAAAGAGGTGCTACTTCCTCTTTCCATCCTCTCCTGGCCTCCTGCCTAGGAATCAGACAGCCTGGCCTTGAGCTCCTGCTGTGAACCTCCCACTTCTCAAGAGGTGTAGGAAGAGCCTCTGCCATGCCACACTTTCTGTCTCTGGTCCTGGAGCCTTAACTCTCTCAGAGCCTTCCCATGCTGTTGCCCCTCTGTCTGTCCATGTAATTAATAACTTCTAAATAAAACAAAACTCCTTATTCTCTAGTAATCTGTCTCAGTGTCCTCTTGAACCTCCTGCCTCATCTAAAACCTAACAGCACCTAACTAGCTGGGCAGGCAGGAACCTGGGAAGAACACATGGAGAGCAGGAAATGGAGGACAGATGTTTCCCCAGACGCTGAACTTGACACATCCCCCACAACCTGCCACCACTGCAGACACACAATGTACAGAGAACTGATGGTCAGACATCAGTCTGTACGGAGGCAGACAGACCTAGAGGCAGGGTAGGCTTGGACTACGTCATGCCTGACATGTTCTATAAAAGGTTATCTGTCATTACTACAGCTGTTACTAGCCTTTACATTTTTATCAGTTCAGGTCAATATTTGAGGATAGATGATTAACAGATTCTAAGTTAGCACAGTGTACTCAATTCCAAGGCAGATGTGAGGAAGAGGAAATATCTGTGCCCAGCTATACTATACGCCCACCAGCCAATCACAAGCCTTTTCCCTAGCCCAGCCCAACTGCCCTCTTTCTTACCTTGGCTTATTCTGAGGCAAGACTTTCACATCAACTGCAAACATTTTGGAAACAAAGATAATAACTGGAGCAGTATCCTCACTTCCACATTTCATAAAAGCTAAATAAACAGGAAGCAAAGTGTCACTCATTTTCCTGTGATTGAAAACTTAGACTTTTGAGAATGGCAATCACATTTAGAACACAGCATCATGTAAACATGTAACTCTTTAAAGACATGAAAAAAATTCCACTTAAGAGTTTACAAGGAACGAACAGTAGAGGAAGAGCGAGAGTTGGAAGATAAAGAAAAAGAAGCAAAGCTGAAGGGCAGGTACTGGGAGGTTCTTCCCAGAGGGACATCTGGCAATAGGGCTTGGCCTCAACACTAACACAACTCAAATGTTTCTCTATATCCAAAAGAGAAGGTACAGAACAAAGTCCTGCTCTAGGACTGAAAGCCAATAATGGAGTTCCTTCAATTTTTTCTAACCCCTTCTAACGGCAAACTAATGTATAAAATACATAAAAATAATGTGATATCAGGGCTGGAGAGATGGCTCTGCAGTTAAGAGCACTGACTATGCTTTCAGAAGACCCAGGTTCAATTCCCAGTAGCCACATGGCAGCTCAAACCATCTATAACTCTAGCTCCTACTTCTGGCTTTCATAGGCATCAGGTAAGCATGTGGTATACAAATATACATGCAGGCAAAACATTCACATGCAAATAATAATGATGATGATGACAATAATAAAATTGTAAAATAATGTACCAGGAAAGTAACAAAACTCAGAAATAAAGATTGAGCGCTATAAAAAAAAGTCAATTCTCTAAGAATATAAAGTTTAACACAATTCCTTATCAATATGTCACAACCTCAGAGATTCTGGTCTTTTTCATAACCTATAACAGAGACTGGTTATCAGTTTCTAGAAAAACTCATTACCTCAAATCAAAATAATTTCTATAGAGAATGCAACATTAAAAAAAATAAAACAAGGTCCATGGTGGTGGTGAACACTGTTAATCCCAGCACTTGGGAAGCAGAGGCAGGTGGATCTCTGTGTTCGAGGCCAGACAGGTCTTCAGAGCGAGTTCCATGACAGCCAGTGCTACATGGAAAAGCCCTGTCTCAAAAACAGCAACAAAAATCAAACAAGAAAACTACAGGAAGCAAGAATGGAGCAGTGTTGAGCATGTTGATTGCATCACTCACACTACAGCTAGAGAACATGGAATCAAGAGCAGGAGAGACAATGGTTATTTGGCCCAGACGAGAAGGTGGAAACACTGAGCAGTATTTGGATTCTGGATGTATTTTAAAGGAAGGACTTGCATTATATGACAACAGAGTGGGTAGTGGGGTGTGAGGTCACTATAAGAACCACTGATGATTCCAGGGTCTTGGGGCTCAGCAGATGAAAGGGTGTACACAACTCTATAACAAAATAATTGGGAGAAGCAGTTTGGGAGTTGGGGGCATGTCAAGTGTGTAATGCTTCTGAAGCAGAGTGGAGGCGATGTGGGTAAGCTATGAAAGTCTAGTGAGTCTGGAGTTCACAGAGTACCTGTGCATGCAGATACAGATGGGGAAACTATGAGCACATGTCATGTGAAGTCAGAAGGCCAGGTGAGCTTCTGCACCAACAGTGATTGCAGAGAAAATGAGGTGTAAAGATGGGATCCTATGTGACATCCAAAGTCAAAAAGCTGGGGACAAAGTAACATGAGAAACAGCAGCCTGTGGACATCAAGGAGGACCATGTTCTAAGGAGGAATTAGTAGTCAACTATGTCAAATGCTAGTGACACTAAGTGTCAGTTGAGGATGGGAAACTGCCCATCAGAGTAACAAAGTGAGAGTCAACAGCAGGCCCAACGACGGCCGTTTGTGGACTGGGGCTGCAGCGCTTACAAATTCCAGTATTTGTAAGAAGAACTGGAGACAACGCAAACAGACAGATGTCCACAGAACCTGGTGCCCACAGAACCTGGTGCCACAGAACCTGGTATGCCAGTGGCCCTCATATGAAGAGTGTGTACCAGCAGCTCGTAAGCACTGCTAAGTCCTAGGAACCACTCTTGCAGTCCCTAGAGGACAGGCATGGCAGTGACTTCAGAGCTCAGAGAATACACACTTGGCTATTTATAAAGATGGAATACAGTGGGAGCACAAAATGAGACCAGAATAGCAGGCAGGAAGGAGTCTGGGTCAGCAGCTGCTACCCAGAAGGCTTAACAATACGCCGTAGTAAAAGGGAAACTCCGGGGAGCGGAACAAGAGTTGGTGACATGGTTAGTCCTGAGAGTGGTTATTTGTGTAAATTAACATTTGGCAAAATAGGACAGCCTGGACAGTCAATAGTGCAGAATACTGCAGTGTGTCTGTCTTTCCTTACCTGCTTTCAGGGCTTGGGTTTCCAGTGGAAGAGACTCAAACGTCTGTGATCCTGTACACATCAGTTTCTCCACTCGCTCAGATGTCATGTCAAGGGGACTGGGCAGTTTCTGACACACCATAGCTGAGGCCTGGTGTTAAGGATTTTATACTTCCGGTGCCATTCACCAAGGCAGAGAGACTGCACTAACAGGGAGACAATCAGGCACATTTTTACAGAAATGACCAGGCTGTAGGACAACTCTGCTTTCAGACTCACATCTCAAAGTCTGCACATGCTTCCGGAATGTTCCTTGACTCTAGATATCTACTTTCCCAAGTCCCAGTGAAAACTTTTTTCATATACTTTATAGGTTATTTTATTATTATTATATTTTTATTTTAGAGAACAAATATTTTTTTTGAAAATACTTCCTAGAATTAATATTAACCAGTATTAGCATATCAGTTTTTCTAGTTATTTAGTACTGCTTCAAGACAGAACACTGAGTAAACAGAAAGGATTTACACTGGATTGGAATGGGTTATTTCCAGAGAGTTATCTGGTTGCCAACGAAATATTGTTTTTATCTCATTTTATAAAATCCATCTAATTAAAAGCAATTAAAATAAAGGATACAGAGAACAGCATGGGATATGGGCAGCCATTGGCTGCAAATGGCATTAACCTGGACTTTAGGGTCTGAATGTCGTGCCTCCCGGGCTCCAATTTTTAATCCTAAAGAAGTCACAATTTTATCAATTTTTTCCTTGTCCCTATGGGAAAGATTAGAGATAAAAGGTATAAATAATATGTATGAGTAGCAAGGAAAATTAGTTCAATTTTATTTGACACCACTTTTTTTTTTTCAGAAGAGGCTAAAAATAAGTAAAGGTATCCTGACAAGCAGGACTCCCCAAGCTCTACCCTGACACTGTAAGACTCTCTCATAATCTTGCATAGAGTACCATTCTACAATTTACTAAAACAAGTTATATCTACTGGAGCAATTTTAGAAATTAATGCTAGCATTCTGATTTTGCCCACAGGATAATAAATTTACAGAGCCAGCTTTCTCTCCACCACAATTACTATTTCTTTAGACCGTGCTTACATAAAACAAGGCCCAGCGCTCCCTGCAGCCTCTGCTCGCATCACCCTAGCGGGCTGCAACACACTTCTGTTAGTCCTTCCTGTGCTACAGCTGCATGCACCCCTTTAAGTTGTTTCCCAGTCCCAACCCTAGCTCGTCTGTGATCTCTGCTCACTGTCCAGATCAAGCTCAGCTGTCTAAGAGACTCAGACTGCAAAGTGGATAAACGATCCCGCCCAAAGATAAACAGTTTCGCAATAGTCTTACTTTTTCAAGACTGCGTCATACAAACTCCATATATTTTCCAGGATCAACTGTACAAATAAAGGTTTCTTTCCTTTGGCCTGCACAGATAAGAACATATCAGCTTCAGTTCCTGAACATTCACAACATTCACATCCTCATCCCAATGGGGCGATGTCGGCGTGGCTTATTTCTGCTCAGAATAGCTATTCAATGGTAAAGACAAAAGTTGTGGTCTAAATAGACAGTAATTCACAACCGATAAGCCGCCACCAGTCTCTTCCTCTAGTAAACAGAGGGTGCTGAAATAATGTCAGCATTTGAGGGAAATATCTCAGGGGCTGCCCTACAACTGCCATAAAAAACAAACACCAAAAAACACAATATCCAAGCCGCAAGTGGACTTCACTGGGTGCATGGGGGCTCTCTTCCCAGGCTTGTATTTCCTATGTTCATGTTTCTTGTGTTCTTAAACATGAGAAACGGTTCATTATTTTACTCATGGACTTTATTTGTTCCACTGAGATAGACACACACCATATCTACAGAAAGTCAAATGTGGGAATTTTAAGAAGTACTTGCCACCCATCAAGTTTGACAACTAGTTCAATCCCTAGAACTCACACAGTAAAAGGAGAAAACCAACTCCTTTAAGGAAAAATGTAAATTAATGTCTTTAAAAAATCAAATGTGAGCTGTGAAAACTATTGGTTGTATGAATGCTATTGCATAAACATATATAGACAGAACAAATCAAATACCTCCTTTCTGAAGAGCCTTTGGCATCCTTATTGGGAAATTAAGAGCCACGGCCTTGAACGACTAGTTTAAAGTCATCAATATACACAAATGTGACTTTCACAGCTTTACTCACAACATGAAAAAGAACTACACTGTCTAAACTTAGATGAATACACAAGCAAAATGGTGTCTTCACAGTGCCTAGGATCTAAGATTTAGAGTACTCGGAAACTTACTGTAACTTACTTTTAAGAGACAGAGCATCACATTTCTCAGGTTGGCCTTAAACTCCTAGGAACGGCCCCCGCAAGGAGCTGGGACAACACACATAGGCAACTGTGTTTAAAAACATGGAGCCCTGCAGAACAATGCTTGATGTAAGACTCGTGCACCTGCTCCAATTCTGTGCCTCCGTGAACTCGGCTGCATAAACTAAGGCCGAGCTGTTTCTTCTACTACAGCTGGGACGGTAAAGCTTTCCATGGCCAACAACCAAACCAACACAGACCACACTACCTGGTCGGCTTTCATGATCTTCTTAGCCTTCATGTTTATATAATAATCTCCCCACAAGGTTTTCAGAAGAACTTCCTTCTTGATGCCAATTTTTTGACTATAGATTCTGGCAAAGTGCTCAATTCTGAAAGAAAATCAACAGTGCATGCTATAGCAGTAACAATGAATACAGCTAACAAGACACTATTTCTTTGCCACACACTGTTCAAAATGCTTTATATTACTAAATTAATATTTAACTATCCTACAAACTTTTCTCATTTTATAAAAAAGGATAATACTACAAAGATATTTCACAGTTAATCTGGGATGAGCCATGTGACTCTGAGGTCCATGTCAATGTATATTCTACACACTCTCTAGGCTGCAGCTCCCTTTTTTAATTTTGCATGTGTAAAATTTGTGCAGAGGTTAAGGAAGCAAAGGTGCCAGTTGCCCATTATAACTCTACTAATTACAGAGGTTACTTTTGGTCTTCTACTGTAAGTGTTGTCATTCACAAGGGAAATGGACTCCAGAGCCCCTGATCTGCCAAAACTAGAGACACCGCATTCCGGAATAATCAGAGAGATACACACATTTACTCTATTATTGTCAACCCACACAGAAACTAGCTAGCACCACAGTTTCCACCCACTGGAGAGGAGTCAATCAGCACCAAGGTATAGGGCATTCTCTGGTTAAAGGCCTTAGAAACCACGTTCACACTGTAAACAGTATTTCTCATTGTGTCGAGAGCTCGAAAAGAACTAGCATCTTAGAAGATGCGGAACAAGACAAAAAGACACAGCTCTTCAACATGAGAGCCTAAGCTGATGCAGGAAGGAACAGCCTACAACCACAGTGATAAGAAAGGGAAAACTGTTCTTGTTTGAAGGCGGCACAGTCATGTTGTGGGCTGGTCTGGTGCTCTGTATTTAATTGTTAATTGCCTGTCCCTGGAGATCTTCACTGTTCTATAAGCAAGTGCTCACATACACCAAGTGATGCTGTGTAACCTTGCCTCCCAGTTATCTCTGATTGGCCAATAAAAATGCCTACACCTACGCTGGGCAAAGAGAGTTAGGCAGAGCAAAGGTTGGAGGGCTTGGGAGAGTAGAAGGATCATGGAGAGAAAGACAGAGGAGGAGAAAGAAGAAAGGAGTGGTCACCATGGGCTAGTGTGAGGAAGAAGCACGTGGCCTGGAGGAGGTTGCTGAGGACTGGTATGATAGAGAAAAGCAGCCCAAATGGAAAGCGTGTGCAAGTATTAAGGAAAAATTTGGATGGGAAGTAGCCCAGGTAGGAATAATAAGAACAAGTGGCATTGGCTGTGGGGCTAGGAGGTAACAAGGTAGCTTAGGGGTTTATATCTGCCCAGTCCTAGTGCTTTAGGGTTATTAAAAATCTAACAGGTGTCTGTGTCTTTTATTTTGTGATAGTAACCACCACATTAACAATCATATGAATCATACATGGTCATCCATGTGGAAAAATTCAAAAGAGCCAACAAAATTGTGAATGGAACTAATGACTGACTAAAGCAAGATTGCAGCCAAAGCTAGCAAAGACAGTCAATGTTTCCCTACATGCCAGTAAAGACAGATAGGTGGCAAATAAGTCTGTCTGGAACAATGACAACATGAAATGCTCCATGTTTATAGAACAATAGCCACTTCATTTCTGATGGGAATGCAAAACAGTACAGCCACTGTGGAAGACAGTGTGGTGGTTTCTCAAATGTCTAAACACACTCACATGTGATGCAGCAATGGTATTTTAAGTATTCACATAAACTGAAAGCATATGTCCATGAAAAATATGTCCGTGGATGTTTATAGCAATTCAATTCACAATTTCCAAAATTTGAAGCAAGCAAGCAAAGTTTCCCTTAAGCAAGTCAACACATAAGCTGTGGTACAACCAGAGGAGGGAATATGACTCAGCACTAAGCAAAAACGAGCTATTACACCACAAAATTACACAGAGGCAATGAACATGTTTGTTGCTAACTGAATGAGGCCAAGCTGTGAGAGACAGGCTGCTGACTCTCCTGCGTGGCAGCCTGGGGAAGTCTAACCTACGTTGAGGCTGGCCGTGGCTGGAGGGAGGCAGGAATGAACCTACTAGTGTGTAAAACTTCGTTTTCTGTGCGATCCAACAGTTATTTATTTAGCAGTTGTTTTCTTTCTTTCTTTTTTAATTTTTCAAAAAGGTTAATTTCTCTGTAATCTTATTATTTACTATTAGCTTCTGGAAAAGTCGAACTGTTCTGTATGGAGTGATGATGCAGGTCACAGCTCCAAAAGTGAACCCCACTGGTGCCAACACTATTTCAGTGTGTGTTTACCCATCACAACAAATGAGCTACATTGGTGAAGGAGGAAGGTCATAGTAAACCTATGTATGGATGAGCTTGTGAGATTTGTACTTTCCTATCAATTTTGTTGTGAACCCAAATCTGCAGGGTTTTTTAAAGTTTTTTTTAAAGAAAAAGAGAAGGAGGAATAAGAAGAGGATGAAGAGGCAGAGGAGATCTACCATTTTCCTCACTGAGGAAGGAATCCAAGGATAACATACTTCAGTCGAGCCTTTACATGTCAGCTAGGAAGCGCAGGGGTTAATAGTACATGAGTTAAGTGATATTCAAAGAAACCACAGGAGTTGACGTCAACAATTACAGGAATGAGAAATGCTAAGAACATCACCCAGTAGCTCAAAAAAAAAAAAAAAAAAAAAAAAGCAGAGTACAGACAGCTGAAACAGTAACAACTGACTCTTCTCACCGAGGACAAAGGGAGAGAAAAAGAGCCAGAGATCCAAAACCAAATTAGCTATAGCTGCTGCGGTTCTGAGGCTGGCTACAAGAGGCTCTTTCTCTCTGTCATCTGCTACAGTGTAAACTTCATTTTCAACTTGATCAAATAGGTACTTACTTAGAGGTTTCCTTCATATTTTTTTTTAATTTCCCCAAATTTTAGTTTCTATAAAATCTGTACTATTAATTACTGTTTTTGCTTTTTTGAAATAGAAAACTCTTCTTCGCTCTACAAGTCTTACTCCAAAGACCTGGAAACTTCTGCAGCTTTCCATTACTGAACTGCTAGACAAATCGCTACTGTCTCTCCCTGAAGGATTGGTATTCCCTGGAAAAGTCAGGTTGGAGAATGTGTTCAGGAAATCAGGACTTTGTGTGGCTACAGGCTTCCAACAGTGGAACTTTGGAGCTGCCTATGGGTCCTGGATTGCGTTGGCAGTTCTTAATGGATGTCTGCAGCCTGCTTGACAATCTGTATCTAGAACTAGAAAGCTACAGAGACAAGGTCTCTGAATGTTTGTCTAAATAAAGCTTTGCCCCATAACCAGGAAAACGGAAAGAACACCTGGCTTCTTTCACCTATCAGTGCAGTGTGCAGGAAGGCAAAAGCAGAGCTGCCCAGCAGGGTCAGGCCTGCTCCTGGTGGCAAAGACAGGAGCACTCCAAGGCACCTCCTTTTTCTGCGCCCATTTGACTGACACATCCTGGTCAAACCTCCAGTAGCTGGACTCTGTACATTGTGTTTTTACATTGATATCTTTCATGTAGCAAACCTTTGGATGCCTTTTTTCCTTCTTTAAAATGAAGAATTTTATGTATTTGCCAAAACTGTTTAGATGAGGAGGATTACCAGTATGGCTTTTGTTTTGTTTAGTTTTTTACCTTTATCTGCATTTAATTTATTCCTGTGCTTACCGTAAGCTTTTGTTTCTTCAGAGATATCCTTTTCTTCTGGGTAGCCTCCTCTTCTGGCTTTGGAACAATCCCAGTGAGGATCATCTTGATGTGGCAGGGGAGCTCATGCACGGGTTAATCCAGCCATGAGCTCCGTTCCACTGCATCTTAGGAGCTCTGTTCACTGCCTATGCCCAATGACTACAGAATCTACAACTAAACCTTTAAGTAAGCATATGCAGCACCAATTCAGCACTCTTTTATGGCCACTGACCCTGTGTCAAGCCCCACTGTTTGGGCTGGGTACACCTACTCTTTCTACCATTACACACATTGCTTCTTTAAAGTGATGTCTTGGTGGCTTGAAAGATATGCATACCTTGTGACCTGAGCAGTTTCACTGGTGTTCTTAAAGTGAACATGAAGATTTGAACCTCTTGATTTGCATGATTTTGTAGAGCTTAAGAGTCAAGAGACTAGGGAAACACCTTTACAGGTGACCTCAGACCACACACAGTAAGAGATCCAGTATAGTTTTTATTTCATATTTTCAGGATTTTCAAGTATGTTAATTTATGTTACCTAAATCAAGTCATATTTCCTTTTATACTTTTTAATATTGTCACATAAGTGCCCCATTTTAAATTCTAAAAGTGGTAAATATTTTCATAAATACTCTTTGTCAGAACTACAATTATAAGGTATTTGCCCTGCTGCTCAGGCCACCATCTTGAAAGTTTTCTGCAGTTAGTGACACATGCAGGGAATGTCAGGTCTTCAAATCTTCCTTCAGGTTTTTACTCTACCATAAGCACAGTTTGCTTACTGACCTTGACCCAGTGCCCATTATTACACAGTGGCTTTATTCATGCTTTGGTACTATGAACAGAATAGTTACACTTTTAAAATATTGATAGTTTCTAACACAATTTCTCCATTCTTGAAATCCAACTAATTTCCTCTACAAAATAATTTCAAATTAGGTGCCACAAATACTTTGTGAACATAATCCAAATTTATAAATCTTTTGTCAGCCTCACTGACTGACAGCTCCATTGTGGGAAGTGACTGAGCCACATACCCTTTGCCCTCCAAGATCCCTGTGGATTAACATTAATTGCAGGCATCTTGGGTTTGTTGCACAGAGAAGTTAATCTATGAGGAAGGGCTTTTTCATTGTCTCTGCTGTGTTTCTATTCAATAGGCAGTGGCCTTCATTCTGTAAGCCTAAAATAGGAATTTAAGATTCCCGAGAATTCTCACCCAGAGCAGTTCTCCTGAATGAAAACTGATAAAAAGGTCCCACCTAGGACACCGGGTCCAGCCTCTAGCCATACTTAGTAGCACTGCATGTACAATGCAGAACCCTCATCTAAGTTTTTTTTTTTTAATGAGCTCATTTCTACCTTTTGTGACACCTGCAGCTGTCACTTTCCCTACTCACTGATACCACAGAAGACAAGTGTAAGGATGCCATCTGTACTTTTATTTCCGTAAGAATTTCCTCCTAAACTAACTTAACCTTGTTGAGAACAGGCAGGAGTTCACCCATCTATACATCTGAGAACAGTGACCAGTAATACGTAAAAATGGAGAAATATGAAAGGGACTTCCTTTTCTATCCATTCAAGACTCCTCCTCCTTCTCCACACACAGCAAACTTCCTCCACTTTGTAAGACTTAGACTCAAATTAGGATAAAACAGGAAATTACGGAAATCCTTATTATGGACAAGCCCTCCACCTTGTGGCTCACTAGCAGAATGCTCACTAACTAGTATAAGAGGGCTGGGCTTATGCCATTTTACTTTTCTTTTGGTTTTTTGAGATAGGGCTTAGCTAAGTTTATGTTGACCTGGAACTCACTATGCAGCTAGCTCATGCTCCCCTCAAACTTGTCTTCTTTCTGCTTCACCCTGCTCAAGTGCTGGATTATAGGTACGAGCCACTATGCCTCATTATGTTATCTTTTTAATTAGAAAAAAAGAATTAGAAATCATTTTAGCCCAGTCCTC
Source organism: Meriones unguiculatus (assembly GCF_030254825.1). Classification (NCBI taxonomy): domain Eukaryota; kingdom Metazoa; phylum Chordata; class Mammalia; order Rodentia; family Muridae; genus Meriones; species Meriones unguiculatus. The sequence continues at coordinate 70,711,916 of NC_083361.1, read as the reverse complement.
TAATTTTTCAGAATGTGACAATACCAAACTACTGACCAGGTGGAGAAAGGTCCATATTTCCCATTCTCTCTGTACACCAATATCTGCATTTATTTAGGTTTGCTATAATCTTTCAGGCACAAAGTTGACTAAGGCGCCTATAAACTGTAATTTATTAGAAATGGCCCCTGCATACACAGAGTCAGGGTTGGGTCTCATTATAGTCACCTGCCACCATATGCTGGGAATTAAACTCAGGACCACTAGAAGAACAGCCTCTGAGGCATCTTAACAGCCTCTTAACCTCTGAGCCATCTCTCCAGAGTTAGGTCTCTATCCCACAGGGATGACCCAAGAGAAGAACCATGAGAAAAAAAACCACATGACCCAGTAAGGTTGACTTAATGTTACCGTCAGCTCTGTCCCTTTGCAGCTGAGCAAGGCTGAGCAATCTTCAGTGCTTCTGAGACTTAGATAATAGATGGTTGTGAGAATTTAATCAAATAACTCAAAATGACTAAATGCCTAGCATATGTAGATACTCGGTAAAGCCTTTTTTCCATATTAACCTCCACTAGCACGGGAATAAAAGTAACTGTACTTGTTCATTGATGAGCAAAAGCTTTAAAACACACAAGAAACTGCTAAGAGAGGAACTGAACTATGCTTAGAGTAGGAGAATAGTCCAAGAGGCTCTGGCAAAGATACAACAGAAACTCAATGGAGGGACAGGCTTCTCAACAAGGGCACTAGAATAAAAAAGTAGTCAACTTCAACCCAAGCCACATACTTTACACAATTATTAACTCAAAATGAGTCAGAGTTAAATGTAAAAAGGAAAGCCCTAAGAGACATGAAAGTAGAACAGAGGCTGGTTGAGAAAGGGGAATAATGGGGGAGAAAGGGGATGAAGAGAGAGTGAATATGATCAAAATATATCATGTACATGTATGAAAATGTCATGAAACCCACTGTGTGTAATTAATATATGTGAATAATAACATTAAAAAGAGAAAGAAAATCCTTAGGGTATTGAGGGAGGCAAAAAGTTATTAAACTTGATTCGAAATGTAAAACTTAGAAAAAGTAGTAAGCTGATTCACCTAAATTAAAACCTTTGTTTTGTAAAGACACAGCCAAGGGGAATGTAAACTTAACCACAGACCAGAAAAAAAATATTTGCGAGCACACACAAGACAAAGGCCCAACATCTACAATTTACAAAGAGCTCTTCAAAACTCAGCTGCAGAAACACAATAGACAAAATGGACAGGAAAAGACCTAGGAGAACAGAGATGTTAGATCAGCAGTGGGGAAAGACTGACCACACTGGCAGTCAGAAAATATGGATTCAAACCACAGTTATCAGCACACCTCCAGAGAAAGACCAAAATGACAACAGTGATGGCACCAAATCATGATGACAATAAGAGGAAGCACCTGGGGACGTAAAGCGGAGAAGTGCTTCAGAACGCTGTGTGGCGATTTCTTTAAATCACTGGTTGGATAAAGAGTGCTTGGCTACATTCACATCTACCTGTAATGTCCCCGAACTGGAAAAACCCAAAGGTTCTTTATGGGTGAATGGATAAACTGTGGTAAATCTACACTGTAGAATACTATTGGGACAAAATGAAAGCAACTAACACAGGCTGAGTACCCCAATCCAAAAATCTAAACTCTGAAACGTTTTAAGTACTAACACAACCTCAAAGATAGAGAATTTCTCCAAGACCTTTTATGTTCAGACTCAGTCAAAACATGGGTGCACTTAAAATGCTGGGTAATCCGACTGTGTGCATTTAATACAAGGGAATACGGATAGAGGCTTCAGTCCTATCCCAAGATACTTCATGTACATGTAAATATTTAAAAGAAAAAAAATCAAAAATAGGAAACACTTCTAAGTGTCCTAAGCACTTCAGATAAGAACAACTCAAACACGTGCAACAATTAACATCAGTATCTAGAAAATTCTGCTGAATAAAACACAAATTAAAAAAGACTAAGTTATTTGGCTCCATTTCTATAGTCCACTGTTTTGATTTAATTTCTCTAACATTCTTAAAATAGCAAATTACAGAAATGAAGGACAGTAATGGTTTCAGAAGTTATTCGGGGCTTAGGGGAAAAGTAGATGTGACTACACAGGGTATCACGTAGAAGCTTCCTGGTGATGAAATGTTCTCTAGCTTGACTATGTCCATGTTACTGTCCTGAATGTGACACTGCATTACTTTTTTTCATGATGTAAGCATGGCAGGACACTGAACAGATATAGGATAACTCTTATTACTTGTCATAACGAGATAAAATTAAAATTACAGCAAAACAGTTAAAACACCAAGGGTCTATAATTACAAAGGGACAGAGGTTCAGGATGACTTACCCAAAGCCCCAGCCATCAATTGCACTGGTAAATACCACATTGCCCTGCTCTGGGGAGAAGTACAGCTGAGAGTCGTCCACGTCCTCCAAGCCAGTGCTCCAGTCATACACTTGATCACCTTGTTCAGACTGTGGCTTCAGCTGGGACTCTGTCTCTCTCTCTGCTCTTTCTTCTAGGACTTTAGAAGTAAAAAGAGTTCCTGTAAGTGCGTTAATCTAGGAGAGATGGCGAAATGGCAAAGTGTCATTCATAGGCTTAGGACACACATGGGAGGGAACACACTGTCTAACCTTTTCTAAGGCGAGAAACCATTGTCAGAGTTTGAGTTCACTAAAGGTGACACTATAATCAACAAGTAAGATATTAACCTAGTCTTTCAAGTTCCAACAAATCTAAGGCTTATAAGAAGGCTTCCAGAAGGCCATCTATGAGTATTTTAATCTCGAGGAGTTTCACTAAAAACTCACCCTACCCAAATCGCCAAACTTTAATCAGTCCTTCTCCTATTTCCCATATCAGCTGTTAAAAGTTCCCAGCATCCTTCAACCTTCTTCCCAGTGTCTAATCTTCAAATAAGTAATCTTATGTCCTACCCCAAAGAGAACAATGAAGCCTGCTGCTCAAACCCACCCCTCTCCCAGCTTATGCCCTGCTCACATGTACAAACACTGCTGGCTCCTCTCTTGCCCCTCGTGGTGGTGAGCATGTTTCCTCAGTGTTTCTGCAAGGCAGGAGATGTCTACAGCTCTTCCTATTTGTGCAGCGAGCTGTCCTGGGCAACCATTCCCCTTCAATAGCCTACACCTGTCTTTCCTCCCTTTAGCAAAAAAAAAAAAAAATCCATACTGATCTTAAAGAAGTTCAAATTCCTCTGTATGACATAAACCTCACTAAAATGCAAGGGTTGCTTCCCCCCACGCTCTGCCAGGTCCCATTTCTTGTCACTTCTTATCATTACCTCTCAACTTTTCAACTATAACAATTTTCCTGATGGAAACACTGCCCATACTTTCTCTAGGCTTCGTGACTTTGCACATTTGTTTTGTCTCCTGTTCTTCCTCTAACTTTCAACTTGGCAAACGCTTATGGGTCCTCCGTGTCAAGAGCTTGCTGTGATACCATCTTTTCCTCTCTGGCTCAGATTGGCTTGAGTAGCTCTCTTCTGGCTCTGAAATCACATGGGAGGTACCTGGTTGCTCTTCAAATGTCTCAACTGTCTGTCTCGCTCACTATACTGGGAGTTCTATGAAATCAAGGATTCTGGGTACCCATCTTATCTTATCATCTATCCTTCACACACAATGAGCATTTGGCACTGCATTTATCTACAAATATTTGCTAAATAAACAAACCAATGCCTAAACAAATCTTCATCTCAAAGTTAAAAAAAAAAAAAAGAAACAGCATACAGCCTCTTAATATCACTTCACTTAGGAACCAAACTACAGAATGCTAAACGTGAGAGCCTGCAGTCCAAGCCCAACACCGACGGGTTCTGGCAAACAGACCGACCCCCCCCCCCCCGAGCACACCAGCTGTGTTCCCTCTGCACAGTACGGTGCCAACAGACAGGAATCTTAGGTGATAAACTTCACATAAATGTATTTTCCTTAATACCACCTCATAGTCAACATGTCTTTTAATAACTTTTCAACCAGTTTTTAAAGTACTGAAGAATACAATACCTGTTCTAAAATATTCTTGAGGTGAGAATAGGCCTCTTGTGGGGTGAATTTTAGTTCCACTATCAGGCGATCTATCTTATTAATCACTAAAACAGGACGTATGTTTTCAAGCCAGGCTTGTCGCAGAACTGCCTGTGTCTAAATTAAAGAAAAAAAAAAAAGCAAAAAACACCTCATGATCTGCAAAGATACTAAGGCACATAAGATAATCTCAATTAATAAACAACACATTCTCAGGCTTCATTATAACCCAGACTAAACTACACAGACACACATGTTCACATGTTCTGCAAGGACACACACACACACACACACACACACACACACACACAGAAAGAGAGATTGACTGACTGATTTAACGGAATTAAGAAATAAACACCTACCACTCTTGCACATAGGTCAGAACTACAACAGTCCCAGAAGCCCCTGCTCACCTCCTGGTCATAGGTCTTCCATGTATGTGACCACTACTCTGCCGTCCTAAAGTCAGGTGTCTTCACCCACCCTGTCAGAAAGCCCAGACACTGCACACTGCACACTGCACAGGATAAGGCTGAGACACCTGTGGCCTCGGGAAACACACACATGGCTACAGAATAATTAGAGCCTATCTTCCTGCAATACTAAATTTCCTCCTTTTAAATACATTACACCTTTTAGTATTTTTAAAGAATTATATAAAGAAGTATTAAAAGAAAACATATGCTATGGAGAATTCAAAACTCACTGGGATTTTGGGTCTTTCTCTGTTTCTAAAGATCAGATGCAAGTTTAAAAAAAAATGTTAAAAAAAATGAACTAGCCTTTCTGAGTTTTGTTGCCACAAGAACTACATGTTGACTCAACATATGCTATGGAGAATTCAAAACTCACTGGGATTTTGGGTCTTTCTCTGTTTCTAAAGATCAGATGCAAATTTAAAAAAACAAGTTAAAAGAAATGAACTAGCCTTTCTGAGTTTTGTTGCCACAAGAACTACATGTTGACTCTGGCCTTAATGGCAAATTCTTCCAACTTTGCTGAGAATAGAAATATTGATTAAGGATGTATAAGAGTAATAGTGAGGGGCTGGAGAGATGGCTCAGAGGTTAAGAACACTGGCTGTTCTTCCAAAGGTTATAAGTTCAATTCCCAGCAACCACATGGTAGCTCATAACCATCTATAGTGAGATCTAGTGCCTCTTCTGGTGCAGGCAGAATGCTGTATAAATAATAAATAAATAGATCTTTATTTAAAAAAATAAGAGCAATATTGAAATTTCTTATGCAGGAAGAACACGTGTGCATGTGTGTTCCGAGTCTCCAGGAGAAGAGACCTGTCTTGTCTAGGGGAGAACTGTCCTGGGCTGTCAGCAGCCTTCCAGAACTTGGAAACCTTTCCCACTGGAATAGAACCTCCAGGTCCCTCTCAAACTCAACACGCTCTTGCTTTTGCTAAGTCTCTATTCTAAGACACATCCATCAAAGTGTGGCCAGCTTCTTTACGATCTCTTTAAGCCTTTGGTGATAAACGTCTTCGCAGACTGGCGCACTGCCAGATGTGATGCTGTCAGCCCACAGCATCAGCAGTGTCTCCTCCTACACCCTCTTCAGCCAGTCAAATAGAAGGGCATTTCGGATCACAGCTCTCACCTGTGGACAGACCCCCTCCACTGCATCCACCACAATGATGCATCCATCACAAATGCGAACCGCTGTTGATACTTCTGAGGAGAAGTCCACATGTCCAGGAGAGTCTATCAGATTAATCAGGTACTCCTCATTGCCTGAAATAAAATTTGAGGATACATTTTCAGCTGTGCAGGCAAGCAATCCTCTTCCCTGGGGACTCGAGAACAAAGATGCTTCTAAGACGAGACTGAGCAAAGCTACAGAAGCCACAGGTTCAATCAGCAGCCATCACTCCAACTTTACCACTGAGTATGTGGAATCTGACAGCATCTACTTCCTTATTGTGTTAAGAACTTAGTGCGCGTCTGACACTGTGGGGAAGAAGGCACCAAATACATACTGGATCATTAAACTATCCCTGTGAGATAAGTGTCTCTATTCTCGTTTTGCGCATCGTCAGTTGAAATGGAAAGAAACCAATGCCTAAGGCAGTGGTTCTCAACCTGTGGGACATGACCCCCTTTGTGGGTTGAATGACATTTTCTCAGGGGTCACATATCAGATATCTTATATATATATATCAAATTTTTAATTATGATTCATAACAGTAGCAAAATTACAGTTATAAAGTAGCAACCAGGTAATTTTATGATTGAGGGTGACCACAGCATGAGGAACTGTATTAAAGAGTAGCAGCTTTAGAAAGGTTGAGAACCACTGGTCCATGGGCTCAGGAGTAAAAGCTGTTCAGAGGGGGGTCTCGACTGCCCATTTAAGACAGAAAGCAGTTACCAAGCTGAAACTCCCATAACTTCTCAAGAAGCAGTGTATGTAAAAAAAGCAGGTAGACACAAATCTAAACTGCACAAACACGTGAGGAGCAGTTATTCTATTATGTGCCAGGTAGTGCGGGATGTGTTCCACTTAAATATTCCCAGAAAGTGGAAGCGCACAGTGTTTTGTTTGTTTGTTTGACTTTACCACTAAAAGTCACCACTTCCCTACAAAGCCCCGGCACACCAGGGCAACCTCTCATCAGCAGATGCAGATTTAACATTGACACAGTCAGTAAACCATGCGAAAAATAATCATGCTACAGAATACTGCACGTAACCCCCATCACTGCCAAATATGATCTTATTTCAAAGTCAAATTAATTACATGAATGCTCAGATGTAAATGTTTGTTCCTCCCCTTCGCTTTGTGTTTATTAATTTCAACATGTTAAGGAATTACTATTGGGCTAAATGGTTCAACGTATGGGCCATGTGAAAACTTTTCTGGAATATAATTCTAAACACTTGACTTGTCCTAGGTGAAATGACAAAGTGCCACAGCAGTAACATAGCCAGTGGCTCACCTATTTGTGCCTGCTGGTTTTCTAAGTCCATAGTGTTCTCTTACACCCTTCCATGGTAGTAGCCAATGAGAGCTAGATACAGGAGCACATAAAAATATCTACCCCTAAGACATCCAGCTAGAATCTCACTCTGAGCTCGTGGAGGCAGGCAAGTGGGGTTGCATGTGCCAGGAACTTGAGAGGCCAGGGAAGAGAACCTCAAGTTCAAGGTTCCTAGGACTAAACCCTATCTAAATGAAGAAATACAAGCTGAGAGCTGCAAAAACCACTCATTTTCAGAGACACCTTTAAACCGATCCATCTGGGCAGCACGTTGCCATCCACATGCAGAAACTCCACCGGTAGTGAGCCGCTGGCTTCCTACTCGTTCCAGTCCCCTTCCTAAACCCTCCGTTCAGCATCCCTTTTTACCCAAGACCTCCTCCAGTCTAGGGACACATAAATGGGATGTACAGATCAAATATTCACAAACAATAACTTATAAACAAATTTATCTTGAAAGACTCTTTAGTCTACATATACACTTACTACTTATTAACAATTAAAACAAATGTGCATACAAATGAGATGCTATACTGATTTATTTTTACATCAGGAATTAAATCTTGAGTAAAAACTTGGTAATACACAACACATAGCATCTTCCGTGTTTTTTCAGAATAGATCAATATTCTGATTTCATAATTGTCAATACTGAAAACATCACTTCACATAAATGTCAGAAATATGCTTAAAGCCACTTCAGAAATAGTTGGGAGTTCTGTCTAAATCCCAAGCCAAACTTACTGAATGGTTTCTTAGGAAACCTAAGTCATACCTTAAAGAGCAATATTTAAAATGAAAAATTCTAACACAATATTAATTGATTCTTCGCTGAGGAAAGGTATTCTTTGTTTTCTGTAATTAACCTGCTGTCTCCATAAGCAGAGACAACTTCATATGTAAGGTAAAATACTGGAATTCCTAACAGAGAGGAGTCTCCGAACTGAGCTGGGGGTGCGGGGGTTCAGACAGTGTTTGTTTAGCAGCATGAAGTTAGACAGCACCCTCAGGCCACCTCTTCTCTTACCCTTTGGTGTGACTCTAGACCTTCCAGCAACTCTGAGAGAAACAAACATGCCCTAGCTACGTGTGCCTAATCATGCATCCAATTCTAGACTGGGGAAATTCACTCAAGGGTGGGAGTTCTGAAAGGGCATAGAAAACCAGTGACACACCAGGCGTTTTATTGGGGGGAAAAAAATCTACATTTTGCAAACTAACAGTAGATGAGCAGGTACCCGGCAGCACACCGCACACAAACATGTTAAGTGTCCAAAGATGGCCTGTACTAAAATAGCCGTCAGTCTGCTGAAGTTGACGTTTCTCAAGTGCACTTCATGCTGAGGGAGCAGTGCTCCAGCCAGCAGCAGCTGCCACGGGCAGAGCTGTGCTGAAAACCAGGCCTTCCAACTCCCTGTCTGATGCCTTTTCCAGCCTAACCTTTTCAAAGTAACTTCAAACTGAATTTTGAAAGCAGGGGAGGAGAAGAGTCTATTTATGAAATGTCTTCTACTACTGTGTGGATGAGGATCACATTTTAAAAATCACCTAAAAACGTACCCAGATGCAGACACAGACACACCATTAAAAACAAGATCTAATATGTTGCAGGCTGGCTTTGTAGATGCTATCTATGTAGGCAAGGGCTGGCTTGCACTCCTGACCTCTTGCCTCCATCTCCTGAATGCCAAGATGTACAGGCACACACAAACAACATCATGCATTCTGCAGATTGAACCTAAGGCCTCATGCATACTAGTAAGGACTCGACAACTAAGCTATGTTTCCGACCCCTTCTGTTTACTTATTTTTATAGGAATTATATGACAAATGTAATCTTTCCAGTCTGTAACAGAATCCTTCTACCCCAGCTTACGGCTGATGGAGTAAGTGTCAAAGTGAGAGCAGGATGGTGGGAATTTTCCAATCTGTAACAGTAATCCGTGATGTAGCATTTGGGAACAAAAACCTCACTGCCTTCTTTCCTAGGCATTCTGAACAAACCTCCTCATTTCAGGTGACTGATCTCATAAGCCAAACAACAACTTAAAAAAAAAAATTTTTTTTTAATGTTCCTGGCACCTGAGAAAAAGTCAATATGAAATTTATTAGGGTAGAAATCTTTCAATTTCTGCTAATGGAGTGATGGGGAAAACACTTCACTTTAAGATGGTATGGGCAGTTGTCCCCGAAGTACCAAGGTGTCACCAGCATCTGGCTTAAAGCTCCTCTGTGTACAGAATTAGTTTACTTCCAAAACATGGCAGGTGATCACTTGATGCACACGAAGAAGGCTCACGGGAAAACTTTGCTCCAGGAGAAACTCACCACTCAGATGAAGATCTGAACTTCATGCATGCATCTTTTTTATAGCTGAGTGTATCAGAAAAGGAACACTGAATCTAACTGACCAAGAATGGCAGAAACAGTTATCTGAGGCACACCGCTGAAAATGTCAGCCACAACCAGGTACATAAATCATTTGGCACCTGCAGAGTGACTGACCTCCGGTCTCCCTCCACGTTACCACTGTCCTCGTGTATTTCAAATCGGTGTTTAAAGCTATGTGACAAAGCAGCTAATACTGTACTCTGTAGCCTGGATCTGGCAAGTCTTAGTCCTCAACTTGGCTTTACAGGGAGATGGCAGAACCCTTAAGAGGTATGACCTAGTGGTAAGTCTTAAGTCACCCAGGAGCGTCCTCCAACTGGCTGCTGGGACTCCAGTCGCTTCCCTTTTTCTCTTTTATTTCTTCTCCTACATGATGAATCCATGATGTGCTATCTCAACCACAGCCAAACAAGCCTGGGCCAAAACCTCCGAATTCCTGATCCAAAATAAAACCTTCTTCTTTAATTATTTGGTAACTACAACAGAAATCTAACAGTTGATTATTTGATAGAATTATAAAGCCTAAGACACACTCTCTTCATGTTACGTGATATGTATTTATATATAATGTAAATTTCTTAAATATGGCGAAAGATTTTCCCAATTTGTAACAGAAATCTTTAAGTTGTATGTGAAACTTATCCCTGCTGCTGCATTCCGGACCAGTGAGTTCCATGGACCTGTTTCTCAGGCATTCTCAAGTGAGAGAACATAGCATGACAACTGGGGCCATCCCCATCAGCAGGTCACCAAAAGAGGCATGGTATAGACTGAGATAAAGCATCAAAGTGAAGTTCTGGAAGGGGAGAAATTAATGACGTAGGAGTAATGAACAAATCGCCTTTCCTTTGGATGCACAAACCCATCCGAAAGCCCTCTCTGGATCTCCCTCCATCCTGAAATGAACTGGACCACACAACGCTGCCTGCCTGTGGTTTACTTCATTCACTTTGCTTTTCTTAGTGTGCATTCCAGTCCACACTAGTTCTCAGACCTGTAGCCACATCGTGGACTGCGCCGGCACAGGGAAGAGCCCTCTCTTCAAAGGTCTGTTGGACTAATAGTAAAGAGCAGCTGCACCGCCACATTACCACCAGTCTTTACTTGCTGGTGTTTCACTCCGCTACACCACCCCAGAAGGGGAGTTATAGGTTAATGTCCAATCCTCTTGTGAATGTCACCTTGCCAGTGTGTGTCGTTATGATAAGATGCTGAGCAACTGAGAGAATAAAAGTAGTACTAAACTTGGGCCAGGGAGAAAAATGTAGGGAGACGTCAGGTTGAAAAAAAACTGTGTAATACAACTGTGCAGCAAGGCAGCCTTGAGCATGTTTAGAGGCCAGAACTGAAAGAAGATAATGACATAGACGAAAAGACCCTAAGTGGAGCATGAATCCAGAGACAGGTCTTTCTTAAAGACAGAAGAAAGGCAACGGTACCATCCCATTACATTTAAGGGAAGGGGGCAAAGAGTTGAGAATTCTTTTCTGCAATACAGTAGATAGCAAAGTCTGCTGAATTCATGAAAAGGACTTTGAGGGGTTTATTAAAGACTGCTTTAAGTTTTCAAACAGTTGTTGGGGAGAGTGAGCAAGGCCTCCTAGGAGAGAGATGGAAAGCTGCCCTGCAAGCCTGAAGAGGAAGAAATGTAGGGAACAAATTTTATCAAGATGGAGTTTGGTTGGGGGCAGTGCTACCGAGGTCAAGGAAGCAAAAAGAATGCTGGAGGAAGAATGGTTGGTAAAGTGACACCCTGGGCCCTGTATTTTAGAAGGCAGAGAGCAAGTAACGGAGGCTAATGGGGCTGAAAAAACTCAGAATCTTATGAAATAAAAATTGGGTACTTCACCATAGGAGCAAAAGAATAGGAAAAAGCAAGTCAGCAAAGAAGGGAGTACTGATGTTTCATTGTTATTACTGACTAAGTTCTTACTTCTCCGTTGGTCACATGTTGAACTTTCCATTATTCTTGAGATGAGATCTACATTACCCACGCTGCTCTCAAACTCACAGGCTGAAGCAGTCCTCCTATCACAGCTTCTGAGTAGGTAGAAGTCTGCCCACCAGACTCAACTATAAGCATTTAAATTTGAAGTGTCAAAGATGGTCCGGTAAAGCTGGAATTCAGAAAGCAACCAAGACAGCAGGTAAGGAAGTAGAAAACTAAATAGCATTCATTGTCACTGAAAGGCCAACATGTAACAGAAGTCATTTTAGGGGATGGTAAAAGCTACCTTGGAGGAGTTACATAAAAAATAAATAAATAAAGACTCAGGTGTCAAAATCATCTGAGAGCCTAATCAGGAGTTCATTATACTAAGAAAGAGGAACAACTAAATGGCAGGAGTCTTGAAGGAATTTAAAATAGGAAAGAACGAGCACTGGAGTGAGAATCTGGGCAAGAGCGGCAATCCCATGTCCCACTTCAGACATAAGAAACGTAAGGAAAGCAGTGTGGTCAGAATGAGGAAGAGGGAACATCATTAGTGATGTTGAGGGTGTGCTGATATTTGCCTTGGAAAGACCGCAGAGGAAGTTTTGGTGAGGAATAGTAGGAGGTTGAGGGAGGTGTTAGAATCACAAAGAAATATGGAAAAGAGACGAAGAGAGGCCAGACCATGTGGCTTACATCTTGGGCAATGACCAAGGACAACAGGGATGTGGGTAACACTGGCCACAGGATGTCCAGGAGTAATCCCAGTAAATCTTCAGTGGGAAGAAGCAAAGCTTCAGGAAGAATTAGTTGGGGCCTTGCCTAGCTTCCAACAGACTACTGATCCAAGTGAACAGGCTGGAAAAGTAATTACTTGGTTCCTAGGTCTGCTACTATATTCTAGAAACTTGTCCTTCATAAACTTTCTTAATATCTGAAGTCCAGTTTGCACATAAGTAAAATCAGGATGACCATCTCAGAGGGTTGCTGGGAGGATTAAACAAAGCCATGCATAAGACAGCTAGCTCAGAATTCAACCATCACTAAGTTTTACCTTGAGCCTACCATCAACTACATGCTTCACAAAACAAAGACAAACCATTGTCACAAAAAGGGAAATAAAAATCTGATCTTTCAAATGAGAAACAAGGGAATCCTCCCCCCTAGATTAACACACAGGAAGAAGGGAAGGGAAGCCTGTAATAGCAAACATTTCCTGGTACACTCTGGCCTTGTGTAGCTTGGTGGGCTAAGTTTATTTCCCTATGGCTCAGTCTCTGAAGAGTTAAGATGAAGCCAAAGGGAAGAAGCCATCACGGGTGTGAAGTCTAAACCTGTTCACCACACTTACCCAGCGAGGAAGACCCTGCAGCTGGCCCTTGGTGCAGAAAGCTGCTGTGTCTCCCATCTCTTCAATCAAAGTAAATCCTGGCATAAGTGGAATCAAGTTGTTACATGCCTACATTTACAAAACAAACAAACAAAAACCCACTTCTGCACTAAAGTGTACTGTAATATATGTAATATATTCTGCATAGAATTTTATAACTTTTAAAGTTGACGTTTAAAAATATTTATCAAAATTCCTGTAAATGCAAATGCCCTATAGCAAATTCCCAATGAAGCTGAAATGGTGCTGGCCCTCACCTTCGGGGTTTGGAGAAAGATACTGTGGAGATGAGAAATTTACTCTCTAGTCCACCCAGTCCTACTCAGATTGTCTCAGTCAGTAACGTAAATACTAGTATCAGTCTAGAACCAATGAAATCATATATAACAATGATATCTAACATTGAAGTCTATGAACTGTGTGTGGTGAAGGTAAGTTATAGATTTACTTCAGTGTATATACATGTACACACATAAAATTCAGGTGTATTAAATATAAAAATTGAAAAAAAAATAAAATTAAGAGTAATTTGTATTCCAATATCTTTTTACCCAATGTCGTATAATAAAACATACTATTTATTATCACAAAAAAGACAAAACATGAAAATTTCTTTAAAATATTTAAAATACTAATTACAAAATAAAAATGCTCTGCAGGGGCAATATTTCCTCACAGCTTCTCAAAAATGACTATAAATTAGAAATGCCAGAAATATACCTTTTCAGACTACTTAGTCTATGAATTTCATATTATTTAAATTTTGAGTATAGTTACTGTACATGCATTCTAAGAGATTCCAAGGCTTATATCATCTTGGGACGTTGAAAAGCAGTGGTTTTTAACCCATGAGTCCCAAACCCTTTGGTGTCAAATGACCCTTTCACAGGGTCATCTTAGATAATTAGAAAACAGATATTTACACTGTAATTCTTAACTAGCAAAATTAGTTATGAAAGTAGTAATGAAAATAATTTTATGGTTGGGGTCACCACAACATGAAACTGTATTAAAGGGTCGCAGCATTAGGAAGGTTGAGAACCACTGCTGTACAGTTTCCAAATTCTTGAAATGACAAGATACATCAATGATATCTTTGTGTAAGGGGCATAAGTGATGGGTAAGAAACTACAATACTAGTATTTGTTCAAGAGCTGGCATAACTAAATACGAGAGACTTCATTTCCCACAGCAGAACTGGACCTCTGGAAGATGCCAAACTTGGGATTACTGTGATGGTTTTTAATCCTTTCTAGAGTGTTCCAAGATTGTTTTAAGTTTATCCTTTTAAACTAGATTAAGAGTTTCTATTTCAATCTAAAAAAAGGAGAGAAATATAAACAAAACAAAGTCTGTTTCATTAAGCTTCAGACTCCTAGAAAGGATTTAACATTTAGTAAAAATTCTCAACTCAGAAGACAATCAAATGGGATGGGAAGGAGGGGATAAAAGCAACCTATGGTCTTTCTTTAGCCATCGGCATTCTCTTCCCCCACCCAGGTTCTTCTTTAGGCTGTCTCACCTTCACAGCACGGAACACCACTCTGGAAAACCAGTTCTCAACTACACAGAGGAAATTTATACAGTTCTGAGAAAATGTATTTAATGTTCCTACCCATAGGTAGATGAGGAAAACTAAATTCTTTATTATACAGTATGGAGAGCTCTACCTTAAAGTCCCTGCTGGTTATCAGGCCATGCTCACAGAGACGTGTGTTTGACAGTTACTGACTTCAATTCTTACTGCTATGACTAGATGACCAGCCAACTGAAGAGCCAATCCACCAGAGCAAGCTCCACAAAGACTGGCATAAAAGAAATGCTGAGGCACACCTTAATTCTGTGGGTCAAAAACACAAGAAAGCAAAGCAGTTTGCACCACAGATGAGGTGAAGGAACAGATAAGTGTGAGGACAAGGAGACATGGAAGGACAAGGAGACTGGAACTGTAGGGCAAATCTACAAAAATACACAGCATAAAGACACAGATCGAAGAAAGGACAACTGAACCTAAAGAGAAGAGTTCCAAAAGGAACATTCAAAAACTGAACCTGATGGGGTCAGTCTGTGTTGTATGCAGTTAACCATGGTGATACATGCTGGTAATCCCCACATTTGGGAGGTAGAGGCAGGAAGGAGGAGGATAAGAAATTCAAGTCTAGCTTCCACTATAAACTGAGTTTACTGCCAGCAGGGGAAATTCAATAAGAGACCTTATAACTAACAAACAAAATGTGACTCCAATAAGATTCGCATTTTTTTAAAAACAAATTTTAATGAAAAGTGTCTCTACTTATTGTTTATATACATTCAATAAGTCTCCCTACCCTAAACAAGGTAGCTTGCATCTGTTTCTGTGCAACCTAGGAAGGAGCATGTATCTAGAACATTTTAAGATCAAGCTTCCCAAAGCCAGAGTTTAACAAAACATGTTAAGACTGCTCAATCTCAGGGTTCTATAAGCCATTTTCCCACAGTCTCTAACAGAAAGACAATGAAGATATGAAATAACTAAATTTTACAGTACACAAGGAGAAACTCAATAAAGTAGCTAAGGGCAGAAAAAGTGAATTGAGACAAAGTTGGGGCGTAACAACTAAAACTGACACTAGAGGAATTGTGAAGGCAAAAAAACACGAGAATGGAAGATGAAAGGTTACAATCTCTTCAAGTCTATAAAATACTATGGCAAGATTTCTGGGCCACAGACTGGGAATAGATACCTTAAAATAGGAAAGGTCGCATATAAAAAAAAAGGGTGAGCAACAGCTGAAATACTGAACACTGAGGACTGGTGTGCTTAAAAGTCGTCAAGCTAGTTTGATACAGAGGTGGGTTAAAGGCTCACACCCATCAGTGCCTCCAGCACCACACAGCACAGTGTGGGGCCGAGATACACACGGTGAGGGATGAACCACAGGTCGCTCCATGGGGGAAATAACTCTTTATTATTTTCTTCAAGACACACATTTCGTATAAAGTTTTCTAACGGTACAAAAGTAAGTATTTTGAAAAGCACAAATTTTATCATAATCCACTTTCTGAAGATATCTACTGTGGAAATTTAACATGTATCTCCCAAAAGCCTTTATCTGCATACATACACATTTATACCTCACAGAAATACTCTGCAATTTGTTTTTCTGTCTCTTAACAGACCATTCCCTACATAATTATAAATATATGACCTATATAATTATATGTAATTAAGCATTCAAAAGCTATATAATGCTCCACAGCAAGGATGTAACAATTCATTTGGGCATTCTCCTCTTGACCTTTAAGTTTCTGGCATGTTTTCACTAATATAAACCTTTTGTGAACATACATTTCTGTCAGAGAATTCCCATGTTACTATCAGAATGACATCCGTATTTGGGGATAGCAAAATAGTACTGCTATCTTGTACAGAGTGTAGAGTAACAGAAAGTAGTGGTCAGAGCAACCCCCGGTTACATAACTAAGACTCCAAATCTCATATGCAGGCCATGGAGCAAAATAAGGATCCAGCCAAGAAATGGAAGGCTAAGGATGAGCCAGCTAAGTCCTAGTTCCTGACTTTCTTTGTGAAGAAATCCACACAGGCACCTGCTGGAGCCAGGCAGCTGTGAACTGCCAGTTCTTCTGCCCTCAAGCCAGTCAGAGGTCCCCATCTGCATCCAAGCCTGACTCTGACAACAGATCATCTGAAGAGGCCAGAATGAAATTCATGGAACATAAAGCAAAGAAACCGAGGCATGTGATTAATTCAGAGAGAAGGGACAGGGCATGAAAGATGAAAAAACAAAACAAACAACAACAACAACAACAAAGCCCAGATGGGCTTACCTTCTGCATAATGGAGTGAAATGGCACTGGATTTCATGGTGATCCCTCGGACCTGCTCATCCTCTCTGCTGTCCATGTATCTTAACTAGAAAAATAGAACATATGTATCTTTACTTTCCAGTGACTATAGTGCAACATTAAAATGGGCTTAGTTTCATTTCAAACATTTAAGCTGCTATATACAGCCCTCTGTGGGTTTTAAGTGCTAGGGTGCTAGAGAAGTGAGGTCAGTCAAGAGAACGCACAGACAAACGGAAAGGCATTGACACAAATGTCCACACACTGCTTCCCCAGAGTGTTGCTCATCTACATCTCAGCCAGGAAGGATCAGGTAACTCAAGAAAATCTTCCAAGGGATCTAGAGTTCTTTCTGTGCATCACACTGCAGCCTTCCTTTCCTATCCAGAGGTACTTGATGATGCTCAAAAGTATCAGAAGGCCTTCAGAGGCACGGGGAGCCTTTTAAATGTGTGTAGAAACTATTTACAACATCAAAACTTAGCTGGTAGCTTTCCCGCTCAACATACTTGAGAATAACATGCTGATATGGGATTGCCATGCTTTCCCATCCTAGTTTTCAGAAATGCTTCCGTTCCCACAGCTCTGGCAAAATACCACTTTGAAATGCAAACTTTAAGCCTTATTTAAATAGAAGTTTTAAATCACATTTTCATTGCTCAATCTTAAGTACCCCACTCAACCACTTTCATTATTATAAGATTCTCCTTCACAAACATACCACATTTATTTATCCAGTCTACCAGTGAGACATGTAGATTCACTGCTTTTTAGTAATGTAAATGAGCTGATAAGAAATCTGGCTTGGAACTGGAGAGATGGAGAGAAAAGCATTGTCTGGTTCAATTCCCAGTACCCCCACGGTGGCTCACACCCATTCATTAACTCCTGTTTCAGGGGATCTGTGCTGTCTTCTGTCCTCTACCAGCACTGTATGTACATGGCACAAGGACAGGCATATAGGCAGAAACATCCATAAACATAGAGTTAAAATAAATAAATGTAAAAAAGAAGAAGAATCTGGGATCATATCTCTTACATACTACCCAAAAGTATGATTTCTGAATTACTACATTCACCTATCTTCAATGCTACCGGATATTTCCAATTTTTTTTTCACCAAAGTAGTTGGACTAATCTACACTCAACAGCAGAATACTGTTTTGGTTTCTTCATGACCTCAAAAATTTCTAAATCATTTTATCTTTTCAATATACACTTTCCCAACTTCTAATGGGACTATCTTTACAGTCTGCGGTCCTCACTTAGCTACTGAGCATTCCTCTTCTGCTAGTATCCCATGTAAAGTCCATCTATCGACTGCTTCCATTACAGGTTTGGTTTGGATAGATGTTAGAGTCTCTGATTATTAGTTGTCAGTTAAATGTTTGTTACATTGTTGAAATTTGTTTTTGTCATTGAATATCTTGTTTTCTCTGTCTATGAGGACTGAGAGTTTTGCGGGATATAGTAGCCTGGGCTGACATCTGTGCTCTCTTAGGGTCTGCATGATATCCGTCCAGGCCCTTCTGGCTTTCATAGTCTCTGTTGAAAAGTCAGGTGTGATTCTAATGGGTTTGCCATTACATGTTACTTGGCCTTTTTCCCTTGCAGCTTTTAGTATTTTTTCTTTGTTCTGCATACTTACTCTTTTGATTATTATGTGGCGGGAGGATTTTCTTTTCTGGTCTAATTTATTGGGTGTTCTGTAGGCCTCTTGTATTCTTATTGGCCTCTCCTTTAAGTTGGGGAAATTTTCTTCAATGATTTTGTAGAAAATATTTTCTGGGCCTTGGAGCAGGGAATCTTCATAGTAATGGGAAGAGGGACTGCCTCTGACATAATCTGATTGGCCTGCTCTTTGATCACCTCCTCCTGAGGGGGGAGCAGCCTTACCAGGCCATAGAAGATGACAATGCAGCCACTCCTGATGTGATCTGATAGACTAAGATCAGAAGGAAGGAGAAGAGGACCTCCCCTATCAGTGGACTTGGGGAGGGGCATGCGTGAAGTAGGGGAAGGGAGGATGGGATTGGGAGGGGAGGAGGGAGGGGCTTATGGGGGGATACAAAGTGAATAAAGTATAATAAAAAAAAATGTTACATTTTCCCTGATCCCAAAGCATTTTTGCTGCTTTTTTCACTTTGTAGCATACTTGATAAAAATGTTATTCATTAATGTAGCTGAATTAACCAACCTTTATATAGTACTTTTTACCTTCTCAATATATCTAACCTTATGGTCACTGAAGTAACATCCCTTACTATTTTCTAAAAGCTTCAGTTCCTCCTTTTGTGCATTTTAAGTACATGCAGGTAGCTTTGTTTGATATTAAGTACAGGTTGGTCCAGTATTATTTTCACAGTTAAATAATTTCCCAAAGATTTTTTTATTGAAGTTATCTTTTCTCTACAGATCTGAAATGCCAGATCTACAATCAGTGAAGCTCTCATAAAGGTATCTGTTTCCGGGTCATCAGCCACTGCGATACCCAGCCAATCCAAACCACCAAGTTACAATTACCTTACAGCTTAGGCTTCATGTGGGTCCTCTAGTAAGGGAAGTGGGGACTGCATAGGACACAGACTCACTTGCCAGCTTTTTGATCACTTCCCCCTGGCGGGACTGCCTTACCAGGCCACAGTGGAAGAGGACATGCTAAGTTGTTCATTATACCCTTTATTCAATCTCTAGCATTTTCCTTTCCTACCATCATTTCTTTCTCATTCTTGCTCAATCTTGCTGATATTGTCAGTTCTACTAATCTTTAAGTCATTCATTCTCTTGCTGGGCGTGGCAGCACACGCCTGCAATCCCAGCACTCGGGAGGCAGAAAAGAAAAAGAAAAAAGACTCTGTCTTGAAAAGAAAAAGAAAAAAGACTGTCTTGAAAAGAAAAAGAAAAAAGACTCTGTCTTGAAAAGAAAGACTGTCTTGAAAAGAAAAAGAAAAAAGACTCTGTCTTGAAAAGAAAAAAAACCTTTATATATGCTATACTTCATATATTGCCTAAGTACAGTGAGTCACAAAAGCAGCATTAAGCTGGTCAAAATACCTAATATGTCTCAACAGTGAAAATTAAAAATAAAAAAGCAAAATAAGGTTTTTGGTTACAGTGACACAAACTGTTTTAATTAGTTATTAATTAAAACAGTTACTAATTAGTAAACTTTACTAATTTACTACACTGTTATTAATTAGTAAACTTTATAGTTTATAACAATTTATGTCTACGGAAAATTTAATAAGTATAGCAGTTCCCACAAACATCCTCCCAATAACTTCTCTTAATATTTCCATCTTCATTACTGTGTGGTATGTTACATTCTTCCGACTGACGAACCAACACTGACAGGTTATTAAAGTCCAGTTTATGTTGGGTGTATATTTTAAGTGGGGCCATCATTTTTCTATTTAGTTAGTTGTCATCTTTTTTACTTCACTAGTGCTTTCTATAAAGCCTCTGTTTTCTACCTCACTTAATTACACTTTATTTTCTTCCCTCTTACTTTGGTTACTGTCATTCTACCGTCTCAAGATGGGAGAACTTGAGTGCTTCATTGTTAAACCCAACCTTCTGGTTTCCACACAGATGGTCTCAAATTTCCATTCCTATCTTCTAAGTCTCCTGCATCTACTTTGTTGATTCAGTTTTTTTTCTCTGTTTTCCCATCTCACCTAATCAATCCTGATAATTACAGACTAGGTACCAGATGCCTTCCTTACACACAGAAATATCTCATTATTTTGTTAATCTATAGAAAACTATTCTAATATCTTTGAACTGAGAGCTAGGAAACTCTTTGTGTGTGTGTGTGTGTGTGTGTGTGTGTACCTGCACACACACCTTGCATAGAGGTCAGAGGAGGACGTAGTGGGGGGGAGTGGCTCTCCCCTACTGCCACATAAATCTGAAGAATCCAATGCATCAGGCCCCGCAACAAGCACTTTTACCTACTGTGCTCACCAGTCCCTATATCAGTATCTTCAACAAGATCCTCAAGCCTTCCTTTGGTCGTGGGTCACTTAGGCTAATCTTCAAGGTCTTATGTAATTTGACACATTTTGTTGATCTCAAAGCAAAAGCTCCATTCAAACAAGCACAACTCATGGAAACTGCTATTCTTGCTATTTTTTCATCACTTAATGACTTTTCTGCCTTATTCTCAAACCAGCCAACTCATTCACCCATGAAATCTCTAGAACATGTAACAGCTGACTTGTCACAAGTCACTTCTGCACTTACACAATATAGGATTCATACAACGCAACAAAAAGCAATACAGAAGTGAACTTTTCTCAATATCTATTTTATCTTAACTTAATGGGTTGTCAGTTCCTTCTACATGTTTACATTGCTAAAGAACAAAGCAACTGGATCATAATACTATAGATAGTTAATTTTTATTAAAATGCAACAAGCATTTTCCAAATCTAACAACATACCTTCCCTGCCAGGCGGCTGGAGATGATTCCATTACTAGATATGAGACAATCAGCAAGGGTTGTTTTTCCTGTTAAAGCAACATTAATTACAATACATTAGTTTAAATGGGCTAGCATTCTATAGTGCTTTATCATTTTCCTGTAGACACCACCAGTTCCACTTGAAAGGTTGTCAAGATTAATTTGAAGCACAGGAATTTTAAGTATAGTCGGACTTTAAAAACTTAATTGATGAGGCAAACTACTCTGGGTATCAAAATATAAACTAGGTCTTAGAATGTTTGTGTTAGTTATTAAAGTCTAGCTTTAAGAAATCATTCAAGTTTATTATCATTTACCAACCATCCCACAAAATTGGTCATACTTAAAACAGGCCCTAAAAGCTTAGATTGACAAAAGTACAGCCACCGTATTTAGCTCAGAAGGGTATACTGGGTAAATCATCACCAGGAAATGACCACACGTCGTCTTCTGTAACATTTATCTATGTGTGACCCTGGCTGACATTTGCCAGTTAATAGTAAGAAAATGTCTTCCTGTTGTTAAGAGGGCTACACTGGAGCAGCCAATGCTACCCAGTTAAAAACTAAAAATGGAATCTATTTTATAATAAAAGAAAATCTTTGCATTATCAAATATACATTTACAGTTACCTTTATTATACTACTGTCAAAGCTAACACAATTTCAAGCCGCTTAAACTGGGACCTGTGTTTAAAGAATGACATGTGCATATTCAATTTTCACAGCTGGGTAGGCCTAACAAATAATGCCTTTTTCCTAAAATCCAGCTTTTTGTAGTCTGTAAATATATAATCTGTGCAATCTGTGGAACAGTATCAAAGACCAATCAACAGGACCTCTGTAGATCTTAAATAATGTCTTTTAGTATATAATCCTAGACTATCGCTTTCCTGCTGTGCAATAGAGTAGAATTCATTTTAAGTATGGCAAACATACACCCATTAGAATGTACCACAAATAAGGACTCTGCATTATTAAGCAAGGCCTAATCCCTTAGACAACAAAGTTTGATACATACATACAGTTTAATTCCCACAGCAAAAACAAAACAAAACAGAAACAAAAAGGAAAAGAAAAAGAAACAAAGTGAAACCTTTGACTGGACCTCACGTTCCCCAAACATGGACACATCTGCATAGAACCCATGGGTAAGCTGGTCACTGAGATTTCATTGGTATATAAAACTCAGTCCCTGTTGTTGCTTCCTACAAAGCGATCCATTTTCTGTTTGTGTACTGCCTTCTCTTTGGAGCTCAGATTAATGACAAGAGTCACCAAGCCTCTTTTCTGCCTCTTAACCCGCCCAAGCACCTTTACCAGTCTATTCTAATCTACAGTTGGGAGTACTTTGTCCTTGCTTTATTTTTTTTCCCTAAGAGCTCCCTACACGCTAATAAAAATGTTAACGACCATTCACACAGGCTGTACACGGAAGCTCAAATAGGTAAAGTAATTTAAAAAGAACTCAGAGCTTACGATGTCTATGGGATAGTGTCAGAACGGCCATCTGAACCCCACATGTCAGTAGCACATGTCCCCTTCTGCCCTTTTACCTGCCGCTACTTGCAAAGCTTGTCCCCACCTATCACCTACAGCTCCTCCTCAAGAGGTACATCTGACTTTTTTTTTTTTTCACCCAGCCTGGCTACCTAACCTTCCAGTTCTCAAAACTCTTATCCAGTCCCTGTCCCCCCTACCCAACCTCCTGCTGCTGTATCTCATCATGTTGCCCCAATTCCTAAAACCTTTACAGCTGGGCAGGTGGCCTCCTCATAAATGCCTAGCTCCAAAAAAATCTAACAAAACACTTAGCAGATGCTAACTCAGGATGTGATGAATTAAATAGGATCCATAGAAGAAACACTCTATCAAGACCAAAGCCATTTTACCATTTCAAAAACGTTCCCGTATTTTAACAAAAACTCAAATCTAAAAGCATTGTGTGGCAGACCTCTTAGAACACTGATAACCGTTTTACAGCACACTTCTCTGAGACGACACACACAACTTCCTAGCAAGCGTCCCTTCCATCATTCCGATAAAACACATAGAGAACATGTCTCCTCTGTTAATAAAAGGCCATTGTAGAAGAGACTCACCATGGTCAACGTGAGCCAAAACACAGATATTCCTGATGTTGGCAGTGTTCTTCTGAAGCTGAATCATCTTGTCAATGCCATTGAGCACCATGGTCACTTATTTCAATCTGTGACTAAAAATTAAATGCAAATTACAAATGGAAGAAAATCCAGTGGCGGGAGGAAGAGCAACACCATGGAAAAACAAACGCACAAACTGAGAGGTGGATGCCGAGGCTTACGGACCGCCCGACAGTCCTCAAAGGAGAACCCAGTGTCGTTTAGCCATCTGTTTCCTTCTGCCCCTGACTGGCAAAGTCCACACACCCCTGCAGCAAACACTGGAGCGTGGAGGGCGCTGGGAGTTCCCACGTCCGCGCCGCGATGAATCACGCAGCCGGGACCGGGAGGCAGCCGGGTGCAGAGACGCCCTGCTACGTGACACCACCCACTCAGGTACTCCGGCCCAAGCCGACCACAGGAAAGGTGGCCATCCCGCTTGAGTCCCTCCGAAAGTCTGTCCTTCTATCCAGCTCACTGGCTTTTCCCCGGACGTAAGAACCTCGGCCCTGTGACTGCACTGAGTGTCCTTAGAAGTTTCGGATCACGTGCTTATGAACACAACAGGTGCGTGACACTTCCATCCCTCTCTCCAAAAAAAAAAAAAACAAAAAAAAACAAAAAACACAGTAGCAAACGGAGATCTGCACGCCCCTTCCTCCGTTCCGGCTCTGGGAGTCGTTGCCGCTGGGGGTCCTGGGTCCTTACGCGGTGCAGCCGCTCCAGGCCCTGCTCGCCCGGCCCTACCGACACAGCCCCTCGGGCCCCCATCCTCGTCTAACTGCCGGCATCCCTGGCAGGACCCCCAACTCACCGGCTCCGCGCCGCACGCACTTCACTCACGCTTTCAGGGCTCCCGGAAGAGCTCAGGCCGGAAGTCTCAGGCACCGGGGGAGGCGGAGCCTGCGGGCCTGCGACCTCTGACCCGCGCGCACCTAGGACGCCTCCGGAAGTGGCGTCGATTCCCGCCCCCGTGGGGATCCCGCGGTTGTCTTGACGACAGCGGACGCCGTGGCTGCTCTCAAGTACCGGCTGCAGCCCTGGCGGAGAGGGACGCCGGAGCAGAGAGCATGAGGCCCCTGTGTCTGTGTCAGATTTGCACCTGCGGGTAAGAAGAGGCCGGCCGGTGTGGCGTCGGCGGGGCCGCGAGCTCCCACCTCGCTGCCCACACCCGCAGCCCCAGGACCCTCTAGCCTGAAGTGGCAGGGCCTGGCGAAGACACCCCCCTCCCACCATTCCCCTCTCTCCCCTTTCCCGCTTACCCTCTGCGAAGTGCACCCCTTTTCTCTACGTACTGGCTCCTGGGGCAAAACTTTTCTTCTTTGCAGTCCCCGAGGCTTCCTACCCAGAGATTTAAACTAAAATACAGTCCAGGCCAGGTAAGTGGTATGAGCAGATGTGGCCGGTAAGTGATGGATTCTGTCCTGGGAGAGTTCAGGCACCCACCCACCAATTCTAGTGGTTAATTTCAAAGAGCACTGGCCAAGGGCTTCCGTTTGCAACCCAGGGCTCTCCAACCTCTAAGCCGTATTCTTATTCCTGTCCAGACAGTGTTCTCTTGGGCTCTGACAGAAAAAAAAAAAAAAAGGTCTAAATCTCGAATTTGTTCTGTAAGTTCTGCCTAACAACCCTCCACTGCCAGTAAACACATTTCCTTTCCTCAGCCTTACTGTTGACCCAGGCATTAGATCACCTTTGCTAAGTAAATATGAGTAATGCCAAGCCCTTTGTATTTCTAATCCCCTTCTAAGGGCAACCACCTACAATACATGTGGATTGAAAGCCAGTGTCTCTGCCTCTTTCATAATAAACCTTGTTTGTATGTAGGCATGGATGGAAAAATAATTTTAAGGCATAAATCTGCAAAATCTGCAGTGTAAGAAAAAGTGTATTTTAATCTGAATTTACAAAGTAAGTTATTTTTACATCCAGCAATCACGAAATCATTATAGTGGGGGCTCTCCAGTCTTTAACTAATATCACTTTCCAAAGAAGGGGGCACTGCCAGTGTCATAGGAAGCCCCTTTAAGCTTTGAACCATGACTGATAAGTTCTACTGAAATGTCTCTTGCAGAAGCTTAGTTCCTTCAAGAGCGGTGGCTCTGCTGCTTTCGTTTTTCATAATTGCCGTACAAGGATCTTTGACAAAACAGGGAGTTACTATAACATACATAGTTACACTCAGCCAATGGTTTTTAAATGTGACTACCTCCATGGGACAGGTAAGGGAAAGGTTCTTCACTGTCATTCCACCCCACCTCACCACACCCCTATCTTTTGCTTCCTGTCCTGCTGCTGGAAGGGAAGAGAGAAGATCTTTCCCTGTTCTTTTTGTTGAAGATTATCTGTTCGAAACGTTTGTATCACTGTGGTAGTGAAACCAGATAGAAAGAAAGGAGGAAGGGTCTACTTGGGCATACAGTTTCAGAGGGTGCAGTCCGTGGCAGTCAGGCAGGGTGGAGTTCTTGTTCCTGGAACATGAAGCAAGGCTTGTTACATGCTGGCCGACAGGAAGTAGAAAGCCTTTGGAAGTAAGGGCCAGGCTATAATCTTTCAAGGGCTGCTGTTAGCCACTTACTTCTAACAGGTAGGTGCCAGCTTCCCAAAAGTCTTCCAGAATGGTTCCATCAGCTGGAAAGCAAAGGCTCAAAACATGTGAACATTTCAGATTCAAACCATAATACCATCTTTTCTCTCTTATGAAACTAAAATTCACTTATTTTGATCTCCCATTAGAGAACCTGCTTTTATCATTTCTATGAGCGCTTTTTCAAAAAGACAGAAAAGTTTGACAAGTGTAAACAGCCATAACTGCTAGCAAAACTACAAAGTAGAAGGAAGAAAATTTTCCTTTAAAGATTGTAAATGTTAGGCTTGTAATTTGTCTGCACTTTTATGTCTTATACTTGTCCACAATCTTTGGTATGTTACACTGTGAAATCATTGCTTTCATGGACAATAAAAACAATGACAAATTCCAAAGCTTTGACTTGTGTTTTTTAATCAGTGCAGCTCTATCAGTATATATACATATATGACCTATGTACTCTGCTCCTGGATTTTCAAAGTATCTTGGACTCTGCATAGGACAAAATCACTTCAGCACTTTCCAACAGCCTCATTTTCAGTGGACATTGCTGAGTCTCTTGGCTCTTCTGACTTTACAGCTTCTTAGACACGTGGGAGAACAAGGAGATGTCTAATCACGATGCTGCCTAACAATTCCCAGCTCCAGTCTCTCTTGGCTTCTACTATATTCCATGCCCTCCACCACCAAAAATGGATGCTGTTCTCTGTCTCTTTCCTTTTGTAGCTATATTCTGACTCAAAGTCACATGCGAGTATCTGTTGTAGGTGAAACCTAAGCAGAAAACTTATCTTCCAGACAACTAGGAAATTCATGTGTTAGCTTTTCTACTTCAGTAACATAAGTCACTAAACTATTATGAGCAAACGCAGTTTTTGCTATGTAAGGCTACAGTGTAATTTATTTTCATAAACACCAATGCAGAGGGGAAAGCCTTGCTAAAATTCAGAAGTTGTGAATTCACTGGGATCCTGTTAACATGAAATAACCACACGAGATATTTGTAAGGAAAAATAATATTTCCGTTTATTTGTTTGTACAGACGGCATCGTTGTCCATGTGGAATCACAAGGGTTTATGAACATTCTGGCATATCTTGCCCCACGACAGAGTATTTGGAAAAATATCCAAAATATGGTGATGTTCTTCCACCTCAGAGTCTTAAACCAAAGCAAGAATTTCAAGCTTACCGTGGTAGAATGGAAGGAGTAACCACATTTAAGTAAATATTGAGAAATTGTTTCCTTATTTTTTGCCCAACTCTTCTGGTCTTAATAAAGTTCTCTTACTATTTAAATTTAACTTGCTATTTGATTTAAATTGAACTAATATGAAAAGCAAGAAATTAATTCACAACTTAAGCAGAAAGATAAAAATTAAGTTACTTTAACAAAGAGAAGAAAAGGGAAAACAAAAAGTTTTGATTTTTTTAATTGCTTAGAATATCTCATATTTATGTATTTTGCACTGTTACTACCATCTAGAGGAATGCCTCTGCTTCCTGATATGTGTGTGTATGTGTGCGTGTGTGTGTTCTAGTTTTGCGTCTCTGATTGGTATCCAGTACTTTAGCCTGACAAGGCAATCTTTCAAGTATGCAGATTTACTCCTATTATGACCCTGATTGAAATACTTTAAAATGTTTCAGTTGTTTAACATAGACCCAATTCTTTCCATAATTACTGCATGAATTATCAAACCCTGCTTGCTTCTTCAGTTTTTCTTCCCTATTTGGAATTCTCCCTCCCTCTTTTCCTAGCTAATACTCATCCAGTCTGTAAATATCAACTCAATTTTCTTTTGTAATGTCATCTCTGCCACCCTACCTTTTTGTTAATTTAGCTTTTGAGGCCAAGTAAACTTCCTTCTTATAACTTCTCAAACTACCTTTCTAGTTGTTATTAGATTTGTTTCAGTGTTCTATACCAACATAAGTACATCTGTTGTTTTCTCACTATTCCATTTTCAGAAACAATACCTATTACTTGGAGTAGGTACCCAACATTCCTAAAAGTGGGATCTTTTCTTGCCTGATTTGCTCATGCTGATCATATTGACTAGAAAGTAAACGGGTAATTTATCTGTAGTACAAAGAATAAGTGTCATCATATACTGCATGTTTCTGTAATACAGGAAGAGACCAGGTGTGTGTGTATATATGTGTGTGTGTGTGTGTACTTGTATAAGACGTTTGATCTTAACAGCATAATTGTAGCACAGTTAGGTAATGTTGGGATTGACAGTGTGTATATTTAAAATAACTCCATGATGTACATGATATTATTATACAACTTTATGAGGAAACTAGGGCACAGACAGGTTAACTAAGTTATCCAAGGTTATCTAATCATTAAATGACAGAGCCAACATTTGGATTCAGGCAGTCATGGTAGCCTTGAGTCTGATTTTCTTCATTCCACAGAACTGTCTCAGCCCCTTCAGTGCCACTTCTGTCACAATAATGTTATATATATAAGGCACAGGATGTCTAGATTATCATTTCATTCCCATCCACAGCCAGAGATTCTGAGAAATCCAAAATCTTAGCAGGCTCACATCTGTCTCAACCACAGATGGTGATCAATTTGTCAATGAACAGAAAGATATTAAGACTTCCATCGGAGGAAACTATGCCCAAGTACAGTCTATGTAGGTAAATGTGGCTTTTGACAAAGTGGCTATGATGCTAATTTTGGCAAATTTATCAGCTTATCAAATATTTCTTCTGATATTTCCTTCTATGTTATATAGTTTTTAAAAATCCACATACTTGAGAATTTTACTCACTTAAGATTAAATTGAGGAGCTGTTTCAGTTTTTTAGAACTAGAATTTTTTGCATCTTTTCTTGTTATTGGATAAAAGAATAAAAGAATTTAATTGCTTCTTTCAAATCAACTATTACCATTTTAAATATATCCTTAGATTGTTCAAGACAAAATTGAAGATTTCAGTACTGAAATAATCAAAACAGATAAACCAGTGAGACTGTGTTTCACACACACACATATATATATTTCAGGTCAGATTATCGCCCTTATGAAGTAGTCAAACCACCTCGCCACATACCAGAAGAATATAAACCCAAACAGGGGGATATTGATCTTGATACTACCTACAAGCGAGATTTTA
Organism: Meriones unguiculatus; assembly: GCF_030254825.1. Taxonomy (NCBI): domain Eukaryota; kingdom Metazoa; phylum Chordata; class Mammalia; order Rodentia; family Muridae; genus Meriones; species Meriones unguiculatus. The sequence continues at coordinate 70,682,966 of NC_083361.1, read as the reverse complement.
ATCCTTACAAAGTACAGCCTGTGGTAAAAGTCCGGCCTGTGGAAAGACAACAAGTTAAAAGAGGAAAGTTGGATACTGTCCCAACTTATAAAGGTAACTTGTCATTGTAAAAACAAAGGTGCCCCATACCTAAAAATTCCAGCTTTGAGCTTTACGATCAAATTGTAATCTTCTTGTGCTGTCATACTTAGCCACAATGGTTAGAAAATTCTCCTTGATCAAAATAAGATTGTTAGCAAAACCCGGTTATATACAAACGAAACTGCCTCCTGGGGAGCTAGGAGTCCTAGACTCTTCTTCAAATGTGTCCACTAAGTTGTCTATATTTCAAAGCATATTAAATAATAAAGGATGTCACTGAACAAGAGTACATGTTATACTTGCCACTTTTTCACATTTAGTTAATATTGTCCTTTTCATCCTTTCCTATCCTATAATGTGTTGAAACTCCGTTGGAGTTGTTGAAAAGATAAAGTAGCAACCGTCCTCTTGATTCAAAGTCCAGACCAACCTGTAAAACTAACAAATTATAGATTGACAACCAGAATATTACTTTTATACTATAAAGCAATGACTCTCAACCTTCCTAATGTTGCAGCCCTCTAATAAATACAGTTCCTCATGTTGTGGTGATCACCAACCAAAAATTTTGTTGCTACTTCATAACTATAATTTTGCTACTGTTATGAATCATAGTGTAAATATTTTAGGAAATAGAAGTTTTTCAAGGGGGTCACAACCCGCAGGTTGAGAACTGCCGCTCCAAAGGCTAGATGAAGGCTAAATCTCTGATCTATAAGCAGGTGGTTCTTGATACTGGGCTTGAAAATAAAATCAGCATGTGCATCCCCACGGAGGCAGTGCCAGGCGATGACGGGGCCCCTCCGCTAAGCCTTGCTTGCAGCAAGAAAAAAGTTAGAGAATACTTTCTCATTGTTAGCAGTTCACTTACAAGTGTGAGCATTGGCAACTGAATGACCTCTTTTTTTTTCTTTATTTCCCAAAAGACTACATGATTTTAAAAGTTTTTAAAGTTTTCTTGAAAGTCTTTATTTAAAAACAGACCATCTTGATATGAGCTATTCTGTTTCTCTCATTAGTAACACAGTTGCTCATAAAGGCTTATAACATTCCCATTGGTTATGTGCAATAGTTGATTGGATATGTTTCAATATAAAACCTTTTTCAAGAATAATGGCATACATAGTTAATTAAGTAAAAGCTAATGGCTATTTTTAAAACTTTTACCATAAAATGGGTAAGTAAGTGCAAGGTACAATATACCATGATAGAATGGGGAAGTTAGGAATAATGTTCTTTCTGGTTTTTTAAAAACTGAGTACATACACTGCTATAGAAATGACAAGTTATAAAGACTATGAATGGTAAGTAAGTATATACAAATATAGCACAAGCAAATTACTGAGATATTGATATGCATAAAAGATAATTTTGACTTAAAAGATAAAAAGTAAAAATTACTTTGTCATTTATACAACCATAGTAATTTTCTTCTGTGTAATATATATTGAAAACAGTCGTATTGATATCCTTCAATGGTGTGTGCATATATGTAACAGAGAGACACTATAGTGTTCCAAGATTTCAGGCATGAAACAACTACCTCAACTGTACTTAATTATGTGTGATTGTAATTCTGTGTGTATAATCTGAAGAGAGCAGGTATGTCTACAGTCTAAGAGTGGAGGGCAGAGGGAAGGCAGAAGTAGAGTATTGTAGGGGGGAGCACACCCTGCAGTACGCGTAGATTTACCTTCTGAATACAGCTTTCATGGATCATGAATGTATCTGTCCTTAGAAATCCATTTATAGTAAAATGTAGAAGCTCAGAGCAGATCACTGTGACTTGATAGAGGTCAAACTCTGCTCTGTGCTTGCTGCTACGGAGAATACCGAAATCTAGACTGGAGAGTCATTGCTGACATTCGGAAGTTTTATAGCCAATAACTAAGGATGTTAAAAAAAAAATCTGTGCGCTGAAAACTGTATAACATGGATAAAAGGAAGCTTTCTTGGACCCATGGATTGGGAGCAATAGTATCACTAAAAGGTCTGTGATACTCAGACAAAGCAGTCTACAGGTTGAATGCATTCCCTACCAAAATTCCAGTGGCATTGTCTCAGAAATAGCAAAAACAATTCTAAAATTCATAGACACCACAGAAGACTAATAGCCAACGTAGTTTGGAGAACAAAGTCTGAGGTATAGTATTTCCTGATTTCCAATTGTATTACAAGGCTACCATATTAGTATGCTAAAACAAGAGAATGGATACACAGACCCGTGAAACAGAATCAAGGGCTCAAAAGTATATATAAGGACACACAGCCAACTAATCTTAAACAAGGGAGCTATGGATGCACAAATGAAAAAATACTACAGCATCTTCAATGGTGTTAAGAAAACTGAGTAATCCCCATACAAAAATAATAAAATTGGATCTTTATACCACATAAAAAAAGTAAATGATGACTCAATATAAGACCTGAAATTGTAAAATTCTAAGAAGAAACATGGACTTTGGGATTTGATTTAGATAGGAACCAAAAGCACAGACAACAAAAGCAAAAGCACATAAGGGGAGGTTATATAAAGCTAAAAAGCTAGACATAAAGAAGAAAATATTTGCAAACTATATATCAGATAAGGGATTAATATCCAAAATATATAAGAAACTCAAACAATTTAGTACATAAACCAACCTTTTCCCAAAGAAGACACAAATGACCAATAAGTACATGAAAAGATACTCAGATTCATTGAGATAAGGAAATGCAAATGAAAAACAAGGTAAGATACACTTCACATCTATTCTGTTGAATGTTATCAAGATAAAAGAGAACCCTTGTTGGTAAGAAAAAAAAGAACTTTGTACTTCTCTGCATAGAAATGAAAATTGGTACAGCTGCTACTGGAACAATCTAGAAATTCCTCAAAGAATTAAAAATGGAACTTCCATATGATCCAGCAATATCTAATCAAGATTTATACCTGAAGGAAATAAAATAATTACCTCAAGGAGATTCTATACATTCTTAAGTTGATTCTAGCATTGCTCACAACCATGACATGTTATTAGTGGATGGCTAGGTTAAGAAAGTCAAAAGTTAGAAGAACAATTCAAAAATTTGTACTTAGTAATTGGTTGTGGCATATCTATATATCATAAGAATATGAAATAAAATAAAAATGTTAATGTAGTCGAGCATGATGACATACACCTGTAAATGGCAGGACTTGGGAGATGGAGACAGGTGGATTGGGAGCTTGAGGACAGCCTCTATCTTCCTGTACAACAGAGGCTTGTCCTTGAACTCCTGATCCACCTTTCTTCATCTCCTAAGTCCTGCCAATACAGATGTGTGTCACCAACTTGCCTTCATTACACGTTTTTATAAGTTCTTCTGAACATGAAAAGTGTGGTGTAAGTAGTAGGAAATCACTGCTTTTATAATAACTTATAAAAAATGTTTAAAAATTAATTATTTTAATAGTAGACAGCCTGTGCAGAAAAAGAACTAAAATTTCATACAGTGCTGACCACCTTATAGATGAGCTATTAATTTTGTGAGTATATTTGCCAAGTCTAATTGAACTTGGCATAGAGAGAGTCAATTTACTATGAGGAAAAACAATGAACACTTGGTATGTGTGCAGATCCAGTTTGCAATCTACAAAACTCCCATATAAATGGCTTGTTTCTTTGTGAAACTTGCACTCTTTGATGAGCTAACAGAGTGAGCCAAAAATTCAAAGAAATACCCAAGAACCTTTTTTTGGGAGTAGAGACTTGGTAGATACAGCCGCATTAGAATGAAAGTTTTCCACAAACACCCAAATCATGTCCTCTAGACATTTAAACACAGAGCATGACTGTGTCTACCTAGTTCAATTCCTAATTGGATTGAGGGGATATGCTCCACACCCTGTCTGCTAAGTATCTAAAGGAACAAAATTTTTCCTACTGAAAACTAAAAAGGATTTAGTTTCTGTTACTGCTTTTTACACAACATCCTGTGAATAGTAAAACATTAGAAAATATCTGAAGAAATAAATGCACAAGAAACCATCAAAATTTGTGGTAGAATCATATATTTAAGTTCCAAATAGATAAACACAAAGAAAAACTATGGGGGAAAAAAATCTCTGGAAAGAGAATTGAACTAGGCTTTTTGTTGGAACCCAGTGGAATAGTGATCTTGTAGCACACAGGTCTAAGTAGGAAGTCTATATCAAATCCTCCCCTCAAATTTTATGTATTGATTTGGAAGAGGAGGCCGAAAGATTTTAAGATTTTAAGAGCCAAGGAAACAAATCTTCCAGATGGAACTGGTGCATACATGGCCTCACAGAGACTGTGATAGCATTCATGAGACCTACACAAATCCCAGCATGGAAAAGGGGAAGGGAGCACAAAGATCCCTAACGAGAAGGTTATCTGCAACTGATACTTGCTTACAGAGTAAAATAAAATCAGTTTTCTCCAATTGAGTAACACAGGGCATATCAACCACACTCCCATCAGGACTCATGTTCAGGAGTATTTGATTGGTGGTGGTGGTGGTGGTGGTGTGTGTGGGTGTGTGTTATTGGTTGGTAGTTTTTGCATTTTTTGATAGAACATGAAGTTGAATAGGCAGGGAACTGGGGAGGATCTGGGAGGACTTGGGGGAGGAAAAAATAATATGATCAAACATATAAAAATCTTTAGAAATGTTTAAAATATCACAAGAAAAATGTATAAATATGCTATATCTCAACTTTTTATAACCAGTGAAATAGTCTTTAAATTAACAAAAACTGAGAAATTCCAATAGCAATAGAGCAGAACTACAGAGGAGTAAATGATGGTCTCATGTTGAGGAAAATGATTCAGAAAGATGCATGAATTTAAGAATGATATATGGATATATAGATAAAGTTAATGTTGCTTTCATAAACTCATGGTATGTTTTCAAACAAATACAGGATTGATATATGTTCTGCAAGTGTTCAAAACAGCAAGCCACCTGAGTCAGACAGAGCCCATAATGAGTGAAATTAAGCATTTTTATTGAAAAATGCAGAAAGGTTTAGCAAAATTATAATAAAAAAGGCATAATGAAAACCTATACTAATTCACACTCATGTAGGGAATAAGTCATATGGAAGGGGGAAGAAAGATGAGGTAAAGCAAACAGTGATATATTCAAGCCCATCTGGATCACTCATTGCCTTAAATAACATTTAGAGTGGCTCTTCAAACATTAACAAGAGATTAAAAATCTTATGTCAAAAATTTATAATTTGCATAAATTTTCATAGTTCTTTGAAAAACATAATTTACTAAAATTAGCTTAAGAAATACAGTTCAAATAGATATCTTAGAGGAACTAAATTTGTAGAATTGCAGGTATAATTTAAAATGATAAAGATGATCTAGGATTTCCAACTTCTGATTAAGATGCAAAAAATGGAGTGTTCTCAATCAAACAAGGAAAAGCTGGGTACATAATGTATGGAATCAAAACTAGCCTTGAATCCCTGAGAAGGCTGAGATCACAAGGCCACTAACAGAACAAAAGCATGAGTACCACTGCAGAGCCATTGGTGCAAAGTGAATGTTGCAGCTTGGTGACAAGAGAAAGGAAACAAGACCCAAAACACAGCTTCGTTAACATGAAAGGAGGAGATGTCCCTGCGACTAAGCACTAGAGAGCTACTATAAAGGGACAGGAGCATCGCAAAGCTCGGCCTCTGTGACTCAGAGTGGTCAAAGCTGGAGAAGAGCAACAGACACTGCTCCCAGGACACACAGCAACACCACCTCACTTGTGACTCAATAACATCAACCTACTGTTGGGAAAGGGCAGGATATGGAGATACACATTTCCTGATATATAAGAATATAAAAATGGAACAGATGAGAAACCTCCCAGTCTTCAACCTGAACGCAGAAATAATACCAAAGATATTTGAAGCTACTGGTCCACTAAAAACAAAGAGACCCAAACTTAATTTTGGATTGAACCAAACTGCAGTCAATAAAGCTCTGGCAAATGAATGTGGATTCATTTCTGAATATAGGTATTATTAAGTATCCATGGTACATGCAATGTCTAGTTTTCAAATTATAAAAGGGAAGGGGGGAGTGAGAAGGGAAGGAGAAAGGGGAGAAAGACCTTGTCATGAGACCAGAGGAAAACCCAACTAGAAAGTAGCCAGATATTGGATCTATCAAAAAATCAAAAAGTTATAACTGATGGTCAGAAACGTAAATGGAAAAATTAACCAAGAAATGGAAGCTACAAAAAGGAGAATGCAATATCTACCAAAAAATGATAGAGATGACAATGCCTTGAATAAGTGATTAGAAAAGAGTACACTCAGGGAGGAGCAGTGGACTTCAAATAAATCATTATAAACCAAATGTATGGTGGGGAAAGCATGGTATGCACAAAGTTTCAGAACATGTTGAAGTGGCCCTAATGTGCATGTACTTGGAAAACCAGAAGATGGGGGGAAAAAACGGAAGAATTACCTGAATATTTAATAGAAAAAAATTCAAAAATAAGGAGTGATATAAAAATATGAACCTAGAAAGCTTTAAAATCCCAAGCAGGTTATATCTGTAATTTTACAATTGCATAGAAACATACAGATTGCTTAATGTGAAAGACACTATTAACCCAGGCATGGTGGCACACCCCTGTAAACCTGGTACCTTGCAAGTAGAGGCAGAAGGATCAGAAGGTAAAGACATCCTTAGCTATACAGGAAGTTGAAGGCCAGCCTGGGCTGCATGAAACCTTATCCCCAAAACAACAAAAAACATACATTAAACAAATTAAAAGCAGAAGAAGACTAAGACCATAGGAAACAGAAGATCGTGGAGTTCTGTCTCGAAACTGCTGAAGGCTAGGGCACACATGGAGTCCCCCAAGCATATTGAACATTAGTGAAAATATATTTCATAAAGTCTTTTCCACACAAGTAAAAAGAATTATCAGTAAATGTCATATGAAGTTTTAAGAGAAATTCTTCATAAAGAATTTGACCTTCACAAAGAGGAAAAAAAAAGTCTCCAGATATAGGTGCAATGACAACATAGTATTTTTTTTTTTTTTTTTGGATCAAAGATGCTATCAGTTTTCACCCTGTTTTTTTTTAACCTATTATAAATGTACATAGTAGAGGAATTGTAAATGTACTGTGCCTTAGTTGTTACTCCTCAGTCATATGTGGCATAACAATTCAGTCAACAGTAGTATGCTTTTAAAACCATAATCCACTAAGAAATCATCTAGTGAGCTCATAGACACTGGGGAGCATTGGTGTTCCCATAGCGAAATAACTGTAAAGATGCATCTCATTCTGTGCGTCCCCATCCTTAAGGTGCAAACCTGCATGTGTAAATCAGAATAATATTTCTCAAAAGTGGACTATGATTTGTTAAAAATCTGTATTGTAAACTTTAAAGCAAGAGAAACAAGCTGGCATGCAGGCCAAGTCCAGCCCACCATTTTCTGTTTGTGAATGTAACTGGATTGACACACCCATTCTTTTCCTTAGTACCTACTATTGCATTCTTGCTACGTTGATAGAATTGAGCAGTTGCAACAGGCACCGTACATTTAGAGACTTGTGTTTAAGCTTCAAAGCCTAAACACAAAACATTTCCTATTTAGCTCTTATAGAAAAGCATTTGCCAACACCTGCTCTATGATAATCCTGTTACTGAGATTGGAAACTTAAAAGAATAATGTGTATACTACTTCATACTACCAAGCATTATCTCTGCCCCTCCATATTCTTATTTTTTTTAAAAAAAATTTTTAAAATAATAATTATTATTAATTATAATTTATTCACTTTGTGTCTTGACTGTAGCCTCCTCCCTCATCTCCTTTTGGTTCTACCCTTCGGCTTCCCCTCCCCATGTCCATTCCCTAGTCCACTGATAGGGGAGGTACTCCTCCCCTACTATCTGAGCCTAGCCCATCAGGCCTCATCAGGACTGTCTTAATCCTCTTTCTCTGTGACCAGTCAGGCCACCTCTCCAGGGGAAGGTGACCAAAGAGCGGAGACTGCCCCTGCTCACCTTACTAGGGAAGCCACATGGAGACTGAGCTGCTAATGGACTACATCTGAGTAGGGGGTCCAGGTCTTCTTCATGCATGGTTCTTGGTTGATTGATCCATCTCTGCAGGCCCCCTGGGCCCAGACTTTTTTGGCTCTGTTTGTCTCCTTGTAGAGCTCCTGTCCCCTCTAGGTCTTACTATCTCCCCCTTCTTCCATAAGATTCCCTGTACTCTGCCCAAAGTTTGGCTATGAGTCTCAGCATCTGTTTTGCTACCCTGGTGGTAGAGTCTTTCTCGGGCCCTCTGTGGTAGGCTCCTTTCCTGTTCCCTGTCTTCTCCCACTTCTGATATCTATCCTGTTTGCCCTTCTGAATGAGGATTAAGCATCTTCCCCAGGGTCCTCTTTGTTTAGCTTCTTTAGGACTTTGGTATGTTTATCCTATATTATATGGCTAATATCCACTTATAAGTGACTGTATACCATGTGTGTCTTTCTGTTTCTGGGTTACCTCACTCAGGGTGATCTTTTCTAGTTCTATCTATTTGCCTGCAAATTTCATGATTTCCTTGTTTTTAATTGCTGAGTAATATTCCATTGTGTAAATGTACCACAATTTCTGTATTGAAAGTTCAAGTTACTCTGGTATTGGGAAATACTTTATTCATTCACATATTCACCTAAAATAAGCATTGACACTTAGGCAGCAAAGGCTTTCCCAGTATGACTGTGTGAAACTATAGATCTTCACTAACATCTCTGGTTTCCTTTTAGTTACTGGAATATAGTGCTATAATTTTATACTGTAGTTTCTAAAGAACATATATTCCTTCATGGTAGCTCAAGATTCATGTGAGTTGAAAATGGAACATTGTCAGGTACAGAGGTAGCTGGAGGGGTGTGCTCCAGCTAATGTGTACATGATTTCACTCATAATAATCTTTGCTTCCATCATAACTCTTCTCTTGTTGCTATCCTGACTAGCCTTCTCCAGTTACTTGTTTCTATACAAGTGTGTAAGAATATGACTTCTATCTGCCATCAATCTGAACACTACCTCATGCCATTCTATTATGTTCTTCCATCTGGTTCTCGATTTTAAACCTTGGGGTCACAAGACTGGTCTTTTCTTTCCATGGGGCTTCATAGGATTCTGGTAATTTAAAGATTCTCTGCTTTTTGGCTGGGTTTCTATTTTCACTAAATATCAGTAGCTTAATCATTTGGCCTAACCCTCAGCAGGAATATCTATGAATGGGGAATTATTCTTTTCGTAGCTAGTAGCCATATAGTAAACACTCAAGGTTTAACTATTCCGGTAGTCATTCCCCAGACTTTGGTTCACATTCTATTGTCTTACCTTATACATAAAAAAAATTACCTTTTATAAATTAACTTTTGGTATTTAAAAATGCTTTTCAGGATACAGTAAATTTTATGTTTCTCAGCTTACTACGTTATCTAGCTTGTAAAATACTTGTCATTTATAATTTATATTTTGGCGTTTTAAAATGTATTTTTTTGGATGAGGTAAATTTTTTAAATTTATTTTTTAATTATTCACTTTACATCCAGTTCGTAGCCCCCTTCCTCAATATTGAACTTCTAACTCTCAGATCTTAGCTCTGATAGTCACTTCTAAATTGTACATACAGTTTTGAACTCACTCAGTTTGGGCTCCTGGTCTCTAAATGATCTTCTATCTCTTCAGACTGCTTTAAAGCTCAATAATCCATAGAATCTTTATCTTTGACCAGAATCACACTGAAATTTGAAAATTCTCTTTCAGATTGAGCGACTGGTGTGTGTAGTATGTAGGATTTTAAAATTTTTATTTTAAAGATTCTGAAGGCCATTCCTGTGAGTTGTAAGATACTTAAAAAGTTGATCAATTGACTTGTAAATGTTTTTGGCCTTGCAAACTTGGGTAGCTCTAAAATGCATAATGAAGGCATTGACTTCTTCCTGTTGGAGGCTTCTTATTTTAAGGCCTAGATTTATATGAGGTACAGTGAGGTACAGTGATAATCCTAGCCAATACATAGTATACTGTCTTCACGCACAACATAGTCTATTGAGCTTTCTATCCAAAGTCACACTCATGTGTATCAAATGCCCTTGTATGTAGTCAGATGAATCTGAGAGTAGAAAATGATGGGGGGAAAAAAAAACAAAAGAGAACAAATATGAGGAAAACTTCATACTTGATGCTGTGCTTGTGGATCTAAAAGAAATCAGAGGATGGTTAGCCTTGAGAGAAATGAACCAGGATTCTTTGAAGATAGTTCAGTATTTAAAAATGTTTTGTTTGTTCTAATTTTCAAGATGCTTATAGAGCTTGGGATATTCAGAAATGCGAACTTTGTAAACCAGAGCAAGCTTACCACCCCCCAGATGTGAAATTCGGAAACTCAACTACATTTCAAGATGACTATGTTCCCCGGGAGATAAAGCCTAGGCAAAGCTTTAAGCCCTGCTCTGTGCTCAAGTGTTCTGCAGGCCCTTTTAATGGTGATACAAGCCATCGTCGAGATTATGTACCTCATCAGCTAGAAGTCAAGTTTGCAAGGCCAAAGGAAGTTTATAAGCCAACTGACCAGCCTTTTGAGGATCTCACCACTCACCGGAATGACTTTCAGGGTCTTTCTGGTGAAACTGCAAAAATCTGCAGACCTTCCTATACTAGAGTGACCCAAAGCACTCAGTTTAAAGGAAGCACTGAATTCCGTGACAGCTTCCAACCATGGGAACTCCCACCTCCCCAAGTCAAGAAAGTAGCAGAGTATGTGCCCCCTTCAGGAAGCATGCAGTTAAACAGCACCAGCCACCTTGACTATGTTCCCTATCAGACGAGCCGAGTTGTTGCCATTAGGCCAGTTTCTCACAGAAGGAAAAGCAGTTTTCCTTTCCAAGGAAAAAGCACCATGAAGGAAGATTTTCCAGCATGGGAAAGTTGTCGTCAAGGTCCTATTAAGCAGCAGCAACAGATTCCCAACCCATCTGGAAAATTTGATGGTTTGAGCATTTTCAGATCTCACTTTGTGCCACATGAATTGATTCCAACAGAGAGCTGCAAACCTTCGAATGCTGCTCCTAAGAGTTCCGTTCCACTTGATGATGTCACCATGTACTCTATACACTACACACCGAAGAACCAAGAGATCTGCCCGGCTAGCTATCCTTCCCCTCCAGGTTATATATTTGAAAATACAAATTCCCAAGGACATAAATTCTTTCGCAAGATTAGTCCTGCAGTGGAAGCCTTGTAGTAATCAACTAATGTTTAAAAGAAAGTTAATGAATGTTCAGTTTTTTTAAGAGAAACTTAAACTTTTTATAATGAAAAATATTATGAGAGTTATGCCATATCATTTTTAGCTTTTAAAACAAGTTGGAACATATAGATCAGAATTCTTAAGTCCATTTTAAACTAATAGTTTAACCAAGAATGCTCTTTGTCATTTTGTTTAGCTTTTTGAACTAGGGCCTTCCTATTTAGCACAGGCTAGCCTGGAACTTGCAGTCTATTTGTGCCAGTCTTCTAATCCAAGATTGTTGTTTAACAGGCATTTCTGAAAGCTAAATGATATGCATGCTCATCTACACATGCTGTCTCATAGCTTGTCCTAGGTCTGTTATCATTTACATCTCATTTTATAGTTTTGCAATCATACACTGTTCTCATCGTCAATTCTCAAATACATTGGGACTGTATAGAACAAAACTGAAGATGAGATATGGATTATTCTACCAAAAAATATCCAGGATTTACTTATTCATTCATTCATTCATTTTCAACGTATCTACAGAGCATGGAACAAGTCAAGTTTTTGTTGAGGATCTCACCACTCACTGGAATGACTTTCAGGGTCTTTCTGGTGAAACTGCAAAAATCTGCAGACCTTCCTATACTAGAGTGACCCAAAGCACTCAGTTTAAAGGAAGCACTGAATTCCGTGACAGCTTCCAACCATGGGAACTCCCACCTCCCCAAGTCAGAGACTACTACTCTGTTCCTTGCCCTGTTCAAGATACCAAGAGGCACTGTGGCTTGAAAAGGAGAGGTCCTATAGGTCCTATAGGAATCAGAGGACTGGAGTTCAAGTACTAATATCTTCAGTTTCTATTTGGGTCACTATAAGAAATCTGCTCACATACATAGCTCTGTCATCATGTATAAAAAACATTCATTCTGTGTACCTCACAAAAGTTTGTTGGTATCATCAAATCATATAATACATTTGAATACATAAAATATAAACATAAAGGGCTATTAACAAACCCTCAGATACTTTTTGTAGTTTTTTTTTCTTTCCAAATAAGGACGTTAACAAACTTAACACTTATTATCTAGTCTCCATATAGCAAGGACTGTAAAATAATCTAACTTGCTTTTCATTTGTGAGTAGCATGTGTTTGAAATAGGCATCTGCCCACTATAGCTTCATAAGTACCCTACAAGTTATGGCAGAGAATAGAAAACTTAAATACTTTGATATTAATGGCTATATTTTCAAAAGAAGAAAAAAATATTTGCTGGAACAGTTTTAGGGAAGATTTCCAGCTCTGACAAAAATCTTCAGGATAAAGCTAGGTGCATACAGTGGCCATATCCAGAATCATTGTTCATTAGTAAGGGCCATAACTACCTTTTTCACGACTAAAAGTGTAAAGATAAGTGCAACAAAAAAAAGGGGAAGAGATGGCAGTAAGGGACATGGAAATAGTGTAACGCCAAAAGTTTTTAGTGAACTAAAATCAACTGAGTGTTTTTGCTTTTTGAAACAGGGGCTCACTATGTAGCCCTGGCTGGCCCAGAACTCATTTTTTAGACCAGGCTGGGTTTGAACCCACTGAGATCTGCCTGCCTCTGCTGCCCAAGTATGGGTATTAAAGGCCTGTGCCACCACATCCAGCTGTAACTGAGTGTTTTAATAAATGGTCATGTATAGAAAATAAGATTAACTTTAATTTAAAATGAATTATAATGTTTCATAGTCATTTAAGAATATGTCATAAGGATGAATTCTTAATATTTTATTAAATATTTTAATTAATTGAAAGTAATCATCAGTATTTGCATTTATTATAAAAATTAATATCTGAAAAATGTTTCTATGTGTAATCCACTTAATAAAATGTATTGATTTTCATGAAGTCATTTCTGTATCATCTTATTTGAGATAAAACTTCTAAATAAATTCCCATCTAGATATACCTATACATAATTAGATACCAATTATTTTAGAATAGAAAATACTATTATAATAATCAAAATTAAAAATTGGGTAGTATTACACCATTCTCATTATCCTGGCCCATGTTCCAATGTTTAATATTCAAATCCCTTTGTAATTTGGTTGGATTGGTCTTCTCTCTGAGCAGAGGTCACCCTTAAGAAGACATCTCCTGGCATTTTCTGAAGCAGTCTTCCTTAGAACACATGGCATACTGTCTGTCTCACTGTAACCAAATATGATAGGTGTGAAAATAGAAATTGGAACAGAGCCATAACATAATACATTCAGCTGGGAGTTCAGGAACATCTCCCTTAAAGAACGTCAGCTGAGCTGAATCTTGAAAGATAAATGGGAAGAAATAAGGATGAAGAACAGAAGGAAGGACCATAACCTAGTTTGCTCTCCACTGCTGTGAAAAAAGACCATGATCAAAAATAACTTGGAGAGAAAAAGGTTTATTTCATTTGACAGCTTATAGTCTATATCATAAAAGGAATTCAGAGAGAAAACCCAAAGGAGGAACTTGGAGGCAGAAACTGAAGCAGAAGGTTGCTCAACCTGCTTTCTTACGAACTTAGATGATAGTCTCAGGGGAAGCACTGCCCATAATAGATAAGACCCTCCAACATCAATCATTAATCAAGACGATACACACAGAAGTGCCTGCAGGCCAGTCTGATGGAGGCATTTCCTCCACTGAGAGTCCCTCTTTCTTCATGGTCCTAGTTTGTGTTAAGCTGATAAAACAAAACAAAACAAAAAAAAAACCCTAACCATACATTTTTTGTCTTGTTTTTTTTCCTTCTTATTATTTTAATCTGTTTTTTGTTGTTGTTGTTTCTCTTGATTTTTTTTTTTGAGAGAGAGAATGGGGAAGGGAGAACATGAACATAAAGTTGAAGGAGTAGTGGTATGAGAAGGATCTAAGAGGAGACGGGGACAGGGAAAAAATATGATCAAAATATACTATATAGAAGTAAAAAAACTAAACCATGAAATTGAACACTTGCCAATTTTATACAGAAATACATTACTATTAAACCATAACCTATTCTTTGTTTATTTTCAAGATCTCATGTTCGTATCACAATATAAAACAGTACAACTTTAAATGTCCCAGTCTTTAAAAATTCAAACACTCTCTTTAAAATATTCAGCATCTGTTAAAAATCAAAAGTCTTTCAACTATGGGTTTCTATGGGCTTCTGCTAAACAGAAATCATATACTTTTTATTCCAAGAGAAAAGATCCAGGGCACATTTACAATTAAATAAGCAAAACCAACATCCATCAGTAGAAATAGCTCAGTGTCCAATGTCTTCGACTCACTCATGATCTTCTGGGCTTCAAAATTCTCTGTCTCTGTCTATCATCTGCACCACACCCAACTTGTCTCATTGGACCAGGCCAGCTCTACTCCACACCTGCTGCTATCCTTGATTATACCTGAGTTCTTACATATCTAATATGCTGGGATCTCATGCACTGTTTCACCTTCCCCAGTGGCCTCCTGGCCTCTCTTCAAGGACTCCAAGCCCGTCACATGACATTAAGCCTTAGCCTTTCTCTTGGAATCCTTAATTCTGGAGCTTTCACTACTCCAGAGATTGCAGCTTAACCAATGGTTTCTCTTGTGCTCTCACAAGGCCAAGCTTCAGCTGTTCTCCATAACCCTTTCAGTCTTTCAGCTTCTACGTGGCCCAAACTAGCACAACATGGGAACATTCTTACACATCACCAAGTTGAGCTGCCAGGTTGAGATACAGCCTTGGACCTTTGTGGACCACAGCTTCTTGTACTGACTTTAAGAGAACACTTTGAAGCCTTCACCTCAGTGATGCTTGTCTCTAATTAATCAAAGCTGATTCTTCAGTTCACCTGACCCAGAAACTACAGATCTTTAATTCAAATATATCACACAAATAGTCCTGACATTCTTTACTTCCTTCTGAAACTTCACAAGCCAGGATTCATCGTCTGTACTTAACACTCTTATCGTTCAAGCTCCCACAGAACAGCTCATTAAACAATCAATGACTTTTCCATCCCAGAATTCAAACACATGGCCAGGTCTGTCACATCAATACCATATGGTCTGAATACCAGTTTCTGTTCTAGTTTGCTTTCTGTTGCTGTGGTAAACACTATGACCAAAAGAAAATTGAGGAGAAAGGGGTTTATTTCATTTTACAGCTTATAGTCCATCACGAACAAATTCAAGATAGGAGCATAGAGGAAGGAGCAGAGCAGAGATTATGGAAGAACACTGCCTACTGGCTTGCTCTTCATGGCTTGTTCAACCTACTTTCTTAAAAAACCTAGGACCCCCTGCACAGGGGTAGCATCACCCACACTGGAAAGGGATCTCCCATATCAATCATTAAAATCAAGAAATGGGTGCCAACCCACCCTAGCACCTCAAGTCACAGCAGGACTAAGCACATCCCTTCTCACTGAAGCCAGACAAGGCAGCCCAGCTAGGGGAAAGGAAAGGGATCTAAAGACAGGCAACAGAGACAGACAGCCTCTTCTCCCAGTGTTAGGGGACCCATATGATGACCAAGCTTCACATCTGCTACATATGTGTAGGGAGTCTAAGTCCAGCCCATGCTTGGTCTTTTGTCAATGGTTCAGGCTCTGTGAGACCCCATGGGCCCAGTCTAGTTTACTCTGTAGGTCTTCATGTGGTGACCTTGACCTCTCTGTCTCCCTCTATCCTTCCTCCCATTCTTTCACAAAACTTGCTCAGCCTATTATTTGGTTGTGGGTCTATGCATCTCTTTCCATCAGCTGCCAGATGAAGCCTCTCAGAAGACAGTTATGCTAGGGCCCTGCCTGCAATCATAGAGTGTCATGAATAGTGACAGGGGTTAGCTCTATCCCTTGAGTGCATCTCAAGCTGGGTCAATCATGGTTTGCCACTCCCTCAATCTCTACTCCATCTTCATCCCTACACTTCCTGTAGGCAAGACAAATTTTGGGTTGAAGGTTTTACGGGTGGGTTGACGTCCCCCCACCCCCCTTCCCCTGGAAAGCCTGCCTGGCTACAGGAGGTGGCAACTTCAGGCTCCATATTCCCCACTGCTAGAAGCCTCAGCCAGGGTCACCACCACAGACTCCTGGGAGCCTCCCCTGTCTCAGAGGTGCCTCCCCACCCAGTGATTTCTCTTCTCCCTCCTGGCCCCTACCCTTGTGTAACTACTCTACACCTGCTTTCCACCCCTTTACTTCCCCATCCCCTCTCCTACTCAGTTCTCTACTTCAATCTACTTTAAATGCCTATTTTATTTCCCCTTCTGAGTGAGACTCAAGCATCCTTCCTTGAGGCCGCCTTGGCTTCTTTGGGTCTGTGGATTGTGGCAAGGTTATCCTGTACTTTATGGCTAATATCTACTCTTCCCCTTTTATTTCTTTTCCCCTTTTATTCATTTATTTATTATTTATTTAAATATATTCACTTTGTATCCCAGCTATATAGCCCCCTCCTTCATCCCCTAATTTATTTCCATTTTCTGACTATTACAAATAAAGCTGCTATGAACATAGTTGAGCAAGTGTCCTTGTGTTACGGTGGAATATCTTTTCGATATATGCCCAGGAGTGATCTAGCTGGGTCTTGAGTTAAATCTGTTTCTGATTTTCTGAGAAGCCTCAAGATTGATTTCAGCAGTAGTTGTACAAAGAAAACATTTAACTGGGGATAGCTTGCAGTTTCAGAGATTTAATCTGTTATCATCATGGCAGGGAAACAGCAGCATGCAGGCATATTCTGGAGAAAAATCTGACAGTTCAAACCTTGATCTGCAGGCAGTAGGGAGAAACTATGTGTCACACGGGGCAGAGATTAAGCATAGGAGAACCCAAAGCCTGCCTCCACAGTGATATTTTCTCCAACAAGTCCACCACACCTTCTAATAGGACCACTCTCTATGTGGCCAAGCATTCAGGCACATGGATGTATGATGGCAATTCCTATCAAAACTACCACAAGAAGTTAAGAAAAATGAAATTATAACATTTACCAGGATATGGATAAAGCTAGAAAAACCTTATCCTGAGGTAACCCATACCCTCAAAGACATATATTGCATGTTTTCTACTACATGTGGATGTTAGCCTTTAACCTCCAATAGGCATGCTCCAATCCATATAAACACAGGGTAGGTATAGAGTGAAAAACCAGGGGTGGGGGGAAGGATCTCCCAAAGAATGGGAAATAGAATATATATGGGAAGACAAAAGGAGAGATGGGAACAAAAGGGTACACAAGGAGGGTGATGGAAGAGAGAGGTAAGGGAAGGAATACAAGGAGTGTGAGCTGTCATACTTGTAAAGGCCATTTTGAGGGATCGTATGTAAATCTACTCTGTAGAATCTTCTTAAAACATATACAGCAAGTCTTCCAAATGAAGTTGCTAAATAATGTAAGAGACAAAGCCACAACTAGACATCTTTGTCACCAAGTGAAACCCCCAATGCCATGAATGGGGGTTGAGTTGAATCTAGTTGAGTCATTGGCCAAAAAGTCCCCATGGAAACCCCTAAACATGTAAGGCTATTTTCTTTCCCACAAACTGATGGTGAGGCCCTGTTGCTGAAAGTAATACTTATGCATCTCATTGAACACAGAGAAGTCAAGTTGGTACCTACCTAGAGCCTTACCCCTACTGACTAGTGTTCATGGTACTAGAAGGTAGTCTGCATGCTACCAGAGGAAACAGGTAAGCACCAACCCAGCTGACACAGGTGATGTTTAACAACCGTGCATGTCCATGAGCACATCAGCACCCGAAGCCCATGACTACCATTCTTTTATAAAGTCTCTGTTTCTACTTTCTGAGCCTAGGGTCTTAGTTCCCTCAACAGTAGTATTCACAGAGACTCCCTAGAATGAGGGCTGGCCAGTTAGCTCAGCTGTTGAGAGCTCCTGTCCTGCAAGCCTGATGTCTGAGTTCAGTCCCTGGAGCCTATAGTGAAAGGGAAAGCTGATTTCTGAAAATGTTTGTCTCTTACCTACACACACATGTACTCAGCTCCCTCCCCCCCACATATTTTGACTGTTGGAGATGTTGCAAACTTACAGTTTCCAGACTGCTATCAAAAAAGGCTTGCTGAGTTTCTCACTGTTCTCACTGCGTGGACACCTGGAGTTCTGTTCCCTCTTTCTTTTGTCAGTTTTATTTAATACATAAAAATAAATTTAAGTAAAATATAAAGCTTGTTTCTATGGCAAAAATATCTATGACATAAGCAGACTATTCTGAAAAAGCATTTATCAAAATTCAACATTTATTATTATAAGACTTTCAGTAATTGTCAAGAAGAAAAATTCTTTAGCAGCACAGAATACACACAGGAACTTTTTAACTAATATCATGCCTAGTGATGAAAAACTTGAAGCATTCCCACTACATTAGGATCAAGGCAAGAATTCCTCTCCACACTTATTTCTAACAGACTAGAACTCTAGGCAAATGTAGCAAAGCAAGAAAAAGCAGCCAGCAGTACATGGGATTGGAGGGAAGTCTGTTCACTCATGACACTAATTTACATAAAACAGTTCACCCAAAACTAAACAACAATTTCTAGAAAGAATAAATAATTATAATGTTGTCTATACGGTTACACATACAAAAGTCAATTACTGGGCTATAAATGTAGCTTTGCAGTTGAGCACTTGCCTGGCTCTGAGTTCAATCCCCAGTACTTCTGGGGGGAAAGGTTTATTTCCTACATGCCAACAGGAAGCAGGTGCAATTTGAACTTTAAAAACAACTCTATTTACATTATAATCATTCAAAATTAAGTAATATAAACTGAACAAAATGTGTTCAAGATCTATGTGAAAAAGCCTACAAATCTCTGGTAAAATAACATTCAAATAGAGATATTCTCCATTAACTAATAGGAAGACACAATATTATCAAGATGACAGTTTTCAATTTATTCTGTAGTTTCAATATAATCTCCATCAAAACCTTAGCAAGTTACTTTATGGAGTGTAGGAGACACTAAGTCTGTGTGCTCACAGATAAGCATTAGGGAAACCGGAAAAGTTAAACATGCAGGGTTGTCCCTGGGAGAGGATGTGATTAGTAGCCTAGTGACCTCTATAACATCTGTATGGCCAGGCCCCACCTGGCTCCCCAGACTCCTATGTTAACTTCAGCTAATTTGTAGGTTACCCTCCCCAGACTCTTATCTTGAGCATTGTTTACTTTGAGCCTGCCTTCTCAATCTGTAGAGCCCATCTTTATGGGAAATGTCTCATATACTTTACAAATGAGAGCGGATGCAATTTATAGCCTGGTGGTCTTTGTGCAGTTGTTGTGACTAAGACCACACCAGATTCTTCCCCAGAGCAACAGAACCCATTTTTATGGAAGAGGTCATGAGTTTACAAAGAGTTTCAAAGTAACCTGCCTTAGGTTTCTGTTGTACATTTTTTTGAGTTAATTATCACCAGGAAACTATTTCCAAATTGTACTGTCTTTAAATATACCTGAAACAAACAATTTGGTGTCAGACTTTTTAAGTTTGAACCATTATCTGCTACTGAGTCTAGGTGTACTAGACTTCTTTCTTGCCTCACATGGATCAGATCAACACTGTTGGCTATGGTGTTTGCAGAGAACCCCTACAATGGATACTGAAAAAATGATTTCAACATTACTATAAAGAGGCCAAAGACCCTTAATGGTGGAACAGCATTGAGGGAAAAGAACAAAATTGTGGGCTGACAGTAATCAACCTCAAGACTTGCCAAAATGACAACAACGTTGCATCGGTAAAAGAACAGACAATAGATCTATGGAGCAGAATACAGGACTGGGACATACACCCATGTGAATACAACAAGTGATCTCTAAAAATGACCAGAAGTAGTACCGGGGCAAGAACGCCTGGACATACACATTCAAGAAATGAAGATAGACACACACAAAACAGGCATCTTTCACAACACTAAAGTGAGACAAGGTGGTGGTGGTCTACACTTTAATTCCAGCATTTGGGAAGCAGAGGCAGGCGGATTTCTGTGAGTTCACGGCCAGTCTGGTCTACAAAGCTAGTTCCAGGACAGCCAAGGCTACACAGAGAAACCCTTGAAAAACAAACAAACAAAAAACAAAAATTAAAGAGGGAAAGAGGCAAAAGAAGAGATGTTTAGGATAATAAAATGTATACATGTTCTACATTTGCCAAGACCCATAAAATGTGCAGCACCAAAACCAAACCATAGTAGAAACTGCAGAATTTCAGTTAGGATGTATCCATATAGATCACGAGTTACAGTAAATACAGAAATGTGGAGGGGATATTGCTAGTAGGGGAGGTTTGCACATGTTATGAGATAAAGCATATTTTGAAATCTGTACTTCCTGCTCAAATTTACTGTGAGCCTAAAACAAGTCTTCCAAAAATACAAAGAATTACTATGCCTTGCTCTCGACAGACTTGTCACCTACTTCTCTGCCTGTCAGTTATCTATCCAGGTTTCTACTTATTTTGCCATTGGCATTTTTCAAAGACACAATGGACAAAGACATAAATTCACAAAGACATAGAGGACTGAGATTTGGAATCGGTGTGAATTTCTGTGCTTTCTCAATCTTGTAATGCGTACAGAGGACAATCGGGAATAGCAAACTCCCTAAGGGACCTCCTGGACTAACAAAGGGGCAGTCCAACGTCTACCAAAAACACAACACAGAGAAGCCACTAAGGATGCCATTGGATACTAAAAGTGAATTTATTTTTGAATTAAGGATCATCAAAGGGAAACATTATCTCTTATGTTATAAAAAACAGTAGTAAAATACAGTACACAGGAATGCCATTTGGATGTTAACAAGACAAAAGTACAATAACAACTGAAAATTCGTTCTTTTAACCTTAAATACAAAGGTAAAGCAGTTTAATAAGAAATTTTGTTAGTATGAAAAATATATGTCCCATGTCTTTATTACATATTGTACAAAATAAAATATTGCACTTTTTAGTCATATAATAAATATATACAGAGAGTATTTTACAAGTGATCTTTCTTTTAATTTAATAAGTTCAGCAATCAAATGTGATTGATGACTAACAACTCAAGGGCTGGTGTGCTCTTTCCTTTCCCCTGTTTGTTCCAGACCACCAAACCCTCCACCTACAGTAGTGTTCATCCCAGTGTCGGTGAGGCTGAAGTTGGAATGTGAGAGAGACCTGTGTTTAGAGGATGGCAGAGAGGCTCGGCAAGCTTCTCTCCAGACAGACCCAAAGCCACAGTGTGCTGTTCACATGCTGATCAGGAGGTAGGTCCAACACAACCTGCCTCAGGAAAGGTTGCGTGCCAGGAGGCTGTGGGCACTGTGTGTGTGAGCATCCCAGACACTGGGTACAGAAGCCAGGATCACTGATTTGGGGTTGTGTAGCATCTAAAGCCACAACTGGGAAAATGCCATGGAAAGGTCCCCATAGTCGAATCAGTTGGAGGAGTTAAAATTGAATGCAAGCCTGAACCTTTCTCAGCAGCAAAATTTACTCCAATGTTGCAAACACCAGCATTGGCCAACCCCTTCCTAAACTGGCCCTAACCTTAAAGTCAGATCTAGTCCTAGCCATAGTGTAACTTCTTTTCTCGCCTAACTGAATCCGAGTGCTAGTCCAAAATAAATTCAGCCCTTCTTCCCCAAAGCACTACCCAAATCCCAGCTCGAGCTCCTAACCCCCAAATTGTCATTTCCACCCTCATCCTAATGGACTTTGTTTTTATTGACAATATCAGCTGAAATTAAAATAATCATTTACCATAAACAATTCTTTCAACTATCATGTTTCTTATTTAGGTTACTTTCATATAAACTTTCCAAAATAAAATCCTCAGGAATATTATTGTATGCATAAATTACATCTAATAAGGCTTTGATCTCTGTGTGCAAGAGAACAGTACTTAGAAAAAGTTTCATTCACAGCTCTTAAAAGGAAGCTTTGAATATACTTCAAATCAAATCAGTAGAAAAGGTCAGGTTTTCTTCTTTGATTTTCAAGATGCCTCATTTGGTCACAGATAGATTTCTGTAGTTATGAAAATAGCAGCCATGTCTACTATGTTTTCTTCCATAGGTGCTTTAAGAGTGAAGACAAGATGCCATCTGTGGCGAATCCTTGGCTCAGTTGGTGTTACAAGCTGTCTAGAGAGATTGCCTCTTCTTCACATAATAAACATAAGGATCTGTAAAAATGCCGTTAGTGCCAACATCTGAACAGCTACTGACCAGAGCCTTTAAAAAGTAAATACTGCACAAATGTGTTGAAACTCTACAACTTGAGAGAAGTTCTCAGTTACAGATTCTTTGGGATGGGCCACTATTTGCTGGTCTACAAATCACAGGAGGTGATGATGTGCTCATGACGAGGGCCCAAGTACAAGGGCATGGCCGCTGATGAATTTATGTTAATCCTAGAATGCATCGTTTATGGAAACTGGAATTAAAAACCAACTGCTGGAAGAGGTAACTTTACAAAATTGTAGCAGGCACTGTGTCTGCATCAACCTCTGCTCGAGCACAGGCTCTAGAGACTTTAAGACGTATATGGCTTTGAACCAGGGGCATGAAGGAAAGAGCCTTGATAGTTTTCATTTCTCACCACAGCAGCATCACAACCTTGCCAAAGCTTTATCCTTCTTGGCATGACTGGCAGCACCTTTGTTTATAGAGGGCCAGAGAGCACAGATTAAGGTGCTTTACGAATGCACAGTAGTGAGTTGTGTCCGTGCAGTCTCCTGCAAAAGAGAAAAGAATCTATAGCATGGCGTTCATTAGAGAACGAGTAAGAAACGAGGCATGCCTGGGGCTACTATTTGCACCGATTTCAGAAAAGCAGTGGGATCCCTTCTCCACATGGTCAGCTGGCTTCCTGTGACTCCCTGAGATTCTCACAGGCCCTCTGTCCTACAGCTCTCAGGGCTGAGGGCAGAGGTTACTTTTTGCAAGGTCATAGGCCTCTTGGAAAACTTCTGAAAACCTCATACTTGCCTCCCCTCACCTCTGAAAAGTAACATACAATTACATTCACTATGTAATTTTAGGACATTTGCTCACTTATAGGAGCCCATTGGCTCAGTCTTAGCAGAGGAGACTGCTAAAAAAATGTGTGTGTGGAGCGGCTGCCACTGCTCTGAAGAATCAGTGCTGCTGCCTGCACCCCCAGCCCTCCCATGTGACTTGGATAGGCAGGCACATTAGTGTCCCAGTTTTGGCAAGGCTTCTGGGGAGCTGGTGATACCTGAGATGGGTACGTACTATCACAGGAAGGCCCAAGGCAATGCCTCCAGGAAGCTGGCTTCATCTGCGCACAGTATCTGTCAGCCACAGGCGTGCAGCTTGCTGTGTGAATGCAGTCGACTTTGCGGGACTGGAAGCCCCTGCCACAGACTGCTGAACAGGGCTTCCAGGGCCCCACACGCCAACATGCCTCACAGGGCCCTGAGGTGCAGTTTCTCCCAAAGGCACGTCTGAAATAAAAAGAAGTAACATAAAACTGGAGAAGATGCCTCTTTCTGCCTGCCCCAATCAAGCTTTTTCTCCTCCAATGAGTTCTACCTACCAAAGGCTTCCTCCAAAAACTAATTTGTGCTGTGCATGGCTGGCTAAGCAGAGCAGTGTGACAGTTATCTGACCAGAATAAAGACAGATACTTCAGAATACAACCTGGGCTCTAGATGTCGAGAAGGGCCCCACAGTCCACCCATTTATCACGAGATATGCTAGGAAGGCTCTGGAAATTGGCAAAGATACTGATACAAGGAAAAGAAGAAGACATAGAAAAAGCCAATCAGCATTTGCTTAAGGCTTCATGTATTAAACACACGGCTATGAAGAAGAAATGGGAGAAATGCACCCCATGAAGTATCGAAATGCAGCTGAAAAGTATATGAAGAGAACCAGCAAGTGGCTGGCTGCCACAGTATGAGGAGTGCCCTGTGAGAAGCCAGTGGTGAGTGCTCACGCTCAGGTGTATGCAAGGAGAATCAATGGGTGTGAAATTACACCAAAGAAATCCTCACCACCAGGAAGGATTTTGGTGCTCCACTGATGGTGAGGACAAACTGTCTGAATCTTAGAGGGTTCTATCCTAAACCACGACCTGAGCTGGACATGCAGGAACAGGCCTGTAACTCTTCTACACACACACACACAGAGAGAGAGAGAGAGAGAGAGAGAGGGAGAGAGAAAGATATCTCCTGCCATACCATTTAGAGTAACGGTGACATCGTTACCCAATACCTGAGGCTGTGCATTCTCCCCTGAAACATGATCTCACAAAAGAGGCATGGCTGACAAGCTACATGTTCCCAGGGACTTCCAACACCCAATCAGTTCGTATTTCAAGAATGGACTACCCTAGAAGTCTGGAGCAGATCAGTTTAGGCAAGGAAGAGAGTTATTACTGTGCGGAGCCACTTCAAAATTGCTAGCAAGCCTTGTTGCTATTGCTAAGCCCCGAAATACACATCTGTGAACAGGAATGTATACACCTGACAGCATATCTGCCGAGGAGTGTGTGGTCACAGGCACATTTAGATGCATCCACACCTAGACTCATCACCAGTGAGCTCAGAGACAAAATTTATTTGGAAAGTGGGGTCTAAAATGGAAAAGAAGCTCAGTGGTTGCTAATGTTTGGAAAGATAATGACCTGAGAGGACAGCCTCTCAGCAGATCTACTTTGAGGAATCCCTCCCTCCGCCCCATGTTCTAGGACACATTGCCATGGAGGGTACATTTGCAAGGTAGGAGGCAGTTCTGTTTCCAAAGATGACCAGGTTCTAACCTGAGGTGGTTCCGTAGTTGTCTTTCTCTTTGAAATCTGGAAGATGTGGAACAAGACATGATTTTGGGATAATAGTGTCTGCCACATCAACCAAAGAGGTCAGAGGCCATTTAGAAAAAGTCAGTAATAAAGCCAAATACCAAAAAAAAAAAAAAAAAAAAAAAGCTGCAGAGATGAGAAGAAAAACAAAGGCAGCAACTTCCTGCTTTCCAGTTACAACCCATCTGTTTCTAATGGACTCCCTGGTCACTACTGTAACTGAATTACAGTTTATACAGCATCTTTCTGAAGGGATATTGAAATATGACTGGGTGTGTAAGAAAACGGAGAAACTTGGCGAAAGTCTGGCTTGTGAAGAAGTGTTACACAAAGTAGGACACAATACTTGGATTCCCCAGTAGGCGGCGACACCATCAAAGGGTTTAACTAGAAAACAATTCTGTCCCACTAAATTGGTTATAAGGTTTAGGGAAGAAGGGCCAGAGAGGATTGTCCTGTTAACTTCTTTTGTTTTCTCCAGTGGGTATAAATCTTAACGCCCCAAAGTTGAGTCACTCTGACCAATAAAGCAGACTGGGTACTCCCTGGCCGCCTTCTACTGTAGAGCTCAGATACCTACAGAAAAACAACTGAACAAATAGGCGAAGAATAGATTTAAGAGGGTAGTAAATGGATGTTAACATGTGTTAGGTGATCCTATCTTATTAATAAAGCCCTTTCCTCTTTGCCGAAACCCTTCCAAGTTGGCTTTTGTTGTTTCTGGCCTAAAGAGATTTAAGTAATTCAAGTGTTTCCTCTTGGTTGAAGGCAAGCCCTTCCTAAATAAAAGGATGAGGGGCACAGGGAGGCCAAAGCCAGAAACTCTTGGAGGCTGAAAAACAAAGACTGAAGTTGATTCAGCTAAAGGCTGAATTTTGAGAGCAGGGACATTCAAGTCAGATGGAGGTTGTATAGACGACAACAATATAAATGCAGTAGGGCCTCATGTGTTTCCAGATATATACATAATGGTAGTGGGAATCATGAAGTGATGGTTCTACTAGTTTGCCTCAATTTCTCGCTCTATCCTCACTTCAAATAATCCTTGCACCATGAGCCAGATGGAGCTATTGATTCGAAGGGCTGTCAATGGGGCCCGAGCTTGGCTATTTGTCAAGAATAGACAGAAGCAGACAGCTTTACAAAGATGTAGCCTGCCAGAAAATATCCTGGGAAAATTTCCCGTTAAATTCTGACTTTTGGGCGCATTTGGAAAACATCACTCTAAGGAGCTTTCTGTGTCTGCATCATCTCCTCAGAGACCGTAGACTCTCATGTTTCTTGTGGACAGGCCTGGGCTACTTCTACTCCTACAGGTCCAAGGCCTTCTACAGTGCCATTCAATGGAGCCCACACCTCCCGAGCCTTCCCGGGCTACAGAAGGCACCAACAGACAGTTTACCCACCACCAACTCTCTGCTCCAGGCACCAACGTGATCTCCTATAAAATACTGTCTCACATCTACTGAGGCCTTGCTGTGGTTTCTGGGTGTCCCTGCTAGATCTGCTTCTCTAAGCATTTTAGAAAG
Source organism: Meriones unguiculatus (assembly GCF_030254825.1). Lineage (NCBI taxonomy): Eukaryota > Metazoa > Chordata > Mammalia > Rodentia > Muridae > Meriones > Meriones unguiculatus. The sequence continues at coordinate 70,656,258 of NC_083361.1, read as the reverse complement.
GATATCTAAGGCCACCTTCTGGACCTTCTAATTCACACCTTCCCTAAACCCACAGAGAGCAAGCATACCAGTCCAGCAGGTATCTGTAGGTGAAACATGGTTCTAAAACTTCAGAGCTACTCCTCTCAGCAGCTCTCTCTACGAACGAGCTTAGTACCCTATTCACAAACCACCAGAGATATGAGGCCAAATAACACCAGAACCTGAAGAACACCAGGTTATGACACAGGCCAGCCATTCTAGCAGAGAAAAGCCATACAAAGCAAATGGAAGGCACCTGGCACTTCACACACAAGCACAGCTCTGGGAAATTTCTGTCTACTATTCAAAGCAAATCTACTCTACTATTTCACTTCCATATCCTTTGTGTAAGATGCTATTTGATCAGAGTCAGAATCTCCTTAATAGATCATTCCATGCATTCTTTTTCTCCTTTTACATTTTCTGCACCATGTTTTTGTTGCTTTGATTGAGCCTGTAAGGTATATTCAAGGGCTATAAGTACGGTATACCAAGATTATATATATATAATATTTCATACATATGAGACAGACTGATAAAAAGGGAGGAAAAAAGAGAGAGAGGAGAATGCAGTGAAAGAGGAAGTTGAGTTACGTGCATAGCATAGCCCCACATTAAAAGTTTTGGTGAGCCTTCTCCCTGGGAGCAAGTAAAGCCTGCATTACAGTGATGGTGGTCTGGTCAAGGGTGATAATGGGTGAAATGAAAAGGATGAAAGGTAGATTCAAGAAAAGTACACAAGGGATCAAAAATGCATATAAAATGTTAGAGAAAACAACTCCATCACATTTATTGAAAAAATTGAAAGATTAAAAACTTATCTAATTTCAATGAAAATGGGGATAACTCTCATATTGTTTAGATAATTTGATGGTAATTTGGAAATGTCCAAAGAAACATGCTTATGAATTCACTTTGATTTATAAATGTCTACCCCATAAAAATGTAACTTCCTGAGCATAAAGACACATACATTCTAAGATGTTTACTGCAGCCTGTGTTTATAAGGGCAAAAATTGAAACAATACACCATCCAGGAAATAATGGAATGTTAAATATCATATTTAAATAGAGTATGTGTGCTAAGATAGATCATGTTTACAATACATTCTTAAATATAAAACCAAGTTTCAGAAAAATATGTATGGTATGTTAAAATAAAAGGCTCCATCCATATATGTTTTTATGTTGTAAAGATGTCTTTATGACTGCAAAGCAAAACATCTGGGATGGTGCAAATCTGTGTGTGGTCTCTATCTTCTCAGCAAGTAGGAAACTAAGTTGTCTGTTGAGAATGAAGGCAGCAGCTCCAAACATTTTCCATTTGAAGAGAATGGTTCTGGCTTGGAATCACCTTTTGGGGATAAGAAATGCTGCTGACTCTATGTTGCCAAACCTTACTGAAGGCTCGGAACAGTGACCAAGCCAACAGTCAAGGTCATCCACTTTCTTCAGCAGGACTCAGTGTGTAGAGCAGTATGAAAGAATCACTTACGAGGTGTCCCCTGTGCGTGGGACTACTCAGTATACTCACTAGTCATAACATTTTAAGTTCAAGTTCACAAGCATGGTAACATTCCACGTGTAGATTTACACAGGTATTTATACAGGTCACACAATAAAAGAATGAAAAGTCCCTGGTGCTGTATAACTTGCATGTTCCCTCACACTTGATGACTGCAATGTTATCTTGTAGGGTAGTAAAGCCAGCCAGCAGGTGGAGGCTGGCTTTCCAGGTGCTCACATGAGTCAAGTCTACTCTACCACATGACTGCTCAGCCTTCCATGCAAGAGAAAACAGAGCCCCTTTGAAAACTAAAAAGTTTATTTTTGTTCTCTGCTAAATCTTTATGCTAATAGCCAAATCAACACAGCTTCTAAATAGGAATAAATAAAAAACGGGAATATTTAACCTATAAACCCAAGTTAAATATTAGGCTTGAGCAAATGTGTGTGTGTGTGTGTGTTTAAAAAATCTATTTTGAGTGCTACTTCTTTTTTCCTTTTAGAGTACTTTCTCTTTATGTTTAACATCCAAATAACTGTGATTATAAATAGTATTTCAGTATAATGTATACTATTGTGGATGATTCTGAATAAATCCTAATTGAATAGAAATTTTCAGTCATGAGAAGTGATAGAAACTAGGAAAGATTCCATATCCGGCAGTTCTGGTTCCTGAAGATGCAAGGGGAGGTGCACGCTACACCGGGTTGGGGTCAGTACCTCCTTCTGCCCTCACAGCTGAAGTTGGAGCTGTCGTGGGCACAAACAGTGTGGTGCTGCTGCATCCTCATGGCATGGCCCACGCAACGTCCAGGACACTGGAAAAGAAGCACAGAACAGTGTCTCAGGCGCCCTGAATGCTCAGGCACATGGTCTCTACTGAGATTTGTGCTGAGGTGGATCAGCCACAAGTTACAGGGACCAGTTGTCCCCGTGGCGAGGTAGAAGGGGTGGATGATAGCTCTGCAGACAGACCTAAACCCCCCCCCCCACTTCATCATCTGAAACTCAGACCACCTCAGAGAGAAGGGAAAAGGATGGGACGAACTCTGAATTGATTAAGTATGGAAATGGCTATATTTAAAACAGTGAAGCCCATCTGTGTTTCTGTGTTTCTGCTCTGATCAAAGATGGAGGCACCTGTGCTAAGGCAAGTTCAGCTACAACTCAAGCTTGCTTCGCAGCCCTTGAATTTTCATACTGCCATAATGTCCATACCATTTTCCTTATAATCATACTGTGCATGGAAAAGTCCTTTACACTTTTGTTACTGTAGAGTGAGCTCCCCAGTCAGCTCAGATGCTTGTGGTGCATGTTCTTGTGGTGCAGTCTGCGATTTTGCTTATTTTTCTTACCTTACTGAACCAGCTTTTCTCAGACAATCAATTTATGTCATAGCTATATTTCACTGGGCCTGAATTCACCCGCCATATAATGATCAAGCATTTAAAACACACATTGTAATGGTTTTCAAATTTGCCACACCACAGCCAAGTTTGGAACGTTATCATCATCCCTCACAGAAACCCGATAGCACTCAGCAGAAGTTCCTCCATTCCCACAAAGCTGCCTTCTGTTTGACAGATTTACCTACTCTGGGCACAACAGTGGAGTCCTGCGTCTGTCTTCTGTGTTTGTCCTGAGAGCCCGAAGGTCGGTCTGTAGTGTAGAGTGTACCAGCCCCACATTCCTTTAAATGATATCTCTTGTGCTGACGCGCCACAGGGCAGTACCTTGGCGCTTGCTTCATCATTCTGGCAGTGGTGCTACTGCTGTACTGACTCTACTGTTTGATTATTGTGAGTCATTCGGTGGACACACTCATCCGTAGATATTTGTGTGGTGTTTTCATCGCTCTTGGATACACACCTAGCAATGAACCTGCTGGGCCATCCTCAAGTTTGTGTCTAACTTCTTAAGAACCTGGGGATTGTTTTGCAAGGGAGCCGCCCCACCTTACATCCCACTACAATCCTGTAGACTCCGGTTCTGAATCCTCTTCTTAAACTATCTGTTTTTAAACTAATGCTGCAGAGATGGCTGTAGGCGGTATCTCCTTATGGGTTAAGTTTTAATTTCTTCACATAACTAGTCATGAGCACCTGTTGATCCTCCTTGGCCGTTTGTCACTTTTAATCAAGAAATGGCTATTTAAACCCCTCATTCATGCTTTCATTCGATTGTTTTTCAGATGTATTTTAGACATAAGTTCCTTTTCAGATACCTGTCATTTAAATATTTTTCCCATCCTGTAGGTTATCTGTTAATGTCTTGATGATTGTTTTAGTTTTGATATGATTCAAATTATTCATTATTGTTTTGCCTATGCATTTGGTGTTCTACATAAAATACCATTTCCTACAGTATGGAGATTCATATGTCTATTTTTTCTTAAATTTTATAGTGTTGGCTCCTAAATGTCATTGTGATCTTCGTGTTGTCTGCACTCCCTGTAAGCAGGGAGCATGACTTTGTGCTTTTCTGTGGGTGCACAGTTGTCCTGCATGAAGCCCGTGTTAAAGAAGATCACTTCCTGTTGTTAGTGCTGAGACCAACCACCAACAAAAGACAACTTGGGGGAGAAAAGGCTTATTTTGGCTCATGTTTTAGGAGGTACAGTCCTTCAGGCTAGGGAAGGCAGGCAACAAGAATAACCGGCAGGTGCAGCAAGAATGGGGTGATTTCTCAGAGAATCAGAAAGTAGGGTCAGGGGATGTCTAAGCTCAGCTGGCTTTTCCCCTTTTCCTTTTGTATTCTTTCTGGGATCCTATCCTGTAGGATGCTGCTGCCCACATTCAGGAGAAGCCTCAGCTCTTCAGTTAATCACTGGAATCTTTATCACAGATACATCTCCAAGTACCTGGTGCTTTTTTTAAGCTAAGCAAGTTGGCAACTGAGATTAACCATCATGAAGTATTATGTTTGCTTACCAAGAATCAAATGGTTTAGTTTTGGATTCTATTATGTTTCAGAGGTGTATATGTATGTGTTCTGTTAAAACAGCAGTGTCTTGTTGAAAGTTTTAAAAGCAGAAGTTTGGGCCCTCCAACTTAATCTATAAGACTTGCTTTTGATATTATGGGTTTTAGTTCCATATGGATTTATATTAGATTTAGCTTACCAATTTCTGGTAGACAATGCTGTGAATCTTTAGATAAATTTGGAGAGTGTTGGTATTAGCAATATCATGCCACCCATGAACACAGGAAATCTTTCTATTTCTTTAGATATCCTTTAATTTCTTTGAAAAACATTTTGCAGTTTTATGCTACCTAGTTTCTTCAATACTAATCTTCCTACTTGATTTACTGCCCTTGAACTTTGAAATCACTGATCGATTGAACTGGTTCAGTGCTGTGATTGCTCCAGACAAACTAGCATCCTAGTTGGCATAGGATGAGAGAGGGCTCTCCCTGCTGCTCAGAGTTTGTCTTCCTGAAAGTTTTTGTCATTATTTGTTCCCAGAATAAAGATCAGAATCATAATAAGTTCCACTCTGTCACTTTAATTAAAATTGTATTCCATTCATAAATTCATTTCTGGGTCTTTATAGTGCTGATATTTCTATTCTCCAAAGTAATAGGTCTTCTATTTGTCCAACTTTCCACTTACTCATTGAAATAACAAACAGCTATTTTTTAGCATTTTATTATATATAGAGATAGATAGATAGATAGATAAATAGATAGATATAGATATGAGATAGAGAGATAGACATAGACATAGACATAGACATAGACATAGACATAGACATAGAGAGTGTTTTGCCTGTGTGTGTATGTGTGTATGTGCACACGTGCACCCACCACGTGGGTGCCTGATCCCCATGGAGGCCAAAAGAGAACATTGGATCACGCAGAACTCAAGTTGTCCATGGTTGTGACCCATTATGTGTATTCTGAGAATCAAACCTTTGCCATTTGGAAGAGCAGCCAGTGTTCTTAACTTCTGAGCTATTTCTCCAGCCCCAATATACTATATTTTTCTTTATAAGGTTCTATACATTGGAAACAAAATTCCTAGGAATTTTTCTTTATATATATAAATTTATATATATAAATTTCAGATAGTGTTTTCCTAGGTAGCGTGGACTGGCTTCATATCTCAGATTAGTCTGAAATTTGCCATCCTGACATTCTTCTATACTCATAGATCAGTGCCTTGCTCAACCATTCTCAGAGAAGTTTCCTCCTATAGAAGATGGGAACAAATACAGAGACCCACAGCCAGACATTATACAAACTGAGAGGTTTTAGAATACTCAGCCCTAAACAGGATGTCTCCATCAAATTTCTCCCCTCAGGGCTCAGGGAACCCTGTGGAAGAGAAAATGAAAAGTATAAGAGCCCAGAGTGGGTGGCTGACACCCAGGAAACAAGGCTCTAAATCAAAAGAGACTGAGACAGCACACACAGGGCCTGAAGAGGTCTGCACCAGATAAGGTGCCAGGGCTGAAAGGAGAAGGGGACACATGCCCCCACTCCTAACCCAGAAGATATCTCCAATTGATGAGTGAAAATTTAGTTTTCTCCAAGAGAGTCTCATTGGGGAAACAAACTCCTCTTAAGGTTAGGCTGTGTCCTACAGCGGATGGCCAACAGAAAATGACCTCACTGTAAGCTTTGGTGAGTCCATGTCCCATAATGTCTTATCAGGGTCTTTTTTTTTCAATTTTATTTTTTATCTTAATAGGTTAATAAATGTTTTTGTTTTTCTTTTTACCCTACAGGTTCTTTGTGTGTATATTATGGCTTCCAGTTTTGTGTTTATACGGGATTTCTGAGTGTGCAAACGAGTGGGTCTCTGTGTCTATATCTGTTTCTTATGCCTTTACTTGGGTTCTTTTCCTTCCGCTTGTGTTGTCCTATTCCAATGTTTTAGTTTTATCTTATATTTTATTTATCTGGATGGAAGGGGATGTGGAAGAAAATGGAAGGAGTAGCAGGAAGGGAATCCACAATTAAGATATATTATATGAGGGGGAAATCTAGTTTCACTAAAAGAGAAAATATGACCCATTATCAATTTTTAAGGGTGTAATACAGCATTATTAGCTATAAATATTCTTTTGCATAATAGCTCACCACAGTGTATTTATCTTGTACTACTTTGGACTCTTTAAGATCACATCCTTATTCCCAGTCACTCAGCAACTTAAAACTACTGTTCTATTCACTGCTTTCTATACCTGACTAGATTCATGTACAAGTCTTCGTATTCTGTGTCTGGATTACTTCATGTGATACAGCCCATGACACTCATCCATGTAATCACAAACATAAGCTATCTCTCATTTAAATATTGAACAATACTTCAAGCTAAATATTTTAAAACGATTTTAAAGTTCATTGGTGACAAATTACTGATTACAGATAACACTGCCAACCCACAAGTTTACCTGGTTTCCTGGGCCGACGGCCTGTTGAGCACATGGACGGGCAGAACACGTTTTTTTCCCCAGAGGCCTGTCTTTAGGAGCACATGCCCTGGGGGACACTGCCTGTACCGTCCCATTGGCTTTCGTCTGCTTGCATGTCACTTGCCGACCGTGAAATCCGTCACCGCAAGACACAGAGCACTCTGACCACACACTCGTGAACCACCTGGGGACAGAAGCTACAGGACCTTAGTGAACACTGCCGTGAAGGGGCTGATTTGTTGATCCTAGCACTATGGTGGTGTCAGGGAGTCACGTCGCTCCGGGATAGGGCAGCAGCACAGGTGAGGAACGCAGTGTCACTAGGTGGAGAGAGCCAGTGTAGTGATGAGTGTGCCACCTGTAAGGCTTAATGGAGAGCTGTCACTGTCCACCCCGAAGGGTCAGATCCCCTGTGGGCTTTGTATCGTAAGATGGCTGCTTTCCGGAGGCTGGCTCTCAGTATGACATGCTCCATTTAGAAAGGACAGTGGTTACTAAAAGGTACGGCCGGTAGAATGCCTGCGACGCCCACAGTCCTTCAAAGCACGTGCCTCCAAGCGGCCATGGCGTCCTCTGCTTCTCACACTCTTCTGAAGCATGGGAGCCGCCCACGGTGTGAACATTGCTATAGGAAATGGAACTGTGTAACAGTAAGATTCTCCTATTTATTTTAAAATGTGTATTATTTGTGTGTGTGTGTGTGTGTGTGTGTGTGTGTGTGCACATGCACATTCTGTGGGTGTGTAGCTGACCACTGATGTGTAGGAGGGCATTGGATCTCCTGGAGCTGAGGACACAGGTTGAAAGCCCGTGGACATGGGTGCTGGGAACTGAGACCAGAGAGAGCTGAGTTAGAGGCAGTTGTGAGGCCATGAACAGAGGTGCTGGGCACCCGGACAAGGTTCTCCACAAGAGCAAGAAGAGTCACATCTCCAGCCCCCAACTCTCGATTTTTTAAATCAGAAAATTAGGGCTGAAACATCAGACCTGCCTCATGGATCTGAAATTAAAAACTACAAAAACACCTCTTCACTTGTTAATTGTTTTTTTTTGTTGTTGTTGTTGTTGTTTTTGTTTTTTGTTTTTTTGTTTTTTTTTTTTTTTAGTTTTTATTTTTGTGTCTTTTGGTCAATTTTTTGCTATGCTATGTACCACTGATGTACCACTATGTATCCTTTATCTCATATTAACACTTTCTCTGAGTGTGGCTACTGAGCACAGTCCAAATTACTGTGCCTTTTTTAAAAAGTTAAGTTTTTATATATTTTATGTGTATGGATGTTTTGCCTGCATGTATGTCTACGCATCATGTGTGTGCCTTATGCTTGCAGAGGCCAGAAGAGGGTATCAAATTCCCTGGGGCTGGACTTAAAGATGGTCATGAACTGCCATTTGGTTCTGGCAATTGAACCTGGGTCCTCTAGAAGAATAGCTAGTGCTTCTAACCACTGAGCCATCTCTCCAGTTTCTATCGGACCTTCCAAAATCAGCAAAACCTAATGTACTGTTAAAGAAGTTACTACACATACATACCTTGCTGGGCAATCCCGGGTGTTACAGGACTGAAACCCAGCCAGCGGCTTCCTGTGAGGATCACAAAGGGCTTCATTCACTTCCTGCCCACTAGCCGTCACGCACTGGGGCCTCTGAAGGCGGACTCCCAAGGGGCCACAGGTGGCAGAACAATGCGTCCAGTTACCAGGTTCCCAAAAAGGTTCTGCAGAAAGGAAATGAAACGTCACAACAACCCCAAATAAGAAAGGATGATGTGCTGGAGGCAACAGGGCCAAAGACCACCACAAATTGTTCTGTGGCCAGCTACCTGCTGCATTTTAAGACACACACACAGAGAACACCATTGCACAGAGTGACACTTGCTTTCTCTTGAGTAACTATTGTACTTGCCAAACAGAAATGGTGGCCAGAATGGGGTCCTTGGAGCACAGCCTGGGAAATGGTCATTGTAGGTCAGCTAGGTCTACCAGAAAAACCCAAGAGAAAGGGAGGAGGAATTGTGTAGCAAGGAAGCATTTCCCCAGCCTTCCCTCAGCAGGGCCAACAGGACAGGGAGGAAGGCCGCTCTAGGGACGCCCTGATGCCATCATCCATTTTCCAAAAATAGTCAAGCAAAAAAATGGAAGATGATTTAGCAGGAGGAACAGGGGCCAGGGATTAAGCAGGAAGGTGAGGTGCATTTGAATTCCACTCTTACTTTTCCATTAATTCTTAACCCAAACATCACATCGGTCCTAAAACTGAATAAATAATTTGCTCTGGAAACATCTGGAAAGGGAAGAATGGAGGCTTCCATTAGACAAGTACAAGCCAGGCACCCCCAGTAATCCCAGCTTTTGTATTACCTTTCCCTGCCGGCTGACACTTGGTAAAAGATGAGGTAGGACACAATGATGACAGGTTTGTGGATGGCTACAGAAAATGCCAAATTTCCCTGCAATAATCATGAATAATTGATAGCTACCAGCTGTGTCCACATGATCTCTCACAGAATGGAACGGTTTCTTTAACTTATTGTTTTCCACTCTGAGTTTTGAGTTTTTACCTTAAATTGCACATGGCATCATTTGCACAGCAGAACCATAAATTATTTCTCCAGTTGGAGTTTCAGAATTACAGCTTATTTAAAAACATTTTTTTTTTAATTTACTGAAACTCTTTCTCCAGGATTAACAGGTATTGGGTTAGACACTTTAAAAAATAATTTTTTATTGACTCTTTCATGTTCTGTTATGAGGCTACTAATTTTGTTTTTATTTACAGAGGCAGAGATTGGATGAAGCTAAGCAAGTTCAACGATGTCTATTTTGTGTCAGAGAGACTGGAGTAGCTCTCTAACTGGAGTTACATGTGTAACTAACTCCAGGTCACAGGGCAGGATGCATGTGCCTCTCTTTTAAGACATTGGGCTTTTATAAAGTATAATTTATGTACAACAAAGTGCTCAGATCTCAATTGTATAAGCTTCACAATTGTTTGAACCCGTTTCCCCTCCCAGGCAACTACATTTTTTTTGTCTTTTTCTTTTTTTTTTTTTTTTTTTAACTATTAGTTACATAGTTTTACTTTCTCCTGGGGTTCTGTATTTTGCTTAGTACACTATTTTTGGGATTCCCTAATATCATTGGGAATATCAATATTGTATCTTCTTTTATTACTGAATAATACACAATTTCTGAATACTCCATAGTCTTTCATTCTGCTGTCAACAGCTATTGTGAATAAGGCTGAACATTCATGTACAAATATTTTTTGTGAGCATGTTTTCATTCTATTTGAATGAATACCTATGAAAAGTGCCAAACAGTTTTCCAGTGTGGTCTCAGCTCATCATCATATGGCAGCTTTAATTAAAATATTGCTTGCTGGAATTTAGTCCAGTATTTTTGTTTTGGCTATTCTAGTAGGCATGAACTTGCATCTCCTGGTTTTGATCTGCTTTTCTCCATTGCCTCTTCCTTGTATAGCAATTTCTTCCTAAACTCAGCGAGACCCAGAAACTTCTAAAGGGACATAAGTCTCTGAAATCAATCAGATGCATAAGGTCCCTTTTCCCCCAAGGCTAGATAAGCAATAAGGTCTGCCGAGGACACTCACATCAGTATGGCTGCCTGAGGAGACATGCAGGTCTGTTGGGCTGCCTGAAAGTCCTGCAGTGAGCTCCAAGGTAACAGCTGTCATGAGCTGTCACCATGCTGGGGTGGCTGGTCAGTGTTGCAGCTGCCTTTGAGTCACTCCTACTTCTGCAAGTAACCCTCGCCCATGCTCCTGTAAATCAATTCTTTGACTCTCCAAGTTGGACTTTGTTGATATCTTTATTTTGGTCTCTGGTCAGTTCCATATCTATGGTGAGTAGACATTCATTTGTTCAGATCTCCCCAGGAACAGGGCCATACAACACACTTGTATGCCACTTTTCTGTCTGTCGAGGGTTTTTGTATCCCCTTTTGCAGTGGAGGAATGGTGGCCACTGTTAAAGGAGTTCCTTATGTTTTTCATAAGTTCTTCATCAGAAATATGTTCTGCCACAGACAGGCCAAAATAGCTCAGTTGGGAAGGCATCAGAATGAGGAAATAGGCTCTGCCAAAATTTTTTCCAGTTGCATTTGAAAAGCCTGACACTCATAGCCCAACACTCCTAGACAGGACTCCTCGGTGACCTTGACATTTTAACCTGACCCTCAAAGCCCCGGATGGTTGGTTCTCACCAGTTCCCTTCCCTCTTGGACTCTCATGACATGCATGCTCTTTTGCTTCTCTTACTTCAGGCTACTTTCAATCGGTAGTTTGTGCTAACAGTTGGGGGTTGGTCTGGTGCTATATATGCTAATGCTAGTTACTGGTCCCCAATATCTGGCTGCAGTCGAGATGAGTAAATCTCCCTCTCAAATTTGTGTAAGCAGTCACAATGCTTAGCAGTGCAAGGGGCCAAGAATAGAGTGGGAGAGAAAGTCCTTAGCCAACATGATTCTTGGGGCTTGGGAGGTTATAGAAAACAAAAGGAAACAAGATAACAGACCTCTTCCACTGGTTTTTGTTGTGTAAACTTTGCTCTACCTAATTTAAAGTTAATTGTTTGATAAAGATGCAGAAGCCTGTAACTGGGCAGAAGAGAAGTAGGCAGAGCTTAGGTTCCTGGGCTTGGGGTCAGAGACAGACTAGGAGGTGAGGGGTGAGGAGAGAGGAAGCAGAAGCAGGAGGAGAAGTAAGTCACCATGGGACAGCACAGACCATGAGCACGAGGCCATGAGGACTGGCCTGATGGAACAGAAGCAGCCCAGGCAGGAACAGCTGTGTATTAGGAATATGAGCTCAGTGGGCTGCCTGTTTCAAAACTGTCCACTGAGAAAAGAATGGGTTGTACTGCCAAAGACTGAGGAGCAAGAAAAAAAAAAACAAACAAAAAAACAAAACAAAAACAAAAAACAAAAAAACAAACAGAGTAAATGTCCAGGAATACATTACAAAAGAAAAGCATAGAGGTGCCCCAGAGAAAAATACATGACTCAGAAAGGAAATATGTAAAAAGTCAAAATTCCAGACCTTGAGGCAGAGGCTCTCCTGTTGAGCTGTTACTCTTTGCTCTGTTGTTGGATGCCTGAAGAACTCGCCTTCTGTGTGCCTTAGGAAACGCATTGTTACTGCCCTGTCCTCTTCGTTCTGAGAAAACAATGTGCAGCATATCTTAAATTCTCGCTGCAGTCTGAGTGGTCTTGAAGAGAAAATGAACTATGGAGAGAAAATGAACTTCTTCTAATAGAGTGTTCACACAGGTCTGGAAGTAGGTGCTGTATCTGTGTGTGTGTGTGTGTGTGTGTGTGTGTGTGTGTGTGTGTGTGTGTGTTGGGGTGGATTTAAGGGTAGAGTTATGTACCCTTAAATGAAGCATGAGACACTTCTGCATGTTTATAAGGTCGGCCTTCCTTACAAGACAGAAAAAAAATACATCTATCCCTTTTAGAAAAGGAACCAGAGGAAGCAGATTGATGAGACTGAGCTCCTCCCCACTCCAGGAACTCTGAGACAGGAGAATGGTCTTATGCTGTAGTTCAGCTTCACTTACTAATTCATACTTTACGCTTAACCTGTATTAGGTGCTGGAGAAACAGCAAGATAAGAAATAATCTGCAATGCCCATCTGATTGAGTTGTGTGGTTTATTCTCAACGTTTTCCAAGCTCTGTAGGACACAGGGTGTCTTTTGTTAATTCTTACAGCTCATTTTGTTGACAAGAGCTGATGAACTACAAATACCATACCCAGCAGGAAAAGGCAACAGTCTAACATCCTGTGCTTAGCATTGGGCTTAAGGCACTGGGAATCTATATTATGATAGCCTCCCCCATCATAATATTATAAAGTTATTCTACACTTGATTGACAGCTTGCTTTATACTGTGTTGTTTCCTCAGGGATGCAAAGGAAATATCAGAATTCTCCCTACCTCTGAGGGACCTATATTTTTGGTTAAGGAACTAGGTGAGAAGGAAGGGACTGTTGAAAAGCATTATGTGTCAAGAACTGACAGATATTAAATAGAGATCATAACATTTCTCTATTTTTTCTTTTAATTTGGCTAAGTATTCACATAGTAGATAGGCATTACAGGCGCCTGCTGAATAAAGGCGGTTGGTGCTTGTAAGAGAAGCAGTGAAGGCTGTTTCTTACAGGGAGAGAAGTATGCCTGGAGGCCCCAAAGAGGAAAGGGTGTGTGTGTGTGTGTGTGTGTGTGTGTGTGTGTGTGTGTTTCACAAGATGAGAACTCATCTTGACTAAATCAAACCTCAGTACATAGTACATATACAATCAGGGTCGAGAATTAAACAGACATAGAGGCAGGATATAAAAAGTCTTAATTCTGGGCAGAAAAGTACATGTCACTTAAGCAGAAGAGTAGCTTCACAGTAACCACCTTCAGAGAAGACACCTGGTATGACAGGGTGTTGGAAGTGATTTTAACTGGGTTGTGCTAGCTGGGGTGAGAATTGTGAAATACCCGGGCCATTCACACTTTGAATCCAATATCAACAAATCTGGGCCCTGCTTATTATACTTTACAGGACACATCAGGAACAATTAGGATTGGACACTCACCCAGCAAGTGGAGCACAGAGGTGGCCACTGCTTTCCCAAGAGCATTGGTGGCTGTGCAAATGTAGGCTCCTTCATTTTCAAGGGAAGCATTCTGCAACAATAGGGATCCATTGAAAAGCAAGGAAACATTGTCACTCAGAGATCCTCCTCTCTTCAACCAAGTTACATTAGGCTGAGGGACACCTTTGGAACAAAAACAAATATGACAAAGGCAATTCCTTTAAGAACAGGGACGTAGAACTATGAGACAAATACCATTCAGCGTTTGGAGCACAGGTCAGGAAATGGGCAAGTCATAGTGTTGCAGTAACTAAAAAGGTGGGTGTTGGGCTAAATAGTGTTTATAATTATTTGCCCTATGCTCACCGTGGCAGTATTACATAACTCGCTATCACAATAAGACAGACATCTGTTAAATTCTATAATCGCCTTATTTACCTTGAGCTGTCTCAGTAACCTCACCATCCACCTCCCAACCCTCTTCCAATACCATCCTCCTTCACCATCCTCACCTGGACTATTTTTCTATCCATAATCTTATAAATACTTGCTTTTATTTGGTATTTTTTTCCATCCACACCATCCCTAGAGTCCTTCCTCCCTAACCATGTGGTTGCTTCTCCATGGGGTGTTCTCCTGGTTCCTCTCTTTCCATTTTTCTGTTTCCTACAATTCTTTTGAACCCAAAGCCTGGGAACGTTGGCCATGCCAACCCCATTCTGCCCTGCGCAGGTTTTAGGCATTTAATAAACCAATCAGGTATAGTGTCTTAGGCAGGTTTACACAACAGGAGAGGTTTATCCAGGCAGGAACCAGATCTTGAGGGCCAGTAACTAGCATAAAAATACAAGCATCAGACTAACCCCAAATCATACCTAATAGGGAATGGCTGATTCTGTTTTAATGGCTTATGTATGAGGAATCGTAGTACGGCAAAGGTGTTGGTTGGTCCGTGGGACCAACCATGTAATCGGTCACATATTATGTTAGGAGTTAGGAGCCAATGGGATTGTTTCACTCTGGGAATGGAGAGGGTTTTGAAGTCAGTGGGAAAAGGTTAAAAAGAAGCAGTTGGCGAAGTTGAGTTACTATTGAGTTGTTACCAGGAAGACTTTGGAAAGGAATCTATGTATTCTAGAACTTCATGACTGTGCACATGCAATGGAAACATACCTCCTTGGAGAAGAGTGCATGACCCTTGGAGAAACAGATTTTCTTCATTAATGAGTTTTATTAAAAAGTACAATTTTAGAGGGCAAAAAGGAAGCGTTAAGTTTGAGTCTGGCCAGTTTGAGGCAGAGGCTTCAGGGACTAATATCACAGAAGCCTGGACACAGGGAGGATATAAGAGCTGAAAAAAAAAATCTCCATCTCCATCTTGACGGGTCTTAGCCTTTCTCTTGGCTATTTAACCTTAGGACAACTTCACGTGACACTTAAGAGTGAAGGGTACCTCACGTGGTGCCTGGTACTGAACTACTAGCTGGCTTGAGGGATGTCCTGTCCTCTTAAAGTGCTCCGGTGGAGAGAACATGGAGTGACTTCCTGAAAAAAAAAACCATTTCGCCACTATCATCATGATATTACAGGACACCTTACAGCAGACAGAGAGAGAGCCTGGCTGCATAAGCCTGACCAACTCCATGATGGGCTTCATCTTCTTGCTACACAGAACAGGCCTAAGAATTGCAGGAAAAAACACAGGAAAAGGGCAAATGATCAGAAACAGCCATGACATTTGGCCTGGGGAAGATAACGTTGCTTAATTATGGTTTGAAAAGCACCTAAGTCCTGATCAGAGTCCTGTAGCCTCCATGGGGCACTGGGCAATCCTAATTGAGGTTACATGGACACAGTAGGAATTCTCTTCTCTGGCTTTAAAAAAAGGCCTTCTGCAACCCTTGGGGCCACCGCCATGTTGCGAAGGTGATGGCCCCAGCATGCTGCAGAATAAACCCCCTTTATTGCTTGCATGATACTCGAGTCTAGGGTCATTATTTCAGTGTATTCTGGACCCCAACAGCAGAAGGCACGGCCCAAGAACCTGGTGGCACTTTCAAATTCTCCTAGCCACTCCTTCCTAGGAGGTGGCCACGGTGTGCTCTGTCTTACAGCCCGGGACTCCACTAAGCCTTAGGAATTCAGGGCTAGTTGTTCCATTCACTATGCCAAGCTGGTCATTCAAGTCTCTCAGGGCTTCCACAGGCATACAAAGACAAATCCTTTCCACTTACATGCACACATGTATACATATATCACACACTCGGGGTGTAAAATAGATCTAGTTTTAACTTTTAAATAGTGCTAAGAAGCAAAACAAACAAACAAACCACTCCCTGTCCTTGTTACGGAGGGTTGTTCTCTGAAAACTGACAGCAGGGCCCCATGGGCAAGGACAACGGATACATAGCTTATTGAGTGGAGAGAGAAGTAGGGCTGGTGTGTCTGCATGGAGCCCTCACCCCTAAGTTCTATTCTCTTTGGTGCAGGAAGGTACTCTGCAGAAGGAGAAACCTGGACACCAATTCAGCCACAAATCTTTTGACCTTATAATTTGCCCTGCCTGTAAGATGTGCTGGGCAATGGTGGCACAGAACTTGTGGGAGTGGCCAACCAATGTCTAGTTGAGGCCCACTCCATGGGAGGGAAGCCCATGCCTGATACTACTTGGTCAGCCAAGCTAGCCCAGAGGGCTAGGGTAGAACCAAACACAACTGGCCAAAACAAAACGCCAATGAAATGATTCCTAATGATATTCTCCTATACTCATACACTGGAGACTTGTTCAGTTGTCATCAGAGGGGCTTCTGTCAGCAGATGGAAGCAGAAGCAGAGACCCACAGCCAGTCAATATGTGGAAAGAAACTCTAAATTGAAGTTCTCCGTGGGGTCTCTCCTCTTGGAGTTAGGAGGTGGAAAGAGTGTAGGAATCAGAGGAGATGCAGGACACTAGAACACAGCCCACTGAATCGACTAAGCAGGGCACATATGGGCTCACAGAGACTGAAGTGACAAGCACAAGGCCTGTAAGGGTCTGCACGAGGTCCTCTATATATGCTGTAGCTGTTAGCTTAATGTTTTTGTGAGACTCCTTCCAGTGGGAATGTGTATATCTCTAACTCTTTTGCCAGCACTTGGGACTCTTTTCCTCATGTTGCATTACCTTAGAAGTGAGAGCTTTTGCCTTGTCTAACTGTATCTTGATCTGTCATGTTTGGTTTTTGTCTCTTGAAGGCCTGATGTTTTCTGACAGGAAACTGAAGGAGGGTAGATCTGGGGGAAGAGAGTAGGGTGTGTGTGTGTGTGTGTGTGTGTGTGTGTGTGTGTGTGTGAAGGGGGTGGAGCCTGGGGGGAGTGGTGGGAGAGGAAGCTGTGGTCAGGATGTATGAGAGAAAAATATATTTGAAAAAAAAAAAAGATTTCTCAAAAAAATTTCCTCCTTAAAGAAAAGGGAACAGAATGGAAAAGCTGCTGGAAGGAAGGTGCTGCTTGCATTCTCTCTTAGTTTGTTAACTTTGGATATCACACTGGATTCCAGCAGCCTTAAGTGTGAAAGGAATGTGAAATAAAAACAGGAATGTTATCATGTTTAGATGTAATATTTGAGGGGTTCAAAACCTGCGTCTGAGTCTGAGTTGGTGGCTCTTGGGGATTTTATCTTTAATTCTGTGGCTTTAGACAACCTGAGTTTGGGGGACTTTAAAAGGTGTTACCTCAAGATTCTCATCCTCTGAGTTCACCCTCAAATAAATGTAACGTAAATACTGTTGTGAAAGGACATTGCAAATAAGACTAAGTTCACAAGTTAGATAACCTTAAAAGAAGATGATTATCTGGACGGAACAATTCAGTCCTATGAGTCCTGAAGATCAAAAAGCAGAGCAGAAATGATTAGGTCTAAAACAGAATGAAGAAGGGGCGATGAGGCCAAAGAAGCATTTGAGAAGATTGAACATGGATGAGGGATATGGTCTACCACTGATGATTTTGAAATGAAGGGAGCCCTGAGCCAAAGAATGCAGGTAGCCTCTAAAATCAGGGAGTTGCCTCCAGCTGATGGTAACAAGAAAGTTGGACCTTGGGTCCAGCAGTGAGTAGGAACTGAATTCTGCTAACAAGGGGAAGGGGGTGTATCCCCGAGTCCCCAGACAGGGATTTGCTCCCACCAATACCTTCACCTACCTCTGATCCTCTAGACCAACAGTCAGCTCAGCCACACTCTACTGACCGAGCTATGGAACTGACAATAAGTCAGTGTCGTCTTCAGCCTATACATTTGCAGTAACTTGTTACAGCAGCAATACAAAATGAATATACTGATCGCCATTAAATTGTGTTGGGAAAACGAGGCTGCCTCCTAAACAGCCAAAGAATGCTGACAACACGTGCTTCTTCTGCACACATACACGTAGAAAACTCAAGCTCTCCTAAGGTCATAGCTATTAAACACAGAAAGCGAGATTCAGAGCCACGCAACTAGATTCAGAACATCTCTAAAAGCAGCAGCAGACAGCTCTCACGCATTTCTTAATAAGTTCTCTCTGAAGCAGCTTATACTTGCTGGAGGGTTTGGCTGTGGTAGCAAACAAACACATGTGAACACACATTTATTACCTAATGTGTCATCAATATATAATCTATGGTAGTACCTGAGTGCAAACACTTAAAGGAAGTCATGGAGCTTATTTATCTTGTTTCCATCACCCTACTAGATGACTGAATTTTGGCAAGTTTTCAATTATTTTCTTATTTATTTATTTATTCCATTTTTTATTTTTATTAATTACAGTTAATTCACTTTGTATCCCCCCATACCTCCCTCTCTCCTCCCCTCCCAATCCCACCATCCCTTCTCCACCCATGTCTCTCCCCAAGTCCACTGATAGGGGAGGTCCTCCTCTCCTTCCTTCTGATCCTAGTCTATCAGGTCACATCAGAAGTGGCTGCATTGTCTTTTTCTGTGGCCTGGTAAGGCTGCTCCCCCACTCAGGGGGAGGTGATCAAAGAGCAGGCCAATCAGATTATGTAGAGGCAGTCCCTGTCCCCTTTACAATGGAGCCCACTTGGACACTGAACTGCCATGGTCTACATCTGAGCAGGGGTTCTAGGTTATCTTCATGGATGGTCTTTGGTTGGAGTATCAGTCTCAGAAAAGACTCCTGTGCTCAGATTTGTTTGGTTCTGTTGCTCTCCTTGTGGAGCTCCTGTCCCCTCCAGGTCTTTCTATCTCCCCCTTCTTTGATAAGATTCCCTGTACTCTGCCCAAAGTTTAGCTATGAGTCTCAGCATCTGCTGATACCCTGCAGGGTAGAGCTTTTCAGAGGCCCTCTGTGGTAGACTCCTGTGCTGTTTCCTGTTTTTCCCTCTTCTGATGTCCATCCTCTTTGCCTTTCTGAATGAGGATTGAGCATCTTAGCCAGATGCTATTGGAAGACTGAATTTTGGCGGGTTTTCAATTATTTTCTTATTTATTTTAAAAAGGTAACAATCATAGGATTAGAGCGATGGCTCCGCAGGTAAAAGTGTTTGTTATTCTTCCAGGGAACCTGAGTTTAGGTCCCAGGACCCATATGTAACAGCTCATAACTGTCCTTAACTCCAGCTCCAGGGCTCTGCTGCCCTCTTCTGGCTTCTGAGGGCACCTGAACCTATGTGCACACACACAGACATGCATGGCACATACACGTAAATAAAAATAAATCTTTAGAAAGAAAAGTGGGACTAGGAACACTGCATTTCATTTCCTTAACGTAAGCATATCGCTTGAGAGGGTTGTAACTTTTCCTCTCCCAATACTCACATTTCTGATTTCATTTTCTTATCAGTATTTATGGAATCATGCTGAGTAACCACTTCAATAGCAGTGAATATCTGTATCTCCCCCAAATTCATACACTTAAACCCATCCCACAATTCCTAAAAAGCAGGCTGGATTACACCTCCTTGAGGACTTGAGAACCTTTTCCAAGGAATACATGTTAACAGTGCTGTTCACAACGCTGGATTGAAATGTTGCTGGGATGCTGAAAACTGGCTTTCAAGAGGGTTAGCCAGGGGGAGATTTCCCCCAAACAGCTCTTTTTTTCCTTCAGCAATCTGATAGGGCTCCAGCTGACAGCTTCTGATTTAACACAGAGTCCCTGGAAAAACCAGCTAGATTCACTTGCCTCAGGTGTCCTGGAGCAGCGGCCTCCCTCGGGAGGCTTGTTAAAGCAGCCTGAATAAAACAAATGAGAAGCCAGGGAAGTTCTTGGGGCTCTATATTAATAACTCAGGCTTTCTAAGGAGGATAAAGTCTTTTCTTTTGGAGCATCTTGGAAGGCCTGGGCACCGACTTGATAGGCAAGACCTATACATCAGAGAGAGAATTTAGAATTCCTACTGCAATCTAAATGCTTGGCCATGGATAAAGGAGAGCCAAGAGCAGGGATGACCAGGTGATAGAATACTTTTGCCCCATCCTCAGATCTTCAACTTCTTCCATCTTTAAATTGTTGTACTGATGAGTGCCTTGGTTTGTGGAAAGCAGCCCAGTTCTGCTTCCGATTGGCTGGGGCAGAAGAGTCTGGGCAGTTTAATGCAGTAGCCCAAAACAAGGAGGCGCGGACCAGTCAGAAAGTGAGTCCAAAAGGTTCTGCTGCGGTGTCCACACTCTGACAGGGCAGAGCTTAGAGGCAAACACACTTGGACATAAGCCTCTGTGTGGCTGGCTAAGAGCGTGATGTCGACTCTGCAGTCTGTGAACGTCCAGAGTTGCTAGGAGCACAGTACAACAGAGCTATGTGTGGTGAGGTTTTCGATGTGAATGGAGAGAAAAAACCCTCCTGCCAAAAAGCCAGCCCAGGGACTTAGCACTTAAAAACATCAGACATCTGCCAATGTTTCCAAAGGACTGAAGAGGCCAGAGGACAGACAGGAGGCAGGATTCTTCATACTACTGCCCTTTGCGGTCTTTCAAAACTACGAATGTCTAACTACGAATGTCTAACTCTAACGTGTCAGAAAGGACTTATACTTATATGCCTAACCTCAAAGACAGGCCATTCCCACAAGACTCACAGCTCTGGAATACCTGGCAGTCTGTTCCTACAACTCTGAACCCGCTTTTGGAAGGTGAACTCTCGTGGAAAAAAAGTTCAGCTCTGCAGAGGCCGTGAAACTTGTACTGCACAGAGCCTGCACCTCAAGGGCGTCTTTAAAGTAGTTACTGTTCAAAAACAAATTTCCTCCATCCTTGAAAGGCCTATGAAATACTCCACACCATAAAATCCCTGGCGTAGGCAGACTGCTCTAAGATGCTGGCTCTTCATGTAAACACATAGCATCCCTGAATGTTTCGGCTACCTGTTGTTTCCTTCAGTGATTTCACAATATCCTTTGATTCTTTTTTACCTCCTCTTCTAGGACAAATGAAGGATTATACTAATGTTGACTGTCCCCAGGGAGTCATGAAAGAAATGATGCTGTCAATGTATAGTTAAGAAACTTACTGAACACAGCGTAGGCAACACCAATAAATGTAACAATAAACAGGAGCAGCTCACAGCATCGGTATCAGAGACAAGACATTAAGACAACTATGACAAAGAAGTTTTCAGCTGCAGGACCCCTTGCATCCGGGGAAGTTCGAGGAATGTCCTTGAGAGCTAACTGCAAACTCTTGTCCTTTCTGGTGGTGAAGAGCCTAACCATCCCAGAGGCTATATCCAAAACTCAAACTGCGAAACTATGGCTCTTGCCGTTTGCAGAACATTTTTGAATAAATGTTGATGTACGCTGCCTTTTCTAAAAATGATGCCAACAGACTGGTGCAATCAGTACCTCAGCAATATCCTCTGAGGTTTTAGAAATCATTTGAGTCATGCCCTTTATTCCCCAACTCTGAGACTAAAGATCTTTCCCCAAAGGCTGCCGATTTTTTTTCTTGTGTTGTGGAGGAAAATTTCACCAAGTTTTCTTCATGGCGTGGTCATTTCTGAACTCTCAGGACACGGGGCTTCCGCTTCACTCAGGACTGGGAACTTTTTCCTAACTGCCAGTCATATCCTATGAGCTGCTGCAGACTATTATCCAGGGTTTAGCGTACAGGTCGCAAAGTGTCCATGGCAGTCCTTCCACGTCCAAGGCAAGAGCCCTCCAGTCACCCCTTGAAGAATTAGATTTAAAGTTAAGGGCTTGTGCATGCCAGACACAACCACATGAGCTACGGCAGTGCACACGGCACTGGACGAATGGCATTGTGGTTCTGCACGCATTGCATGAGCCAGTGACGCCAAGGGCTGAGCATGGGGAGGAACATCCCGAACGGAAGCTCAGACGCTAAGAAAGGTGGGCATTTCGAAGGCTCAGCCTCGTGAGCGGCGATTTTGGTAACCTACTCACCTAACGCTGGGCTACAGGTAGACAAATTGCTATTATCCACTCCTTAGAAGCTGCCTTAAAAAGAATGCATATGGCATGATCTGCAAGAGGATTCTAAATCGTATGAATAGAAAGCAGGAGGAGGGGCTTTTGAAGTCAAAGAACTCGTTTTAAACAGGCTTTATTTGCATCCATACTTGGAGATATCCTAAGGATTGTGAATGGCTTTCTAAATTGACGCTGAAAATACTCTCAAGTATATGTTTAAAATTTATAAATGAAAAAAAAATTAACCTTAACTTAGAAAATAGTAAAAAACAAAAAACAAAAAACAAAAAAACAAAAAAACCCCAATATGTTCAGTTCATAAAATAGGGGTAAGCAGGTAATACACAAAGTTTCTAGTCTTTTGAAAATTATATATAAAACTTTGTAAGTAAATGTATTTTGATAAAGATGGTTTTCTCTTTTTTTCACCTTCCCTCACTTCCTTTCCTTTCTTTTCCTGTTCTCCCTCCACTCTTTTATCAAAGGTATCTGTGACTGAGAGACATTTCAGAGTCACATGTATAATATGAACCAGTAATCGATGGGAACGAGAACTGATGGCGTGATGAGGCTATCTGAGGAATTTAGCCCTATAATCCTGCTTGCCACAAGTATGTTCTCAAGATCCTTTCCTGAAAGAGGCATTAGTAAACCCAGTAAAGAAAGCTAATAATTTGGCAAGTTAACAACAAAATTCCTAGGCATATTCAAAATATTTTAACCCGGACAGAAAAAAAAAAAACTGAAATTAAGAAAAAAACCTTTAAATTTTATAATATGGATCTTTTGCATTGACTATGATCCTGTGAATGAGAGGCTGTCCCTGTCTTCATTAATCGCCTGTAACTCCAAGCATGAGAATTCAGTCCAAATGAGGTACACATTTCCCAATTGCTTGCACACACACTGGGCACTTAAGTAGTTTGTAGGTAACTTCTACCTCCATTCCCTCCCCCCACACTTGTATCAATGGGGAGCAAAAGGTAATGATAGGGGTAGAGAGCTTAAACCTCCATTTTTGATAAGGTTATACTTTTTAGAACTGTATCTTAGTAATGATGCATTAAACATTATATACATTTTAACATCCTATAAAGTTACAAAACCATTGACTTTCTCATAACCTATTTGGTTTTCTTTTTAAAATAATTTGAAATGTAAAATTTCTATGAACGAAATGTTTATTTTCTTGCTATACACAATGGTAACGAAGTAGGAATAGCTTCCAATAGTTTCCCAAAAAATTTTATTCTTTCGGTTTTTGAGACAGAGTTTCTCTGTATAGCCTTGGCTGTCCTGGAACTCACCCTGTAGACCAGGCTAGCCTCTAACTCAGAGATCCACCTGCCTCTGCCTCCTGAGTGCTGGGAGTAAAGGCATGCATGTGCCATCACTGCCCAGCTTAGTTTCCAAAATTAAGGAACTGGTTTACTTAATCTATACTCACACAGCAACATACCCATATAGACATTACTGGAGCAACAGCACTGGAGACTGAGTCCAGAAGAGAAGATTGATCAATAAACTCTCCAACTTTAAAACCGGAAAAGATAGTCAGATCAATAGATGTGCAAATAATGACACAAAAGCACAAGAATAATGAAAAACCAAAGCCACATGATTCCTCCAGCATATCAAATTCCTCAACTACTAAATTCCAAAACACTGAAATGGGTAAGATGCTAGATAAAGATGTCAGAAGTTTACTAATAAAAATAGTTAGTAACGTTAGAGGAGATCTGAAAAAGCAAATGAAGCCGATCTAAGGTCTGGAGAAGAAGCAACATAGAGTGGAAAGAAACACAGAAGAAAACCTAAGAAATACTGGAAATGAAAATCTCACCAGTAAGGTCTGCAAAACAAAATATCAGGGATGAAGAATAAGATCAAGATTAACATGTAAAAAACAACAACAACAACAACAAAAAAAAAACAAAACCTAAAAATCTACAGACCTAAAGATGCTAAACAACAAGGAGGACCCTAGGGAGGATGCTTAATTCTCTTTAGAATGGCAAACAGGATAGACAGCAGAAGTGGTGGAAGAGAGGGAACAGAGAGGGAATCTACCATAGAGGTCCTCTGAAAGGCTCTACCCAGCAGGGGATTGAAGCGGATGCTGAGTCTCACAGTTAAACTTTGGGCAGAGCGCAGGGAGTCTTATGGAAGAAGGAGAGGATAGAAGGACCTGGATGGGACAGGAGCTCCACAAGGAGACCAACAAAGCCAAAAAATCTGGGCCTAGGGTGACCTGCAGAGACTGAGGTACCAACCAAGAACCATGCATGGAGAGGACTTCAACACCTTGCTCAGATGTAGCCCATAGGCAGCTCAGTCTTCATGTGGTTCCCAAGTAAGGGGAGCAGGGACTGTCTCTGACATGATCTTGGTTGCCTGCTCTTTGATCACACTCCCCACTCCCAGTCGATGCAGCCTTTCCAGAACACAGAGGAAGAGGATCCAGGCAGTCCTGATGAGACTTGACTAGCTAGGGTTGGATGGCAGGGGAGGAGGTCTCCCCTTTCAGTGGACTAGGGGAGGGGATAAGGGGGGAGAGGAAGAGGGAGGGTGGGACTGGGAGGAGATGAGGGAGGGGGCTACAATCGGGATATAAAATGAATAAATTATAAAACAAAAACAAACAAACAAAAAAAACCCCAGTGCCTACCCATGTGCATGTGCTCTGCACTAAGATCAAGAAAATGCCCTGGCTAGTTTTTTACATCAAATTGATATAAGCTAGTGTCATCTGATTAATTAAGGAAATGTCTCTACAAGATGGGGTTGTAGGTCTGTCTGTAAGGCATTTTTGAAAATTAATGCTTGTTTAGCAGGGCCCATCCCATTGTGAGTGGTACCATCCCTGGACTGGTGGTCCTGTGTGCTGTAAGAAAGCAGGCAGTACTCTAACTCGTGATCCTTCTGCCTCCACCTCTTTCAGCAAATCCTTCCACAGTTGGCATGGAGATGGGGGAAGGGGGCAAGAGGGTGGGACTAAGAGGAGAGAAGGGAGGGGGCTGGGATCAGGCTGTAAAGCAATGAATGGAAGGAAGGAAGGAAGGAAGGAAGGAAGGGAGGGAGGGAGGGAGGGAGGGAGGGAGGGAGGGAGGGAGGGAGGGAGAGAGAAAGAGAAAAAGAACTCAGACTAAGCAAGTCATAGAGAGCAAGCCAGTCTCTGTATCAATTCCTGTCTCCAGGTTCCTGAACATTTGAGTTCCTGCCCTGATTTCCTTTGATGGTGAGCAGTGATGTGACATATAAGCAGAATAAACCCTCTTTTTCCGAGTTGCTTTTGATCATGATGTTAAATCACAGCAATAGAACCCTTAGCGGAAAAAAGACCAAATTAGGATAGAATCACAAGCTGAGAGCAATGACAACTAAAGGCAAAGAAAATCTGCTCAATGAAATTATGGCACAAATTCCCTCAAATCTAGAGACCAAAATAGACATTTAAACACAGAAGCGTTTAGAACCCCAAACAGACAGACACAAAAAAGCGTTTCTCAAGAACACATCATAAGATGTCAAAAACACAAAGCAAAGCTCTCTCTCTCTCTCTCTCTCTCTCAGTGCATGCCTACTTGTACGTGTGTGTGTGTGTGTGTGTGTGTGTCTGTGTGTCTGTGTGTGTCTGTATGGGCGTGGGTGGAGGATACCAACTTACTTACAAAGACAGCACATCAGAATGGAATCAAACATCTCATGAAAGCTAGGTCAGCATGGACCTTAATGGCTCAAGCCCTAAAAATAAACAACCGCCAACCACAACTGTTGCTTTATCCAGAAAAGATATATTGAAAATTGGTGGAGAAATAAAAAGCACTTCAAGACAAGTGGCTTACAACCCCCAAGCCAGCCCTGCGGAAGACACTTAAAGTATTAGTACACAGAGTGGGATAAAAAAAAAAAAAGGCAGTCTCAACCACCAGAGTACAGAAACGAATGCATTATCAAAAGACGAGAAAGAACAAGGAGGCAATCTATCACATCGAACCAGTAAGCCAGTATAAGCGCCTCACAATAATGAGGAGAAAGAAAAGAACAAATAATAACAAACCAGAGGAGCCAAGAAAAGCTGGAAGAATTACAAAGCATCTCTCAATAATAATAATTTTACTTGTAAATGGCTTCAACTCTCACCAATAGAAAGAACCAGACTGGCTGATTGGATTTAAAAAAACAAACAAAAAAGCCTTGACCCTTTTTGCTAGAGCGATGGCTCTGTAGTGAGGAGCATTAGCTGCAGTTCCGGAGGACCAAACTTTGCCCTCAGTACCCATGTGGGACACCTCACAAGCACCTGCAATTCTAGCCCCAGGGGGCTGGACAGCTTCTTCTGGTTCTTGTTGCCAACTGCATACACATGGCACACAGCCTCATGTGGACACATACACACTCACATAAATAAAAGGAAAAATAATTCTTAAAAAAAAAATAGAACCCTGGCTTCAATTATCTGTTACCTCTAAGAAACATCTTGCTGATGAGAGTCAGTTAGTCAAGTGAATAGAAGCCCCCTAAGAGGCTGGAATAGATATCCTGATCCCTGGTAAAATACAATCCTAACCCAAGTTAGAAGATGCAAAGGAGGCCACCACCACATATCGATAAAAATTCATCAAGAAGACCTAGCTATTTTAAGTAAATACATTATACATTGGAGACCCAAGTTTCATAGAACTAACAAGTCTGCTTTGTAAAAGAGGAGTTCTGGACTCACAGGCTGCCAAGACCCTTTTATATTTAACTTTATACTTTTAGAAATCTCAGCCACATCTTAACTAGTTTTCAAGAGAGCTTTCTTTATGTATTTTGGCCTCATCCACTTCTAAGGCAAGATGGGGGCCAGAGCCAGGCTGTTCCACAGGGCGCTACTACCTGCGGACCTCTGGACATGTACAAGTTATATGTTCGGAGGACATGAGGATCTAACCATGAGGATCTAAGACACGCTCTTCCCAAAGGCTAGCCACACCTCCCAAACCTCCCCTTCAATACTGACCTACTTCCCGCTAGCATGTTATTTTGTCTTAAACAGCAGCTCTCACATAAATGAAAGACTCCTTTTCAAACCTATCAAACTCTGGCTTCACTGAATTGCAGATTCTTACATCATTTGCTTCTTTTTTCTTTTTACTACAACCAGATTTTCCAAATCATAACATAGGTAATTGGGTTTTTCGTGGACTAGCAGTTTAGCTGCAAAAATTGTTTCTATGAAGGACGTTTCGTTCCCCTCTTTTGAAAGCGTTTGCCCACGCTCCTGGGTTCTCTCCTCAAAAATTTCCAATAGTAGGTGAGAACTAAGGATACTCAGTTTCCAGTTCCAACTGGCTATGTATCCTTGGTGCTTTTCCTTCCTTTATTATCATTTTGTCCTACTTCTGCCAAGGACCCAAGGCCCAGGGTAATTTCCTTCCGGACACCCAGTGACTCATTCTATAGCAGAGAACAAATGGCCAGGGAGACAGTGGGCAGACACATGGGAGACAGCCAGGCAGAGGCAGGGCTGGGAGAACCATGGGTGATACTCACATGCTCATGTCTGCAGATGAAGGGATATTTGGACCTGTTTTGTAGACATTTTCAAACAATGAGTAAGCATTATAGCTAGGGTCAAGGTTCTAACTATACACTTCCCTTCTCTTCTCTCAGATCAGAAACGATTCTGCACCCTTCCCCGCAACTACGAATGGGCTGTGGAGAACATCCTGACAGCTCTCCCTTGGCCTCAAGGAGGCAAACCTCATGAAAAGAATTTCTGGTTCTGATCATCCACTTCCTCTATATTTGTTTTTCCAACATATGGCCGTAACTGCCATTTGATTTTTCCATATTCTTGCCAACCCTTGGTAGTGTGAAACTCTTAAAGTTTCCAGTGTAACAGATGCAACAGGGGCATCATCTCTGTCTTAATCTCATTACCAATGAGAACAGAGACACTGCAAATCCTTCCTAGCTTAGGGTTTCAGTTCCGACCACTGCTGGTTCCTATGGCTGGCTTACTGTTAATTTGGTGGTTTGCACTTAGTTTGATTCATAGCAATCATTTATATATTGTGGATACTGTATGACAAATATTTCCTCCCAGAAATGTAGCTTTAAACATTTTGTTGACAATGTCTTGAAATGCTAATAGCAAATTTGATCAAATATTCATATATTGTGAAACTCAACCTTTAAAACTATGATGAAGCAGTTCAAGTTCATTCATAAAGTTTTCCAATCACCACAATGCAATAGGCATTTTATTTATGATTTGAACTTCTGGTATTTTTGTCATTCCCAAATAACAAACATATCTCTTGTATTTTAATTGAAATTTTAATTTTTCATATTTCAGACATTCAGCAACTCTGGGCAGAGAATTTTTTTCTATATATTTATAATCAATTATCATATATCACCATTTTCTTAGCCACTTGCCTTTTGCCTTTTCATTTTGTCATTAGAAGCTCCTGGGTTTTTCTATTTACTTGAATCTGCTGTGGGGTCCACATTCTATTCCATTTTCTGTCTGTCCCTTGTCAGCACCACACTGCTCTGAGTCCTCTGGCTTTATAACCCATCTTTGTAACTGAGGGAGGCAAGTAAATGACCCCCTGGCCTCTGTGGGATACAGCACAGCCGCTTAGTGAGTCACCTCTATCTTAGAGCCCTCCTGGGGCCCGCAAAGCTTCATGGGATTGCACAGTCTCCCTTTGTCTCCAGTCCTTTCTTGCTTGCTTCCCTCTTGCATACAATGCTAACTAGTAAATACCTTGGACATCAAACTCTGCCTCGGCATGGTCTAACATAGATAGTTACAAGGTAAGCACGGTGGCACATGGTAGTAATCAAAGCACTTTGGAGGAGGAAACAGTAATACCAAGAGTTCAAGGTCATCCTTGATGGCATATCGAGTTCAAGGCCTGCCTGGGCAACCTGAGACTTTGCCTTAACCAACCCAAACAAATATAACCCCAATAAATCAACTATTTGTAGGTGTTGAAAAAAATCGTTATGTTCTTGATGGAAATTCTCCTTACTCACTCATATGATTGGGCTTAGTTTAGAAGGAGCTTAAACCTGTACACATTTGCCCTTATGCCCTTTGTTGGTGTCCTCTCTGTCCCACCTGGATCACCTTCTGCTGAGGCCCAATGCTGCAGAATTCCTAAGCAAATGTCTATACTGTACCTCCTAACTAGTATCCTATGCTGTTTGCACTCTTAGTTTACTTTGAATTTCAAAGGAAATCCAACCCTTTGAGGGATTTCCCTTTCCTCTGAGGAACAGATGTCAAGTGTACCTGGTACTTTGGAGGTTTTCTACTTTTGGAGTCTGGGCCATTGAGCTTTGACAGTTCCATCCATTTGGGGAACATCATTTTTCTAGCTCATGCCCATTCGTCTGTGGACCCGGAAAGCTTAGAAACTAAAGAGGAACCGACACACAGTAAAACCTCCACACCAGTAATTCCCCTCAGCTGCATCTGGTGAGCTTAGAGAATGGTTCACAAACAAGAGAAGAACATTACAGGACGAGCTCGTGAGATGTCTCTGTTGACAGAGGTGCTTGCCCCCAAACCTTGAGGCCCTGAATTCTATCCTTGGGACCCACATTAGGGAATGAGAGTGCTGACTCCTGAACTTGTCCTCAACCTTCACATGTCATGGGGGGAATGCACCCCCCAAGTCGTGTTAGATAATTATATGATAAATAGTGTTTATGGCATGTGCTCACGTGAAAGAAACATTTAGACAACAATGGTATTTGCTGCTTTTTGTTTCCAATCCTTAACATAAGGTGGTGGAAGGGGTGAAAGTCTTCCTTCCTTCCTTCTTTCTTCTTTCCAACTCTATTTATTTATTTATTTATCTATCTATTTATTTATTTATTTTTGAGACAGGGTATCTCTGTGTAGCCTTGGCTGTCCTAGACTTGCTTTGTAGACCAGGCTACCCTTGGTTGGATTCTCTCTAGTTACAGAACTGTCCATCAACCCACATTTTCTGACTTCTGATGAGCTTCACCACCTGCCTTTAAAACAATGGCTTCCCATAGAAAGCTAAGCTGGCTGTAGCTTCTGCCCACGAGGAAACACTAACTTCACCACAGGTTTGTCTAAAATGGCATGTAACGCGATGCGACTGTGGTAGCTCCAGGGGCAGGATCCCTGTGAGAAGGAAAGGACCCTGGACGGGTGTCTGCTGTCTGCGTCCAAAGCAGAGTGCTGCCAGGCACTAAAGACCAAAGGGACTATTTCTAGAAAAAAGTAAATAGTGGGGAAAGGTGAACACTCCCAACTCTGAGCTTCACTGGAGAGGAGGAGGAAGGAAAGAAGGAGGAGGCAAAGGAGGAGGAGGAAGACCAGCAGTATAATAGTTCAGGGCAGGAGAGGCCACTAAAGTTGGGAGAAGTTTAGACAACTCACATTTTGCCTGAGTGGATAAGAGACCAGACCTGAGCTGTGTTTAATGGTCTTTTACGGAGACTTTTTGTGTGTGTGAAAACAGTTTCCACTCTATCTAGTCCCTGACTTAAGATAGCAAAGAACAGGCCACAAGCCTTTTGATGGCCCCTTCCCCCACCCCCCACAATTTGATTTTGGGAAGATAAAATTTAAAAAGAAACACAAAAAGTTGAGGTTTCTCTTAATAGAAGTCATGTCTATTTTTCAGACTCCTCTGCAGGTGGAGGGCTACAGAGATTGGAGAAGTCTGTGGCTTGGCATCGGAACAGTTTTGTTCTGCTTTTCTCCTTGCCCTGGCTAGAGAATGCTGGCCTGTTCTGTAATGGTAGGTCCATGTTGCCAGAAAATTTCCCATATTTGTGGGTGGAGCCAGTCGGGAGGCTGGGAAAGCTGTCAAAAGTCTGCATGGGCCAAACACTGCAAGGACTGCCAGGAGTTGAAAACTAATAGCTCGGGAGTTAGCAAATTTCCAGTGTGCATGAGCCAAAGATATGCCTTTAGAAGTAGGGCAAGTAGGAGACCATCATGGGGAAGGGAGAGAAGGGAGCTGGATGAGTGTGACTGGGTCCTTTCGAGACACCCATCATGCTCCTGGGCAGCCTCAGGGGCCCCTGCAGACACACTGCATGGTATAACTGGTTCTCCTGAATTCTCTGGCAGAGAAGAGGAAGTTAACCAAGCCTACAAGACCTTGGGCACTCAGAAGAGTAAAAGAAGCAAAGTCCCCTGCCCAAGGTCACGGAAGCAGGAAGCAGGTGCTAGAGTAGCGGGGACTCTTTGGGAGGACCGCCTACACATTGTGCAGAGAGCGCCTGGCCCATAGCTTCAGTGAGTGGTCAGCCATGCTGGGATGGGTTTTGGGGTGAGGTAACTGCTTGAGTTTTCCATGCTCCTGTAAATCACCCCAAGAAACTCAATGGTTTAAACTCACACTAGATTAGAATTAAACCTGTGTGTGTGTGTGTGTGTGTGTGTGTGTGTGTGTGTGTGGTGTCCTATATGGGATTAGTAAACACTTCTCCACAACTCCCCAGCCAAAGAGTCAAAGTTACACATCTAGGCTCCCCGAATCATCAGAGAACATCAAAGATGGCTGCTAATACAGGGATGTCTTAACAATCGTTGGAAACTGGGTGATAAAACTGTTCAGACAACTAAGTCAATGCACATACATAAATTAAGGGCATATAGAAAGTTCATTTTGAAATATTAGGTCTCAATTCAGCATTTATGTCGCTTTAAGGAAGTGATCTAAAGCTACTCACACAACGACCTGCCCCTTTTACACTTAGAGAAGTGTGAAGAATATATTGTTTGCCTATATTCTGGGGGCTCAAGAATCCAGGTTAAAACTTAGGGATGTCTGGCTTAGAGTGGCAAAACAGCCCTAGTTCAGGCAGACCCGGGCTGAAAATGTTAGTTCTGTTAGTGAAAGAATGGGTCTATTGGGCTGTGGGTGGGACTCAGTGGTAAAACACTTGCCTTGCATGAGCAAGGCCCAAGGGTCCATGCCTAGCACTGCAAATAGTCTTGTATAAAGGAGGTGTGCCTGCATTAGTAAACACAGCAGGAAAAGCCACTGACACACAGGCTGCTGAGGCCCACTCAGGGACAGTGGGGACGACGTCTGAGTAGAAAGATACCGACATTCTTAGTCCTAACCTGGCCTTGCCCAGTAGAGCCTTTGTGTACTAGGAAGACATATCTAAAAATCCTGTTTCTCAGACTATCTCTCTCTCTCTGCCTGTGGGTGTGAGAAAGAGAGAAAGAGAGAGAGAGAGAGAGAGAGAGAGAGAGAGAGAGAGAGAGAGAGAGAGAACATGCTAGTGTGTTCATATGTGTGTGTGCAGGTGCTTATATATGTAGAAGTCTAGGTGCTTTCTTCAATCACTCCTCACCATATCTTTTGAGGCAGGGTCTCTCACTGGCTACCTAGCTAACCAACTGGCCAGCAAACTCTAGGAATCTACCTGCCTCTGTATCCTATCCCCTACCCCACACCCCAGAGCAGAGGCTACAGACACATGCCACTGTGCCCCAGCCTTTTTTTTTTTTTTATGTGCATACTTCAGCTCTGAACTTGGGTCCTCATGCTTGCAGAGCAAAGACTTTACTGACTGAGCCATCTCTCTATCCGTGACACGGGTTCACTTTTGAGAGTTAGGTAAATGGCGAGTGTACTAGAAATCACAATGCTGTGCCCATCAGGCTGGTATATGGAACACTAAAATGCTAGTTGTCACCTTCTGGCAGTTAGTTGGCCAAAAAACTGGAAATGATAATACTTACCTTTTACTGGACAGTGGATTGTCACATTTGCTTGAAGGGCTGCCTCCACAGTGCCTCCCACAGTGACAGACAGATGGTTGTATTCCGGTTTGGTGACATTTCTTTCCATAGACAAGATGACAGGTGCCTCTTAAGTCAAAGGGAGCAGAAAGTATGTTAGGTTTAAGCTCTTGTTCAATGACAAGCATCATTGGTTCACTGAAATCGGGGAGGAGTACTGGCCTTTACATCCCCTGTGGTGCTTTGCACAGACAGGCTCACGCACAGCTAGAGGTATTTGCTCATTGCAGAGATGACAGATAGGTGAAGGGTGGACGGATGGATGGATGGATGGATGGATGGATGGACGGATGGACGGACGGATGGATGGATGGAGACACTCAAAGGCACATTGCAACAACTGTATACATAGTGAAGATATTTTAGCCTCATAACCAAAATTAAGGTTAACATCTCCTTGATAATTTAACAAAGATTCAGTTCACAAGATATAAAACGTCACGGCAAGGCAGAACAGCTTTTGTCACAGGTGGCCTTGGCTGAACTGATGCAGGCCTAAAACACCAGCGATGTGACCGTCTGCCACTCCATGGAAGGAGGGATGTGAGGGAGGACAGTGCATCCTGATCTATCTGTTGCCCTTGGTAGCTGTTATCCTGGATGGAGAAGGCTCCCCAAGGCCTCTCCCACTAAGGTAAGACTAAGCCAAGGTTCTGCTCAGTTAACACGTGCACAAAGCACCACACGGTGCTTGCTGCTGAGTAGCAACAAGAGCAGAGCTGCTCTGTAAGTAACAATCACAAAGCCTGCCAGTGCACAAGTGGTACAACCAGACACTTCAACAACAGTGGAGTTCCTAAAACACTGCGCATACTGCTTTCTCTGAGGGTCAGAGACAGGTTAGAACTGACTTGCTAACTACAGAATAAATGTTGGGTTCAAGGCTCATTCAAAGCTGTGCTGGGAAAGGCAGAGCTCACACCTCTTGTTAACTTGCTTCTAACCATGTACATGTGCAATTGTTTTTCCCCTGCTGGGCTTCAGTAGGAATCCCAGTAAAAGTACTCAGTGATCTCAGAGCCGTTCACCCATGGCGTATGGCTCAGAGACACCTCTTCCCAGACTATCTAAATAAATTCAAATCCACAGTAAAACTGTCACTACTGAAAGGTTTTTTTTTTTATTGAAATGGGAAGCTGCTGGGCACCTCCTTAAGACCTCTCTATACTGCAGAGTTTCTTCATTTATGAAATCCTGTGATGCTATCTCAAGTGCATTCCCACTGTTTGGAGGAGAAGTCAGAATTTGGTATTTTTATTAATGTGACACCGATAGCCACATAAAACGTGGACAGAAAAAAAAAAAAAAAAGCAAAGGCAAAGTGACAGAGTCAGGATTTCAGTCAAGGACTTTCACTCCTAGAAATTCGATACTTACTTAATGGACTCACTAATTAGCTCGGTCTGGACATATGCTTTGTCCATCTATGCGCATGTTTGTGTGAGGTGGACAAGGAGAGTATAGAACAAGAACACAAGCACTCTTGATCTCAAGAGGCCCGGGCTACAGAAGGTTCCATTCTTTCTTTGAATACCTGTGCCAGTAGAAAACGACCCTGAAGTGGGGAAACAGTGAGAACCCTTTGGCCAGAAGGAGTCCTCAGTTGTCACAGCTCATCCTCTGGCTCATGAGGAGCTCATATCAGCTCTCTCAGAAGTCTAGGTCATCTGGGGATGAGCTGAAGAACAGACTTTGGTGCACTGGTGGGGGAGGTCTCCTGTTCACTACACAAACTACCTGAATCTGTGTCTGCTTAAAAGGAGTTTATCATTACAGGGCACAACAGTCCAGGAGAAAACAAAGGCCTGATGATTCTGGGAAGGCAGCTAGCTTCTGGTTGTTCAGACTCAAAGAACCTTTGTACACCAACAGGCCCAACTTTCTCAGCTTCTGGATGACAAGAGCCATAGCTCAGCCACATAGCTCAGCTAGCATCTAGGTGGCCAAACTGGGTTCTGACTGCTGACGGGGTCTTTATTCTCACCTTGGTCCATGTGTGACACAAAGAGTAGAAGAAAAGAGAGAAGAGAGCAAAGGAGTGGCTCTCTTGTTTATTTCTAGTCCCAGAATATGATTTTGCCATAAGGAATTGCTGCCTACAACTTAAAGAGTTAAAAAAAGATCTTCTACCGTAAAATGCATTTTGACACAAAATGGCAATGTTCAGTGCCCGGGAAGGTATATGCTGGTGCAAAGCTACAGCCCACAGGTAGGCAGTGTTGGTGAAGGATTGGCAGTTATGTCACTTAGAGGAAAGGGCCAACTTTAAGAGCAGTGATTCTTATTCCTTCTCTGATGGAATTTTAAAAAGTCTATAACGCCGGCATTGCCAATTAAGCTCCAGCTCATTAACCCCCAATTTGTTGGAAGCAAGCCTCAGAGCCACTGTTTCCAGAGCTCTGCTGTGACCTAGGAACAGGTTTAAAGGTCAAGTGTCAAACTCATCCCAAACCTACTAAGGCAGCGCTCTAGGCAGCATCCAGCAACCTGTGCCTAAATGAGCCCTCTGCACCACTGTGATACACACTCAGGTTTTAGAGTTTCTAGCATTTTGGGTGATGGACAAAGCAGCAACAACAAGACCACCAGACACTGCTCTAGGTTTCCCCCAGAGGCGTTACCCGCGTACAGCACCAATGAGCTTTCCACATCTGAGCCAAGATGACCGGCCACGGAGCATTCATAGATCCCTTGCTCGTTCCTTGTAGGATTCCGTATCTGCATCCTCCCCGTTTCATCCAAAGCGACCCTGTGGAAGAGTTATAGCGAAAATGTCCACGAGCGACATACATGGTTGCCGTAGGGCCATTGCGGGTTATGGAGACTGGAGACTGCACAACTATAGGCTTTGGTCTGGCATGGAGCCCTAACGTAATCATGTCTAGCCCCCTCCCTAGACAAAGAAACTGTGTATTTGGAAGAGTGGGAGAGGCTTTCCTCTTGCCTTAGAATGCCCTTCCAGCAGGCTGGGATGTGGATGTACTTACTGGCTTCTATTTTGACCTTATTAGAGTTTAAAAGAAACAAACAAACAAACAAAAAAGCACTGGAAGGCAAGCTGTACCTATCAGCAGCTGCCAGGAAGAGGGGAATGGGAATGATGGAGAGAAGGAGAAAGCTGAGCAGACACAAATGTCAGATACATGGTGGACGATGCAGTCATGTGGCAGAGAGGAGGCTTTAGGGAAAGAGTAAAGAGTGTAAACTATCATCAGAAGAAGAAGAATGAGGAGGAAGGGGAGGAGGAGAAGGAGAAGAAGCAGCTAGGTTCTGGCCAGAGACAGGGTAAGAGAAAAACAGTTCCACCTCTCTGAGTCAGACCCAGAACTTTGCTGCAGTCATACTGGG
Source organism: Meriones unguiculatus (assembly GCF_030254825.1). Lineage (NCBI taxonomy): Eukaryota > Metazoa > Chordata > Mammalia > Rodentia > Muridae > Meriones > Meriones unguiculatus. Next base: position 70,620,141 of record NC_083361.1, on the reverse strand, counting down.
ATTTGCAGAAAGTGTCCTCGAGGACAGGCATTCTGGGAAGGAAAGTAATGTACCTTATATAAGCAATTATTAACTGCCTGTCACTTCACCATGGCTTAAGGTGGGCCTGCTCTGCTGGGGGCGACTCTCCTCCTTGAGGGACAGTTTGTTGCTCAGGTGGTTGACTGGCCAAACTTGAATGTGAGGTCTCCACCTAGGCCAATGACTATTCTCTTGAGCAGGAGTTTTTCCTTAATGGGCCTTTCTCACTCTTTAGCAATATGTGAATTAAGCCAGTCTCAGAAAGCCAAATGTCCTGCTCGTATTTTCTCATTTGTTTTTCCTAGATTTTGTACAGATACATAAAGATACACACGCACGTGCTTGCATAACACACACACACACACACACACACGTAAAAAACAAAAGTAGAAATAAACTTCTTTAGGCAGATAAAGAAGAATAGGAGGAAGCACACTCTTAGGAGAAGACATTTGAAAATGTTTCTAAGAAAACTAAAATGGGCAGCAATAAGGTGCCACCAAGGGGCTCTGTTCTTCGTGTACTCACTTCACAGAGGGCTGCAGCAATGCTCCATCCTTAGTCCACGTGTACGTGGCCTCGCTGCAGGGAGTGATAAGATTGCAAAGCATATTAATGACCTTCGTGCTTTTTGTAATGTATACTGTATTCCCAATCCTTGCAGTTATTGTCTTGTTAAAGGAAACTGAAGGGGGTAGGGTTTGCCTCCTGATCACAGGTCCTTTTGGCTTAAAAATCAGCTTGCCAGAGTGTTTTACTGAGGGGCTTTGAGGAACTCTTCCCGTCTGCCCTCTGAGCTGAGCTTCGGGGGCAGCTTTCTCATGGATGCCCCTCCACTGGACAGGCATGGGCTGAGCCTTGGCCAACTCAGCGACGAGCTGGTAGATCATCTGGGATGCTAGGTCATCACTGGCCTCTCCCGTCTCCAGAAGCTGGCTCATGTTTCTGATGAGCTCATCAAACTGGGCGGCGTCCATGCTGTATGCTCCCTGTTTCATGGCTGCTTCAAACTGCCTGTTCTTGAGCTCCCAGAAGTTAGCGTTTCCTGCGGAGTTCCTGCACGGCCCCAACAGAGCTCTCAAGAAAGGCTGGTTATTGATTTCACCATCGTGCAGGTAAAGCTCATTTTTGTTATTCCACATCTGGCGCATTTTATGCCACGTGGCTCCCAAACTGTTGGCTTCATTGTGGTCCACCCCAGGGTGGCCCCGCAGGTGCTCTCTGAGGGACGGGTGTGCAATGAGTCGGTTGTCAGTCCCGATGAGCTTCAGAACGACCGTTTCCTGTGCTGACCCGGCAATGCATCTGTACACGCCGATGTCAGGGGCTGCAAGACTGTGGATTTTCAGCGAGCCTGACTTGGTGATGCCAAGCTGCTTAGAGTTCTGCAGGCAACGGCCATCCTTCTCCCACTGGATCAGAGATTTCTGGAAACGGCGAACGGGGCACTTGATGATCACAGACGTATTAAGCAGCAGGTAGGCTCGGCTGCCCACGGTCAGGTTAATCCGCTTCTCCTCCCTCGTCTGAATATACACTCTCTGGACACCAAGGATCTGGGGACCCCGCTCTCCAAGTCTTGTCTTTGCCCCGAGTTTTGCTTCTGCAGGGGAAAAAGAAAAGGAAGGAAATTGCAAGAAACTGCTCCCATACAAAGGCTATTGACTGAAAATTTCTGAGGCTGAGTGATCTGGGCCCACTAATGCCTCTTTCTCTCTCTTTTAATTATTCAAAAAATGTGAGATTTAAACATGAGAAATATCTTACATCCATACCTTGGGTAACTTCACAGCTGTCTGTCACTTTAGTGAGGATGAATGTATGTTTGAACATGTCGCTTAAAAATATGTAAGTTATTTCATGAAGCCTGGGTTTGGGAATCGTACGGTTAAACGTCTCAATGAGACCGAAGGGAAGGTTACTTCTCTAGCTGACAGATGTTTGTTCTATGCCACAATGGAGTGCTGGATGGCTTGACTAGTCCCCAGTGGCTAGGTACAAGTCGCTATCAACAGGAAGCTCCTGCAGGATGTTGGCCATCCGCTAAATGTCAGGGTTAGTTTGGACCACAGGTACACCAAATCTGAGGAAGATATGAAAGATGATGAGTGAATACATTTCCAAGATCTGAGAAGGAGGGTGGGGTGAGCCAAATTCTGAATCTAACCCAAATATGTCATCTAAATGACCTCGGGGGTCTGAGGAAGTAAAGGAGTATGTTCAAAATCAGACTGGTGTAATAGAACAGGCACTTTAAATATAGCCAGATGACTCTGAGTTTGAATCCTGGCTCTGCCTGAAGAATATGCCATTAAGTTTCCATGAGTCTCCTCTGTCCTACCTTCCAAACGAGAACGATGTTAAGACTCACCAGAGGAGTGTGGCAGTTAAGTCCGTTTCCTTAGGCTACATGTACCTCCTGGCAGCAAGCACACGTGGGCTCTTGTATTTGATGCCTTCAACTACCAGCCAGATGGCAAAGGTAGCCCAGAACCCAGGGTTGGGACTGAGCCTCATTTAGTCCCAGACACTGACTCTAGTTAATGGGTTGAGACCAAAGGGGATACAACCCCAAACCTGTCCCCTAAGATAGCAGCTTTCACCCTTGTTTTACTGAGGGGAAACTCAGGTATTCTGGGGTGATGTTGGAGGAAGTCTGATATGTTAGTCCCTGGGTAGATGACAGGGTGTGGGATGGAGGGCTAGTAAGCTCTGGCAAGTGGTGGCAGCGAGCCTGAACTCACTCAAAGGTGTTGCAACATTCAGAAAATCTTGAAACTGGTTTACTCAAAGCTATTACCCTATTACCAGCCCTGGCAGAGTCACTCTGGGTGAAAAACCATCCAAGAATATGGCCTTTTCATATCCTTGGGACAAACTGTAAGGTGCCTGTGGGGCTGTTGGTTCATAAGAATAACTTCTGGCATCCCGTGGGTGGCCATGGGTGGGGTTCGTGAGGACTGTTATTTCTGTAGTAGAGAACTGACATGCAAAGTCCATGCAGAGCCAAGTAAAAGTTCAGGCCTACTGATCTCAAGATGGCCTTGGTTCTGTTCAAGACCCTCAGCTCACCTCTATGCAACAGCATGCACACACACATGTCTGTATGCTTCCTCCCAGGGATGAAATAGTGTCCACAGGGGATGTCACACTGGCCATAGCCAAACAAGGAATACAAATTGTTTTTTTTTTTTTTTATGATTGACAACATAAGTTTTGAACTTACTGCCCCTTAACAATGATGGAAAACAAAAGCAAAAAGGTAGAGAGGCTTCCCTCATGGTTTCATAGTCTCTCACTGCTATGGGCAATGATGGATTGAAGGATTTAATGAGCCCCGCAGGGGACCCCATCAACAAAGCAGATGCTGGTTATTTACTCACCTACCTCGGTACTCTTGTTTCTATTCCCAGACATTCTAATTTATGGGGTGCAGTTAAGGCATCAGAGTTTTAGAAAGCTCTTCAGCTGACTTAAATGCTCAACTAGCTTGAGGGCAGATGCCTTGCAGTGTCCTGCTGGATTAAACCAACGTGGTAGAAAAAGGCACTCTTGGCTCAGTTTCTTCTATTCAGTGACAGCTGATGAGCTACTACTGGTGAGGAGAGAAGGGGAATAAGAAAGAGCATCTAGACTGTCTGTGAGCTTCCTGGTCAAGCCCTGCCACCTACATGTCCTTTCTGAAGGCGGAGGTGGGGAGAGGCTGATCTGCTTTGGGCTCTCTGTCTCTCTCGCATCTGGAACTATACAACACGCTAACACTGGCCATGCCCAGTGAAACCAGGCCATTACCATCTACTCTATAGAGTGGTCAGGGATGGACAGCATCTTTTTGGAGGAGCTTCTGTGTGATGGTACCAGCCCATCACTCTACCTGTCCCATTATTTCAGGGTGTGAGAAGAATCACATCTTTGGATTTTCTAAAAAAAAAAAAAAAAAAAAAAAAAGAATACCTTTCTTCTCTCTGTCCTCCTTCTGGGTCTTTGAGGGAGCTTCATATAAAGGCCAACTCCAGGTGATAGATGATATTTACGGCACATGCCTCAGTAACTTCCTGTACTATTTGTTGTAACCCTGCCATGACTCTAAACCCCAGGAACATGCCAGATTTATGTCCCATGCCATCTTAGCTGCAATTTACACTTGGTTCCACCAGCGTTTGACTCTTGCCACTTCCTAATGCACTTGGGCCATGATTTGGCCCTTAAAACCTTCCTATCACCCTGCTGGAGCCCTCCAGCTGTCAGTCTGGCCATTTGGCTAGTACTGGTTTCCTCTCCTTCCACTAGGCATGGGATCTAGCAGGACAAGCTCATCTGAAGCTATGTCAAGAATGTGGAGAGTTTGTTTCTGGACTCTTGCCAGGCTTCTTTGGCAGTTACTTATTAGAGGCTATAGGGCTATTGTGGGTGGGGCTTTCTAAATGAGTTAAGATGCTCCTGAAACCTCACTACTATGGAATGGCCCAAATCAGCCTGAAAGAATAGCTCATACTTATTTGTTTCTCTTTTATTTTTTAATCAACTCCAGCCCAACTTCTGTTCCTATCATCACACTAAAACTCTAAGGAAAAGGTGACCCAGTGACCTCTAATGGTAAATTCATCACCTTCTCTTTTGGATTCTTACCCACAATCCTTCCTTCCCTAATAAGCTCTTCTCAGTTGTGTTTATGTCTGACCTTGGCCATGAGTAACTCACTAGAGTTCAGAGCCTAGGTCTCCGAGTGCCTCACCATGTGACATTGGCCAGTCTCTTTCTTAAAAAATTAAAAACAGTGGCTGTCCCTGCCTCACAACCTTGTCCTGAAGATCATGAATGACTGACTATACAGAGTTCACAAACAGGGCTAGGCTCAAACTGCAAATTCAGAAACACTAGGTAAGGGTGTGGGTTGTCCTAAGGTGAAAACAGCATCAGCTGATAGACACGGTGACGTGAAGAATTGGGACTTTTAAGGAGCCTGAGGGGGTGCCTTGTGGGGAATGTTTAGGGGTCCAGAAGCTCCAGTGAAACTGTATTACACAGAAAATCCTTCCTACCCATCTCCAACCCTGCTATACTCCAAAGTGGTCAAAACAAAGTGCAAGAAAAAGCAAGCATCTTCAAGAACATGCACTTTACCTAAACCCGGCACACCATTCAGTGCAGATATTGTAAAGACAGTGTCTCATGAGGAGCCACGGCACAGCTCGGCTTGGCGTTCCTTGTCCTTAGCCTTCAATTATGGAGAGGCCAAGCTTATGTAAGATCAGATATTTTCCAGTTTGGGGGAAGGAGCAAGAGTAGATCTGATGTGAAAGAGGGAGGAACGTCAAAAGGACGTTGTGCCAATGTGGCCTCACTGTTTCCAGTGGGTAAAAGATGGGCTCACTCTCAACCAAACGGCAGCGTGGTCATGGGAAAGCAGCCGCTCTGGAGAATTTCTAGCGATTTCTCAGTAAATGTGGGGTGTCCACCCTATCTCCCAGCTTCTCTTAGACAGCATAAACATGCCTGCCTCACTGGCAGGGTCACATTATTTATTCTTCTAAATCCCAGTAACTCAAGCCAGGAGACCAAAAGCAGACAAGAAAGTCACTTGAAAGTAATTCTAAGGTTAAGGTGAACAGTAGGTTAGAGAAAGGCATATATCAGGCAACAGCGTTGATGAAGCGGATGACCAGAACAGCCAGCTAAGCGGACTGATTTCTAGTTCAAAAGCAGAAGGTTGGGCACTAACAGGGATCTATGGAAGCTCCTGAGGGCACAGTGAGGCATTAACTGAATAAGTCACAAGGGCAGGAAGTTTCAGTGTCAGCCCACCGTGGTGATGGCATGGAGGAACGGCTGAGGTTGGGAAATGGGGATATTAAGTATCAAAAAGGCCACCAATAAGGAACTTGATTGCCCTGTGTATTGGCAAATGTTGGTAAGGATGATAGGACCTAGGTTGAGTCCTGCAGTAAAGCAGAAAGTCTCTTGAAGATCTACACAGTGAGTCTTAAAATGTCTGAAGAGAAGGCTTAAGACGGCATACGTATGAGGGGAGAAAACACAGAAGCAATAGAGACAAGAGGCTGGGAGAGTGCATGCGCTGCTCTTCCCCTGGCCCTATGGTGGATGCAGTGCTGGAGGGAGACAATGTTCAGAGGGAGCAGATCAAGCACGGCTAAGCCATCTATGAGAGGTGATGGTCTGAGAGCAGACAGTGGCAGAACTGCAGGCCAGCTCAGGGTGGCTGGCTGTTGTGAGGGTCATTCTGTCTCCTGTTGCTTTTACGGCCTGCACGGTCAACAGGCTAGGGACTATAGTAGGGTTAAGACAAATGCTTGATTTTTCTCGTTTGGTTTTCCTCCCTAATGCTTGTGAAATTCTTCCCTCCCCCGAATGCCGTAATGATTGATAATCCAATCCCGTCTATCTCGAGTCCCGATGACCGCAATGTATCCCCATGTGGTATTCTGTCTATTTTCAAGGAGGCTGCTGGCTATGACATTCATTTCCCTTTCCTCTAAGGCACTTTACAGCCTAGTTACTGATAAAAATCGGGTAGGTAAGTGACTAAAACAAACACCATGCTGTGCCATTTACCGCAGACATTCCTGATTTCCAAAAGGCTTTAAAACTTGGAATCTCAGGGTTTTAGGATGTCAAGATTTTGAAAATATATTCTCAAAGTATTCCCAGGGAGAAAAACGTTAGTGTCCATGAATCAGCAGCTAAGAGCTTGGGCTCAAGAGTCAGACAGACTTGTGGTCAAACAGGCCAAAGGGTCCAACTGGCAGTCCTGGAGTCTAGGGGAAAACTCAGGCCTTACTTCAGTGTTGCATGCCTTCTCTCTAAAGGAGGGTAATGTCTGACTTTCAGCATTGCCAGGGAGACTAACTGAGATAAGCATGAGAGGTTCTTTCTGTGGAAGGGCATCCACAAGTCTCACTGAAAATCAGTGAGACAAGCGCAGTGTTTGCATTGCTTTGTTTTGTGAATTTCTCCAGGAAAAAGATCAATAAACTAAGGACACACACATACAAACACACACACACTTGCAACAGCAAAATGACAATAGTTTATTTTTTATTTTGTTTTTTCACTACAGGCGAGCTCAGCGGGGCTCCCTGACATATCTGTGTGCTCTTTTATAGGGGAATGAAGACAATAAAAAGAAAAGCAGGAAAGCCCCAGAAGCTGCTACCGTGGGGACCCCTTCTCACTGTCACCTGACTGTTGCTGTTTGTGGCTGCTGCCATGACAGTCCTAATTTCACTGGTTGTGCTCCTCCCACATGCCACATACACACACATGTAGATATAATCCTTTCACGTACACTGACATGCTTCATGACATCAGCTTTAAGTAGCACGAAAGCATGCTATTGACGTCATAGCAAGCTTATGATTTATAATTATTTGGCAAGACATCCAAACTGCCATTTATGTAAAGCATGTTTTTTATACTACCTGGTTTTGAATTATACAGAATTTTTAAAAAATCCATGAAAGGACTTCTTATCAAATATTCAGCTCTTCTAGTTTTAATATTGTGAATACAGATACATTTCTGGCAAAGAAAGCCAAGGAGAAGTTTAGCCTAATCCCTACAAGGACAGTTATGAGCAGACACTCCTTAAGACAGATTTTCCCTAAAATGTTTTCTAGGCCTCCCCCATTCTACCATTCACCACTAAAAGCAAGTTGTGGAGTTTTGCTTGGGCGGCTCTCCACCGTGGAGCTGAGAGGGGCTGAGGATGCAAAGGAAGAGAAGACAGCAGGGGCTGACTTTGACTCTGATGCCTGCCTCTGGCTCCCTTTCCTCTGGTCAGGCCCCGGGGGAGAGGTGCCAAGGTAGGTTGGTAGCCCTTGGGGCCTCCCCTTCTCTGAGGAGAAGAAGAGGCAGTGAGGGGGTGGGGGGGTGGGGACTGGGAGGAGAAGAGGGAGAGGGCTGGGATCAGGTCATCAAGTGAATAAATAAATAGGGAAAATGTACAATTAAATACATTTGATAAAAGTTACAGTGATACCCAAAAAAGAAGGAAAGGAAGAAAGGAAGAAAGGAAGAAAGGAAGAAAGGAAGAAAGGAAGAAAGAAAGAAAGAAAGAAAGAAAGAAAGAAAGAAAGAAAGAAAGATAGAAAGAAAGAAAGAAAGAAAGAAGAAAAGGAAAGGAAAGGGAAGAAAAGAAAAGAAAAGAAGAGACGAGAAAAGAAGAGAAGAGGAAAGGAGAAAAGAAAAAGGGCAGAGGCTGGAGCACGGACGCGCGGCACACTTACCGCTGCACACGGGCATCTGGCACGGTCTCACGAGGGGCAGGCCTGGCAGGCCCCTGCACTGTGCCTCACCCAGGGGAACGCGCCGGCCTTTGGCGGTCAGCCTTTGACACACCTGCTTTCTTCTCTGGAACCCAACGCCGCAGGTGACAGAGCACTGCAGTGAGAGGGGTGCAGGTCAGACGGAGCATGCGCAGGCCAGCCTGGCCAGGACAGCTCCTCTCCAAGGCCGATTTTTCACTACACAGAGAGCCCCTCACCCCACCTCCTCTCCCTTCCCTTCCTCTCTCTTCTTCATCCATCTCCCCCTTTCCTTATCTTCTTCCTGTCTTTAGTCCCTTCTTTCTGAGATTAGCAAGTGACTGACAGTAATCTATGACAGAATTTATGATTCTGTTTCTGACTTAGAAGTGATGCCTAATTTATTTTCCTTTTTTATGTGTGTATATGTGTGTGAGTATGTGTCTCTCTGTGTGTACACAAACGCATTCATGTGTGTGTGTATGCACATGCTTGTGGAGGTCAGAGGTCAAGTGTTTTCCTCTGTTGCTTTCCACTTTTTTTTTTTTTTTTTTTTTTTTTTTTGAGACACTGTTTCTTACCGAGCCCAGAGATCACCAATTGACTAGACAGTTTGGCCAGGAGGCCCTGGGGATCCAGCTGTCTCCCCCGCTCCATGCTTGGATTACAGATGTGCACCACCGCATCTGGCTTCTATGTAGGTTCTGGAGATCTGACCTAGGTCTTCACGCTCGCATGGCAAATACTTTACTGACTGAGCTATCTCCTCAGCCCTCTAATATACATTTTACTGTATATTTATATGGTAAAACAATAACAAGGGGAGTGGAAAACTGATATGCAAAATTAATATTGCTGCAATACTGTTCATAGAGGCTACAAAGATTAAGCAGTTAACAATACATTTAAGCAAAAGGTAAAAGACCTACACAATGAAAATTGTAAAACATTGATGAAAATCGTTGAGATGGATACGGGAAACCGGAAAGAGAACCCGTGATCACAGAAAAATGAATATCATCAATTATGCATAATAGAGCAAGCAATCTGCACACCCAGGGTCATTCCCTTCAAAATGTCGATGAATGCTTTCCACAGGACTGTAAAAAATCCTAAAACTTGTTAGATAGATAGATAGATGATATATAGATATAGATAGATAGATATCTCCAAAGCAAACATGAGAAAGTGGAAGGGCAGAGGCTTTGCAGTACCCAGCTTCAGAATATACTATAAAGCTGTATTAGTCAATACAGGACAGTATGGATATAAAGCATACAGAGTAATGAGGCAGAATAAAAGTAACCTTGTGCATATATAATCAGCTAATTTTCTCACTAAATGGTATAGGGGAAAATGGGTTATCCACATACAGAAGAATGAAAATTAGATTCTTACCTCTCACCATCTACAGATATTCAACTCATAATAGACTAAAGAAAAAAAAATAAGATCTGAAAGGAACTGCAAAAACAAGGGAACACACATTTCTGGACATTGGAATAGACGAGAGCTTTTTGGATGTGACTCTAAATGTAGAGAAAACAGCTTTACAGTCAAATGAGACTTTATCAAACCAAGCAGCTTCCACACAGCAAAGGGAACAATTCTCAGAGCAAAGAGATGACCCACAACAAAAGGAGAAATGATTCTATACTATGTGTTTGTTACGAGGGCATCATTCAGTACATATTAGCAACTATAAATCTCAGTAAGCAAATCCAAGCAGGACAACTCATAAATGGTCAACATCTTCTAGACAGGCATTTCTTTCTTCTTCTTTTTTTCAATGAAAGAATTTATTATTTGATGTTACTTTTCTTTTGCTGTTTTTTTCTCACAAATTTTATTTTATTTTATTTTTTACATTTTATTTATTACATATCCCAACTGGAGCCCCTCTTTCAACTCCCTCCAGTCCCACCCTCCATCCCTCTTTCCCCCATCCCCTTCCCCTAGTCCACTGAAAGGGGGAATTCTCCTCTGTCATCTGTCCATAGCTTATCAAGAGGGACAGAAGCCCCAAAAGGAGACCAACAAAGCTAAAAAAACCTGAGCCCAAGGGGTCCTGCAGAAACTGATGCACCAACCAAGGACCATGGATGGAGAGGACCTAGACCCCCTGCTCAGGCGTAGCCAACTGGCAGCTTAGCTCAGTCTACATGTTGATTCCTGAATAAGGGGAGCAGGGGCAGCCTTTGCTGGCTCTTTGATCACTCGCCCCTGAAGACGCAGCCTTGCCAGACCACAGAGGAAGAGGATGCAGGCAGTCCTAATGAGTCTTTTCTTCCTTCCTTTATTTTTATTTGTTTGTTTGTTTGTTTGTTTTTTGAGGGTTTCTCTGTGTAGCCTTGGCTCTTTTGGACTCATTTTGTAGACAAGGTTGGCCTCAAACTCACAGAGATCCACCTGCCTCTGCCTCCCCCAGTGCTGGTATTATAGGCATGCACCATAGTTCCCAGCTTAATAGACATTTCTTAAGAGAAGGCGTTCAGATAACCAAGGAACACGTGGAAAATGTTCACTATCACTAACTCCAAAGAAATGCAAAACCACAGTGAGATATTACCTTACTCCTGTAGGACAGACTTTCCTCAAAATGACAAAAAAATAACAAATGTTGGTGAGGGTGTGGAGAAAAGGGACCCTGCCAGATTACAGGTCCAGAAGGATGTCGATTAATGTCACCATTATGGCTAACAGTATGGAAGCTCCTCAAAAGAAATTTATCCAGAGGAAAGGAAATCAGTATGTTGAAAAGGAATCTGCCTTCCCATGTTTGTGCAGCTCACAGCAGCTGAAAGCATAAGAGCCCGCCATTGAGAAATGGATACAGAAAATATGGCACCTCTATATCACGAAAAACGTACTCAGACACACAAAGGGGTGGAGTCCTGTCACCTGTGGCAATGTGGATGAAACCGGGGGTCACTGTGTTAAGCGAAATAAACCAGCACAGAATGACAAGCACCATAGAAGAATGCTGCAGCCCAGGGAGTCAGGGCAGGGGCAGAAGGAATGGGGAAGGGTTGATAACTGGGTGCGAAGTGACAGGGAGGAGCGGGAAGTTCTGGGGTGCTCTCGTCCAGTAGGCTGACTATGCATAACAATAATGGACTGTACATTTAACAGAATTAGAAGGGTTTGTCTTGTATTTGCCGAAAAGAAACGGCATATATTTGATGTACCTTTAAAGAAATAGATATGCTTACCATGCCTTAAACATATATATATACACACACTTCACAATTTATGTATCAGTGAACAAAATAAAGTGGGGGGAAAAAGTATGGTTGGATGTAATTTGAATGTCTCTCAAGATCCATATGTGTAGACATGGCTGCTTCCATTGTATCATCCAGATGGCGTCAGGACTTCTGGTATTTATTTCCTGTTCTGCTCTATCAACTCCTAGTTGATTGGTTTTATTTTATACATAAATGTTTTACCACTATTTCCCTTAAAACACACAAACACAAAAGGAAAAACAAACAAAGGTGAACGAGTTCCTGATGTCTGTGATCTAAGTCAACTTTACATCCCATTTTCATCCTCCGGGTTCATCAAGAAGGCATACCAGATGGTTCTCTGACCTTATTCACCTTATTCTCTTGTTCACATCAAGAGTAGCCACTCTGCAGAGAATACCCTGTCAAGCCTACTTTTTAAATTTTTTTCCACTTTTATTTATTTTTATTTTTTAATTTATTTATTTTTATATTAATCACAGGTTATTTACTTTGAATCCTAGCCATAGCCCCTCCCTCATTCCCTCCCAATCCTACTCTTATCTTCTCCCTGCCCCTTTCCAAGTCCAGTAACAGGGGAGGTCCTCCTCCCCTTCCATCTGACCCTAGCTTATCAAGTCTCTTCAGGCCTGGCTGTAATGTCCTCTTCTGTGGCCTAGCAAGGCTGCTCCTCCCTTGTGAGGGGGGCCGTGGAAGAGCTCGCCATTGAGTTCATGTCAGAAATAGTCCCTGTTCCCCTTATTAGAGAACCCATTTGGACACTGAGCTACCATGGGCTATATCCGAGCAGGAGTTCTAGATTATATCCATATATGGTCCTTGGTTGGAGAAACAGTCTCATGAAAGACCCCTGTTCCCTGTCAAGCCTTCTGTCCCCCAAATCCTGCTCCTTTGTCTTCTTGTGTTGAATGCTCATGACAATATACAGGGCCTGACAGGGGCTTTTGTCATCGATCTGTTTACCTTTTCTGCTCTGTATTTTCATAGCATATAATACTCCATGATTTGCTAATAAACTTTTCTTTTTATAAAGGAACTACATAGTTCCTATTTTAACTCAGTATTTTCCCATTCCTTTAGTTTCGTTCTTCTTAGGAAAAACTGGTGAGGAATGATGCTCACACCCATCAGTGCCTCTAAAGAGCAATGTCCATCTTGCTTGGTGGCTCTTTTTCAAAATCATTTCATGCCATCCACTCTAGCATGTGGACCATACCTTGAATGACAACAACTTCTTATTTTGTTGTTATTGCTTGTGAAGCAACTTTCGGTTCTGCTAGTTTCCGTTATTTTTTTTCTTATTATTTTTGAATGTTACTAGATATTGTACAATTTTCTAATGTGTACTTATTATTAATACATACATATATAATTTCAAAATTTAGACATTTCATTTAGGGCTGAGTGCACCATAGTCTCTCTCTGCACGTCGTCCAGTTGTGGGTCTCTGTTAATTTTCATCTCCTGCAAGAAGAATCTTCTCCGATAAGGGTTGAGCGAGGCAATGGTATACCGATACAACGATGCATCATTTTATGTTCCTTCAGCAGAATGGCAGTAGTAGGTTTTCCATGAAGGCCTATGACAGACCTATTCTCAGTTTTTTGGGCCACCTTAGCAGTGTTGAGTGGGGGGCTCCATCTGCTGCAGTGGGCTTTAAATCCAAACAAAAAGTGGTTGGTTACTTTCATGAGATTTTTTTCTACTGTTGCCCCACTGGACCTTGCCAGAGGTCTCTGCTGTAAGTCACAGGGTTTGTAGATGGACGATATCAAGGATTGCTTTTCTTCTTTTGTAGCCTGCAAAGTACCTTCCAGCACTGTGAATTCTAGTCAGCAGGGGTGAAGCTTCTCGGTGGGTACCAGCTCAGTTTCTCCATGTTCACCGACTTAATAAGTTGTATCTTCAGCAGAGGACTTAGTGTCAGGTAGCGGAGAATAACCAACAGCATTGGCAGTAGCTTCTGATGCTTGGGGAAGGGCTCTATGACAACCCTTTGGCACTAGAGGTTTTATGTGGTGGCATAGGTTTCTGGTTGGGACATTGTCTCACCTGTTTTATGCTGATTCGACTTACATTTCTTTCATAGATGTATTAGACAGCACACACAAAATGAACTCTCTGGGTTTTTGTGAACTTATTATTTTTTTAGTTTGTTTTTATTTTTTGGAGGGCAGAGAGAGAGAATGAAGTTAGGTAGGGAGGTGAGTAAGATTGGGGAAGAAATGGGAAAAGGCGGAGGGAAATAATATGAGCAAAAGACAAAAAATTTTAAATAAAAAAGAAGTTAAGAAAAATTTTCAAAAAAGGTTTTATTTTTGGCCTCCTCTCTTCACCTGTTCCCATTGCCTTTCCACTTATTTCTATGCTCTTCTAATCACCCTAAAATCTCAGACCTCGCTTTTAAGCCCTTTTACCCCTAGACCTTTGGGAACACAGAACCTGCTTTCAGTTTTCTCAGGGAAATACCTTACGCGGTTGCTTTGTGACTCTCGCTCTGCCTACACCCTGAGTCTTTCTACTTCAAGCTTTCATAGTTGCCATGCACAAATTTCATCTCTGAAAGCGTCTCCCTGCTGGTGAACAGAATGCACGTGGAGGATGAGCTGACACACTTCCCATGGCTTGTCATCACGACCCTATCATCAAATGGTTTATTTCCTTTACTCATGGCTCCGTTGGGGTTGACAGCATCTTAATGGTTGTGAGGAAAGGAGGTTTTAAATTACATAATGCTGCTACAAGTCAGTTATTGCTGCTTCCACTTCCCCCTTCACAGCATTTCATCTTTGACATCTGTTCTCCACAAGGAGGCATATAAGTGTGGTTTCTCCTCCCGCTCTCGCTCTCCCACAGTTCTGCAGGGACAGTCTCTGCTGCTCACACAGGGGGCACATGGTTCTCAATCCATCTCTGTAACTAAGGAACTTTGAACAGGCCTTTGAGCTCAGCCATACTTATTCTTGTGGAAGTCTGTATCCCTCTTGGTATCCAAGGAAATATTTGTCATCATTCAACTTTGCTTCTCACTTTGACCCCAAATTTTATGGCGTTTGGCAGGTGTGTTTCATAACTTATGGTTTGGAATTGCAGCCATTATTTTCGTTCATTGATGACAGAATTTCTCTCTTACTTATTTTCTTTGTGGTTTGGTGTTGTTGTTGAATTCCAAAGGAGAGGGATGAATTTTTTAGAAGCCTTTACTGTCATGTTTAACAAAAAATAAACACCTAAAATTTCCATATAATAAATGTATCATTTTTTATTAATTATCACTGAACCAACATGGTAGTAAAACAACCATGGAACATTTTTTTTTTAATTGTGGAGGTATGTTTGATGCTTCTCCCAGCCCCCATGCTTTCTGGATAAAATACTTACAGGACTGTGGGAGAGGTGACATAATCTGTGTCCTCAATTATCACACTCAGGGCCTCAATCTTGTGCTGAAACTTCTACGATTTCACCGAAGATATCTAGCAGATTTCCCAGGAAACAGTGCAGTAATGACATGCCCTGAGTTCTTGTATCTCTGCAAATGTTTGTCTAAGGCCTTTCAATTTGAAGGTCAGTTGGGCAGGGTGTAAAATCTTTCACTCAAATTTTTTGTTTCTTCGGTATCTTAATATGTTACTCTATACTTTTCCAGGATAAAGTAGTATTGCTGTGTGTCTGATGCCGGTCTGATCTTCTTTCTCTAACAAGCAACTTGATCCTCTTGTCCAGGTTCAAAAAACACATCTTTATTTTTAAAATGTAATCATTTTAGTAAGATGTGTCTTAATAATGAATACTTTCAGTTTTGTTTTGTTTTCATTATACCCAGGTTTCCCAAGTGTAGGGCGTATTCTTTCAATGTAGCAAATTTAGTCTCTTATTCTGTTCTATCCTGTTATTAGGTGATTTTCCTTCTCGGTGCTTCATATTCATTATATTATTTTCTCTTTACTTTTCATAGCTATCATTTTCACTTGGATTCTATTCTGTTCGATTCTTTGCACATATCTTTAATTACACTGTTTATGTCGAGTCATTCCCAAGTTCTTTCTAGTTTAGTATACATTTTGAAAGAAACTCGCCCTTAGATGTCTCATTCTCTCCTGAAGCCTGTTTGCTATTCTTCTGCATCACTCTATTTCTATGTATCTCCTCCATCAGATTTCATATTTTAATATTTCCGTAGTTTATTTTTTAGTTTCTTTCAGCTCATTTTGTAGCATTAAGTTATATTTTCATGTGCTTCAAGGTCAAAAATTTTATTACGCTGGTATGCTACTATTACCTTGTAGTGATCTTTTTTTGCAGTTGTGTGATGCTCTCATATACATTAACAGTCAGCTCTCCGTGCTGTTAGAGAATAGCCTTGTGAGCTGGGAGAGTATTTCAGAATGTTTATTGCCTTCACGGTGAAGACTCCTTCTGGTCTCTGGTGTTAAAATGTAGTCCACAGTTTAGCCAAAGTTTTGAGGTTTGTCTTCTCTGGATGCTCCCAAGGAAATGAACATCTTCTTTCCCAGCATCCCATGTCACCCTCCTTCCAGATGTGAATTTCTAGCACAGTCTCTGAAGATCTGTGGGAGGCCTGTGTGGTCATTCTTCATTCACATCCTTATCTTGGCTTTACTGATTGGTCTCCACTCGGGTTTCCAATCAGAGTAGAATCATTTCTTTGTCTGAGTACGTGCTGTTGGTTTGCGTGTTCAGTGGCCCTACAACTTCTCTTCCTTTTCACCATCTAGTGGCTGAGTTTGTAGTCTCTTCTATTTTATTGGTTTGGCCCTTCCTTGCCCCTTGTGTCACATGTAAAAATTACCTGTGTCCCTTTTTCTTGGTAATCCTAATTGTTTTATTTTTATTTTGTGTTCTATGAGGGATTAGATGATACTAAACAACAGGGCGGCTACCACAATTTTGCTTCTTGAAAAGTTTACACGTGATTTTAAAGGAACTGTTGACAATACACATTTAGATGCCATGGTATCCATGATTCGTGACTGCAGCTGCTACTTACAGGTCGCTGATTCCGATATTCACAACTTCGGCACAAATCTCCTCTGGGCTACAGTTATTTACCATGATCTGTAAGGACCCTCAAGCTGTAAGTGTTTCTAAATGAGGTCTATTTCCTCTTCCTTTTACATCACCTTCTGAACATATTTTTCCTTCTCTAGCTAACTCTAATATTAGTGCCACTCCATCCATTAGCTCTCTAGGACAGAGATATAGAATCTTCCTTCTGTTTTGCTCATTCACTGTCAAGTCAATGATCAAATGTACCCATTACATTTCCCAAGTCTCTCTCAAAACTGTACTTAAGGTATTCTTATTAACTTGTTGGGAATTTCGTACAAAGTGTTTTGATCACTTTCAGACCCAACCCCTCCTATTTACTCCTCCCAGTCATTTCCTATTTCTCTTGGCACTACTGTGGCATTTACATAAACATTTCCAGCTGTACTAGTTTTAAGGATATTCAAGTTGTACACAAAATTATCTGAGTGAATCATTTATTAATGAAAACAAAACAAACAAAAATGCTGTCTACTCTTCTCTATTCCATCAGCTTCATTATCTCCTAGAACTCTAAATCCAACCTTAAACTTCTGTGGCTTTTCAGTCTCCACTGTCTTCTGGCTCTAACACATGACCCAGGCTGCCTGACTCCGTCTTAGCCTCTGAACAGTCAAATGCTTCTGCCAAGCCTTTAAGGACAACAGGAATCCACACAAATAACCCGACTCCTCTCCTATCTGACTACAGCCTCAGCTTCCATCCCACCTCCCACCACTTCCTTAATGCATCTTGTTCTAAAGTCCCATGAGACTCATAATCTTGAAAGTCTCAGATAATATCCAGAATATACTTTGGCCTCATTTCCAGAGTGGCCCTCATTTCTTCAAATGCAATATTAAAGCCACATCTTCTTCCTAGTACGGAAGTAGAAATGGAGGTCTCCCCGTTTCCCACATCTGTATACATATGGCACCTGTGCTGGGCTCCTCCTACATGATTGTGAGCATCATTTCATCTGTTTGCCTTCTTAAAGTGTGAGTTCATCTCAGACCGTGTGTTAAAACGTCGTCTCTCATTCCTGCAATCTCCAGCAAGCAGTACAGCAGTGTTCAGTGACCAAGCAGTGTTCAGCTCTTTGAGTGACCAAGCTTGTAAGGCTACAGAAATAGGACTATTAAACTTAGAATGAACAGTTATAACTTAACATTTATCATTTTATAAATAGTTAATACACACGGCTCTATAAAATAATACTGATAGAAATATCCGAATTCAGGTCTCATATGTTTCCTTGGCTCTACCAAATACCAATTATAAAGATTAAAAATGCAAAAGAGAAGCCCAACCAAGTTTCTTCGACTTTGTAACAAAGAACGAAGAAGTTCGGGGGCAGGGTGAGAGATTGCTCAGTAGTTAAGAGTGTATGCTGCTCTTGCTGAGACCCAAGTCCCATTTCTAGCACCACGTTAGGTGGACCACTGATGCCTATAACTCCAGTGCAGGGGTAGCTGATACCTCCGGCTCTGTACACACCTGTGTGTGTGCGCCACACACACACACTACCGCCACCACCACCACTGTACAATACACTTAAATTTTTAAAAAAATTCTCTGAAAAAAATTTAAAATAATAAAATAATTTAGAAATTGAAAGTTCTTGAGGGCAAGTCCATTTTAAGTATGAGCTACCATAAGATTCGGTACATATACATACATAGACAAAGACACACACACACAAGCATGCACACAAGGGTAGGGGAAAGAGAGAGAGAGAGAGAAAGAGCAGGAAATCATCTCTCTTTCACTTTCCAGGTTCACAACTGGCTTCTGAGTGACCATGCCTCGGCTAGGGCTGGTGTGAACCCCTTCGGGAAATATTTAGCAGCTGAAACAAAGGAGGAGCAGATGGGAGGAGGCTGTGCTGTCGGGAATGGCTCTTACCTTTGACCAGTTTCCAGCAGTCAGCTGTGGGGGGCAGTCTGTCCTGGCACACGACTTGTGAGACGATGCCTTGGGTCCTTGGCACAGTCCATCTGACAGGTTCAAAAAGCTGCCATCCGTTAACAGCTGGCGACAGGTGACTCTCCGGGTCTGAGTTCCCCCGCCACACGTCCTGGAACACTAAGAAAAGAGGCAGTGAAGCGGGAGGCTTACTTTCTGTTAACGCAAAGCGGGGCCGCCGCCGCCGTAAGCAGAACGGGCCACGGGCTGCCAGGCTGCCGCACCTGCTGCCACTCTTCAATGTACCAGCTAGGAGGGCAGTCAAACTGGTTGCAGGCTCGTAAGGCGTGAGGCTTCTCCTCTCTGCATTCCTCCGGAGCGGCTGGCGACTCCTCAGGATGGACGCAGTATACATCTCGGGTCTGGATTCCAACACCGCAGGGAGCTGAGCAGGGTCCCCAAGAGCCCGTGTGCCATCTGGATCAGAAGCCAAGTGGGGGAAAAAGGCAAGAGCAACTGATAAAAGGCGAACCTTGCAATGAGGTAAGACACAACAATCACAGATCACCTCAAGCGCCTCGCTGGACCTCTAGACAAATGTTTCTCAATGTGTGGGTCGCGACCCCAGTTGGCAGCACATCAGGTATTTATATCACGATTCATAACAATAGCAAAATTACAGTTATGAAGTAGCAGCAAAATAATTTTATGGTTGGGGACCACGACAGCATGAGGGACTGTGTTAAAGGGTCACAGCATTAGGGGAGAACCACTGAACTAGACCTTATTCCTCTACACGGGTTCCACACTGTGGTATCTCCACAAATACATTTGATTAAAACACAGAGACATGATATTTAAAGGGATGAAATGCCAGGGAAGTGGCTAAAGATCTCACTTGTTTGGCAGGGTCCTGAGTGACAGGGAGCAGGTTGCTTTTTCCCCCATCCTGCCCTGCCACCATCCAATCAAAACTAAAACCTTGACTTGTTGTTGAGCCCCAGTGCAAAGATGATTTACAGAGTCGGCAAAAGGGGTTTTAAATGCTTACAAACACATCTCAGAAAATCTTCAGGGCACCTGGATTCATTACTTGTAATATCCTTGAGAAAATTCCTTTATGTTAGGATTGGATTTACAGCACATATATAATGTGATTCTTTTCTAATAAGATCTTGGGAAAAATCAAGTTTCCTAGGGAAACAGCTGGAAAAATGAAAACTACAGCAGCAGCTTTTGATTCATATCGCCAGCTTACTTGGGTGAAGATTCTTGCAGCCTCCACACCCACCCGAAGCTTACACGCCCCATTTCCTGACTGCTGGAGAACACCATCTATAAAAGTCTTCGCCCATCTGATTAGTGAGATGTTGTGTGCTATGGTTATTTTACTTGTGGATATTTGAGTTTTAGGGAACATGAATTCTTAACAAGTTACCACAGAGATACGTCAGGAGTGAACAATTTTAAAATGCTTAAAATGGACGTTAAAAGGATGCTGACTCCAGGGCGTTTTGTAATGCAGAAAAGAAAAATGAGGAATTTCACAAAGTGAAATAAGACCATAAAGGTTTAAGCGGTAAGGGACAAACCTGTCCACCGTGTGATGCAGCATTAGCAGTCACTAAATGCTGAAGTGGACATGCAGTAATTACCCACAATGCATTGATTGTGTGTGTTATTGCATTGCTGAATTAAAGGTTTCCCACATGCCAGATAAGCGCACAACCATTCAGCTCTGAGTAACAGTAGATCTGTTTTTATACTTTCCTGACGTTCAATGTATTTGTCCATTATCAGCAGAAAACAAGTTCACTAAAAAAACGTATCTCCCAGACGTTGAGTCTGTTGACTATTTTCATTTGTATTAGATTTCCTCTTGAGCTTCGGAATTTCAACTTTTGGGTGAGATTTGAAGGAAGTGTAAGATTCTACTTCTCATTCTCTCTGTCGTCCTCTTCCTCTTCTTCCTCCCATTCCTTTCTCCTTTCTCTTCCCCACAGGAACCGAACGCTCGTTTGCTGTAACTATACCGAGTCTGTAGAGAGACCCCACAGGGCCTATTTTCTCATCAAGTCATACTCTGCTCTGTTGCAAGCTTGTATAGCTGTTTTCGTGAGTTTGCTGTTGGTATACAATTTTGATTTCTTCCTTTTATACCAGCTCTATTAAAGGCCTGTATTTGGAGCAAACAATGAGGCTTCACCACTATTTTAACTGAAAGTTTTATCAATCAGACTATCATTGACCATATCTAAGTGTCTGTAGCCTTGGGCATGAGAAGAGTCTACAAACTACACACATGCTTACACACACGCAACATTCTGTTGACAACATGACTACATACCTGATTATTTAGGATGTATCTGCTTTACTGTTAGAACTATTCAGCTTAAACTTATAAGCATTAGGAATGACTTCAGTATGATTATTTCTCAAAAGTATGCAACTAGAAAAATCAATTATAGCCCCAAGGGATTGGATATGGAACTATTTTTATCCAGGAAGGAGGCAACAATTTCTTATCAACTAAAAACAAACTATAGTGTGTGTGTGTGTGTGTGTGTATGTGTGTGTGTATGTGTTTTAATTCCACAAATGAGTCATAGGTGGGTTCAAAAACACATCACTCTTGCCTGTCCTCTACTTCCCTATCAAGGTCTGACCCTTGATAGAGAAGGCTGTCTTCAGACTAGTGGGAGCATTATGTAACCCTCTATGTTTCTACAGACTTCTGGCTCTCTCCTGGAAAAAGCAAACTCTGTAAAACAGCAAACATGCAGCAGCTACAGGACAGTCCAGGCGAAGCAACCTCACAAAAGCAAATAAACACACAACGTCCCCCTGGGAGACCCCAGGCTAATACATCAATTGCGTTTGCCTTAGGTAAACAAAGGTCTGCAGACAGTCCATCCCAGTCTCAGCGGTAAGTTTCACCCTGGGGTGATATTTTACTGCTATTGCCCTTGGAGTCAGTAAATATTTATATGGAAAATATTATGCAACCCCCCATCCCTGTTATTCCTACACCACTGGTTTCTAGAACCTAAAACATTTTTGTAAACTTACCTTTACTTTGGCATGGAACCTTTGCCTCCCCCTGGATTTTCTCCAACATAACTCTCAATCTTTGAAAAGGTTATTAAAGTTGCAACTCTGAAATGAGGGACAGTCTTTCCTTTTGTATAAAGGAAACAGAATCTTAATTTTGCAGGGTGGCCAGTGCATATTATCTGCTCCATTTGGAGCTTGGAAGCTCCGTGGCATGTGCTGCAGAAGATGGGGCGAGTGACAACTCTGGCTAAGGCCGTGAGGACAGAAGAGACCCTGTGTGGGGGGACTGATGCAGGAACAGACAAGCATCCTTAAAAAAAAAAACAAAAAAAAACAAACAAACAAAAAAACAAAACAAAACAAAAAGCCTTCCAGATTAGCTGTCAAGTCTTGCCATGCTTTGGTGGTCAAATGAAGGAGGACACCATGCGTTAAACTCATCCTGCTTTTCTTTCCTGGATGGTTCTAGCAAAGGTTGTTATTCTTAGAATTTGACCAAATCTGACTGGGTCGCCCCCACACATAGTGCCCAGTTTTCCAGGATTTGATTTAATGAGCTCTTTTACTTGACTATGGTCACAATGTGATTCTCATTGAGCACATACTGTATTTTCTGGATTTGAATGTTCCTTTGGGCCAGTGGGAGGAAACCTGATTCTCTTGATGCTGAGTGCGGACTCTGAGCTGCAGCTCCCTGAGTCCCATGCTTACAGTGGGACAGAAGGCATGCAATGGGCAGTGCTGCTAAACCGATGGGGTTGGCAGGTTCCAGCTGGGATGCTTTTAACTTATTGAGTGAAGGTTTTGAAGGAATTAATCACACTTTAAGCTGAGGAGCATCAAACCCACAGGAGATCACGAATCAACGCAAAATGTGAGCAAAATGCGATTTGAAACCATCAGCCCATATCAAAGATTCCACGAAACTGAGGGTGTAATTTTGGGGAGGAGACTTGCCTGAAATTTATGAGGTTCTAGATTCCATCCCCAGCATCACAGAGGAAAAAAAAAAGAATATTGGAGATCAAGGGGCTTTGGTAATCCTAAAATCTACACTGTTTGTTTTTATTTTCAGATTAAAAAAAAACTCATTCTCTCATTCAGATCTTTAGGAGACAGACAGAAAAACTCATATTCTCTCATTCAGATCTTTAGGAGACAGAAATGCTGGTGTGGAGCTCCATCCTCTACCTGCTATGTCCCCACCCTTTTCCATTTTTCTGGGGACCATCAAAAGTTCCTCTTTCTGAAGTGTCTGAGGTCGGTTTCCTATTTTCATACTATTGACTTTCACTTTGCCAATGAGATAAGTGAGTCAGTGATTCCTTTTAAAGGAGACAATTAACTAATGTCCTGGTAGAGAAAGACCCTGAGTCCATGAGTCCAGGAATCAGTATGAGCAAAGGACAAGGATGCATGAATGAGCATGAAGAAGCAGGGGTCATAGTGAGTAGCAAGCAGGGTGTGGCTCCAAAGCAAATTACTCAGAGTGAGTGTGTGAGTGTGAGTGTGTGTGTGTGTGTGTGTGTGTGTGTGTGTTTAGGGCAATGGCCATAGAAGATATGATTCAAGGGTTAGGGTGAAGGTTACAAAGAATTTTTATGTTCCTATGAGTTGCCCTGCCATCCCCCAAAGATGCTGAAATTACATAATTTCTAATATCTGTAACCAAGAATTTATTTGCAAATGGTTTTTGCAGATGGTTGTTAAGGGGTGGCCATTAGAGTGGGCCCTGGACAACCTGAGCTGTATCTTATGGAAAGAGGAAGTCTGGACACAGACACGCTGAGGAAAAGTGATCCAAAACCACAGGAAGAAGGCTCTTCCTGAGCCACAGAGTGCTGGAGGCTGTGAGTGAGGACAGAGGCCTGGAAAGGGATCTCCTCAGAAGGAACCGAAGCTGCTGACTGTGGTTTTAGACTTCATGTCTCCAGATCTGTGAAATGATAAATTTCTGTTCCTCCAGCCACTTAGTCTATGGCTTGGTTGAGGCAGTCCTGGGAATCTAAGCCTATGCCAAAGAAACAAAGTGGATTTGGTGCCCAAGTAAAAGAAAATCAACTGGAGGGCTCCATATGAGAGAGTCACACTGTGGTCCCCCTAAAAGTTAGAAAGAAAGAAACATCTCAACCCTTCAGCTCTTGCTGAGGACCCGAGTTCAGTTCCTAGCACTGACTTCAGTTCCTAAAGCTCACATTGGCCAGCTTACAACTACCTGTAATTCCAGTTCTAGGGAGTGTGACACCCTCTTCTGAGCTCTGAGGACACATCACTCAGTGTGCACACCTCCAAGCACACGTATAGACTTCTAAAAGATAAAAATAAGAATTTTGTCAATGTTCTGGGGCCTCCACTTATCCTTGATAATGCAAATTGCTCTCTGGGGATGTGCCTTCAAGCTGTGGAACATTCTGGTTTACTCAGTTTTATTGGTGTGGCTACAGACACAGAAGCAGACTCAACTGTATTCATGAAGAATAACATTTGTGTCTATATTTATTGCCCTACATTGTCTCTTTCGGCATCCTGGACCAGAAACAGAGAACATAGTCCTGGTGAAAACTAGATTCATGCCAGTTGGGAATGATGTGTGAATCTAGAGAGAAAGGACCCCAGTGTCTTGGGTTGTCTTTTTTCTCTTTTGACTTGTCTCAGTTAATGGCTATGAGAATTTCATGCTTCATCATTCTGTAGTCGCTATTTAAGATCTGCACAGAGGTAGATAATTTCTTTTATAACCATCTTTCAATTTAGAGAGAGAAAGAGAGACAGAGACAGAGTTGGCTAATGTAGAGATTAGAGATCTCAGGCAGCAAAGTTTTTCTGGAAACCAAGAGCTCAGTCCCACCAGGAGCAGCTTCCTTTTTGTGGTTTGGAAAACACAGCGTTTGGACTAGATAGTATTTAATAAAAAAATCTCCATTCTGTGTTTGACTTTGTATCATGCAGTTTATTTACTGTGTGTTCTTGGGCAAGTTACCAACTATCTAAAAACTCATAATTCTGTTCTCATATTTAGAAACCAAGGTTATTTATACGTTCCATATTCATGATCACATTTCTAAAGGGATATGAAGTTATTGACTAAAACAGCAAAGAAATGTATGTTATAGCACAGACAGTAGTTACAAATTCATTCCTCTGTGTGACAGGTTTAAGGTCCGTAGAAGATTTCTGTATGTGTTGTGAGGCCCTTAACACTCCTCTACAGATGAGCACAGTGTGGAAAGCAGGGCTGTGCTCTGAGCACTTCTGGAAAACACTACAGATATGGGATTAACTTTATGGCTACAGACACAGACACAAACTCAATTGTATTCGGTAAGAATAACATTTTTGTCTACATACAGTAACAGGGCAATGATGTCCCTGTGGGTTCACAGAAAACCCCTGCTTTTTCAAAAATATTTGATTCTGATTTCACTATTGGAATGAGAAGAAGACTCAGAAACTGGGTAAGTTTCTTGGATCACTTTGGTTTGCCCATTTACTACCAGGCATCATTCCTATGAGCAGCTTCTCATCAGATTCACAGTCTACAATCCCCCAAATAAAGTCGTTCTTGTACCAGCAAGCACTCCAAGACAACCACCTTCCCCGGAAGACACTGAAACCCACGGTGGCCCAAGTCCCTTATATAAAATGGTGTTATCTTTGTATACCCACACACCCATAATGGCATCACCTTTGTATACCTGCACAGCCTTCGACGCACTTTAAGTCATCTCTAAGCTCCCCATAGCACTTGGTACAATGTGAACGCTGTGTAACTCTTTAGTCGCTATATTGGGCTGGTGAGGTGGCTCAGTGGTTAACAGCACTGTCTGTTCTTTCAGAGGTCCTTAGTTCAATTCCCAGCAACCACATGGCGGCTCACAACCATCTATAAAAAAAGGGATCTGATGCCCTCTCCTGGCGTGCAGGTGTACATGCAGACATAGTGCTTGTGCAGAAATGAATACATTTTTAAAAAGAGTTGCTGTATTATACTACTTGGGGAAGAGTGACAAGAAATAATGAGCCTGGTGATAAACACAGTGATAAAAAAGCAACTTTGGGGAAGAAAGGCTTTATTTCATCTTACCACTTTATAGTCCCACATAGAGGAAAGCCAGAGCAAGAAAGCCAGGGCAAGAAAGCCAGGTCCAAGGCAGGAAGCTGGAAGCATGAACTGAAGCAGAGACTATGGAGGAGACTATGCTTACTCCCTGACTTGCTTCCAAACTCATAATCAGTACACATTTCTTATAGAGCTCAAGCTCACCTGCCTAGGGATGACACTGCCCACGGTAGACTGTAACTTCTGCGTCAATCAGCAACTGAGAAAATGCTCCACGGATGTGCTCACAGGCTAATCTGATGGAGGCACTTCCTCAAATGATGCTCCCCTTTCCCAGGTGGGCCTGGCTGACAAGCAAGATTAGCTACTACGCTTGGAGATGTGTGGGACAGATAAAGTATTTCCACAGTACCAGAGGTCAAACATAAGGCCTTCCATACATTGAGCCCTTGCAGAGCTTCTATACTGAGCTATACTCCTGGGCCATTAAAACAACGCCTTTTTGTTCATGATGGGTTTGAATGTGCAATTGATTTGAATGTTGAACCTTTGGACACAAAGAGCTGACTGTGCTTGATATGCATGGAAAATTCCGGATGACGCTAATAAAGTATGTGTCTTGACTGGCAGTGAAGACACTTTCCTGTCCATTCATCTTGTCTATTCTGTAATGAGTATTCCAGTATGGATTACCCTTGAATGCAGTCACTGGCATGTGGATGTGAGGTAACAGGAAGAGACTTCCTTGTGCTGTTTCTGGGCCCATCTTTGCCTGGCAGCATGAAGCCATGAGCCTTTACTGCATTATCCCATCTGAATCCAGAATAAGGTCTCTGAGAGCAGCCTGGAACTTCCTAATATTTCTGACAGATGCCAGCAAAGTCAGAGATGTAGGGATGGACAAAACCGCTACGTCATCTTGTTGCAGGTTTTACCAAGCCAGAGACATCTGATCAGGCCTCCTCCTGAGACACTCCAGGTCAGAGGACAAGGCTCATGAAAGAAGAATACACATCTCTAGGCTGCAAAGAACCTGGTGACCCGGGTGGTTCAAACTCCATGATCCTCAAGAAAATGTACCACAAACAAGCTCACAGGCCAATCTGACGGAGGCAACGCCTAATTTGAGCCCCCATTTCCCATGTGACTGTAAATTGCGCCAAGTTGACAAAGACTAAGCTGCATAGAAAGGTAGCAGCATACAGTAGGAAGTAGATCAGAGTCATCCACAAATGCAGATGAAGCTCCTGCTGTGAGACCATGTGCTTCCCCTCCCTTAGGTGCTGTCATCAGAGGGAGATGTTCCTCTGAGGAGACTAGCCGGAAGAACGGAAAGCACTGGTCGATTGCTATCACAGCAGGCCAGTTCATGCCTATTAATGTTTGATGCAAATGAAAGTCAGGCTTGAGAGGAATTCTCACCATTTAGTTGACCTTGAAGGTACCCCAAAGAAACTGGGACCAAAGCATAACTTGAGCAGATGAGAGCTCTGAATGGCCTGGCTGATCTGCTTTGATGAGTCTGTGAGTCTCTAAGTGCAGTGAGTTTCTCTTTGAAAGGGGACATTACAGTCCAGAGAACATCTCTATCCTAGCTGCACAAGACAGCACCTACCTGGGCGGGCAGGGCTCCGTGTTACAGGCCTGACTCATCGCAGGAGGGCGGTGAATCATGTCACACAGGCTATCATTGACCGTCTGCTGGGTCTGGACGTGTAAGCACACAGCTATGGCTTCTTGATGGCCTGGAAGGCAGAAAGAGAAACACATACACAGAATAACTTGTCATGCAAAGAAAGGAAACAGGGTCTTGGGTCTCACAGCACCGGCACATTGACTTCTTGACTGCACCAGAAGCCGTCTATGAGCAAAGCTTTACTCTCCAGCCCTTACTACCCCTCCATTCACCTCTAAACCCAGTCCCTCTCCTCTCTCTGCCAAAGTCTACTCCCTGGACACATTCAGGAGCAGCCTCTACCCACAAGCACCTGCTTCTTAAGGGGCTGAAAGCTGGGTGTAGCCTCGAGGTCATGGTGCTGCCTCCCATGGCATACAGCAGCTGTCCTAAGGGAAAACTACATCTTCTGCTAAAGATTATAATTTTTCCTAGATCACCACACACTGCTAAACATTTCCCTGCTCTGTTCCTGAGACTAGTGATGTTTCTTCCGTCAGCAGAAATGTCTCCCATAGTGCAAGTGTGTGACATGCCTCCATCCACAGTGAACTGTGATGCCAAACAAACAGCATCGATGTCTCTATTTAATTTATTTAACAATAAGGAATTTGAAATTCAGAGAGAAATTAAGACTGAAATGTTGGTAGGTTAAAAACTGAAGACTTGGCCTGGGGAGATGGCTCAGTAGCTAATGTGCTTGCTACACAAGGGTGAGAACCAGAGTTTAGATCCCCAAACCCAGACAAATGCTCAGTGGGTGTGGCCACTCATCTGCACCCCAGCCTCAGAGGCAGAGAGCTGGGGTGCCCACAGCAAGACGCCTGGGAAGCTAGCCACATCGGATCCACGTGCTCCGGGTTTGCCTGAGAGACTCTACTTCAGTGGATGAGGTGGATGACTGATCAGGGATGGTTCCTGACATCACCTAGGGCCTCGACAGGTACTTCTACATGTGTGTGCACAGACATGTGCAAACATGCACATAAACATGCTTAACATCCACAAACATACAGACACACAGACAGGCGCACACACTTACACACGAGGAATGAAAAGATAAAAATAGATAAATAGGTGGGAAAAAAAAAAAAAAACCCTGCAGAGTAAATTCCCTGCCTCTGGTTTCAATGGTCTCTGTCTTGTAGTCTGGGGTGTCCAGCATAGGACATGGCCTTTACATGCAGTAATGGCCCATTGTGTAGATGTGAGCATTCACAGGCATATTTTCCCTTGGAAGCCAGACAGACCAGTCTAAGTGACTCCTAAAGCCCGCAAACTCCATCAGTCCTTTTTTGACTGTTGAGACAAAAATGAAACATTGGAAACCTGGAATTGGGTAAATTATACCTCGGACTTTTGATGAAAATATCTAACGAGAACGCTAACAGTCACTGGCTGTTCCTTGAAACATGCAAGCGCACCCGCTCTCCTGTCAGATGCACATTCTGTTACAAGCTAGTGGCTCTTTTCCTGAATGCCGTGTTTTAATTCAACCATTTTACAGCATTCTGCAGAATGTAGTTCAGGCCAAAATACATGTAAGACAGATATTTTTCTTGTTCAGTTCTTTCTATTAAATTTCTTCCCTGTCTTCATCTGCATTGTTATGCTCACCACGATGGCAGGATGTACTGAGTGGACATCTTCTATGAGTGTTTCAAGCAAGCACTGATTAGCCCCAAATACAAGAAGACTACAGACCAGTCATTCTGAATTTTTTTAAGCTTTGTAATTTTTTAAATATTTATTGCAATTTATTCACATTGTATCCCAGCTGTAGCTCCCTCTCTCGTCCCTTCCCAACCCCACCCACTGTCCCTTACCTCCTCCCATGCCCCTTCCCCAGTCCACTGATAGGGGAGGTCCTCCTCCCCTTCCCTCTGACCCTAGCCTATCAGGACTCAGCAGGACTGTCTACATTGTCTTCTTCTGTGGCCTGTTAATGCTGTCCCTACCCCCTGCTGGGGAGGTGATCAAAGAGCCAACCACTGAGTTCATGTCAGAGACAGCCCCTGTTCCCCTTACTAGGAAACCCACTTGGAGACTGAGCTGCCATGGGCTACATCTGAGCAGGGGTTCTAGGTTATCTCCATGAATGGTCCTTGGTTGAAGTATCAGTCTCAGAAAAGACCCCTGTGCCCAGATTTCTTGGTTCTGTTGCTCTCCCAATGGAGCTCCTATCCCCTCCAGGTCTTTCTATCTCCCCCTTCTTCCATAAGGTTCCCTGCACTCTGCCCAAAGTTTGGCTATGAGTCTCAGCATCTGCTTTAATACCCTGGTGGGTAGAGTTTTTCAGAGACCCTCTGTGGTAGGCTCCTGTCTTGTTCCTTGTTTTCTCCCTCTTCTGATGTCCATCCTGTTTGCCTTTCTGAATGAGGATTGAGCATCTTACCCAGGGTCCTCTTCCTTGCTTAGCTTCTTTAGGTGTACAGATTTTATTATGATTATCCTATATTATATATCTAATATTCACTTATAAGACACCATGTGTGTCTTTCTGCTTCTGGGATACCTTACTCAGGATGATCTTTTCTAGTTCCCACCATTTGCCTGCAAATTTCATGATTTCCTTTTTTTTAATTGCTAAGTAGTATTCCATCATGTAAATGTACCATAATTTCTGTCACTATTTCTCCATTGAGAGATATCTGGGTCATTTACAGATTCTGGCTATTATGAATAAAGCTGTTACCAAAATGGTTGACCAAATGTCCTTGTTGTATACTTGAGCATCTTTTGGATATATGCCTAGGAGTGGTATAGCTGCATCTTGAGGTAGCACTATTCCTAATTATCTGAGAAAACACCAGATTGATTTCAGAGTGGTTGTACAAGTTTACATTCCCACCAGCAATGGAGAAGGGTTCCCCTTTCTCCACAACCTCTCTAGCATGTGTTGTCACTTGAGTTTTTGATCTTGGCCATTCTGATGGGTGTAAGGTGAAATCTCAGGGTTGTTTTGATTTACATTTCCCTGATGACTAAGGATGTTGAGCATTTCTTTAAGTGTTTCTCTGCCATTCAATATTCCTCTATTAAGAATTCTCTGTTTAACTTGGCAGGATTAACATAGTAAAAATGGCCATCTTACCAAAAGCAGATTCAGTGAAATTCCCATCAAATTACCAACACAATTCTTTACAGATATTGAAAGAAAAATTCTCAACTTCATATGGAGTAACAAGAAACTCAGAATTGCTAAAACAATCCTCTATAATAAAAGATCTTCTGGAGGTATCTCCATCCCTGATCTCAAGCTGTACTACAGAGCAACAGTAATAAAAACTGCATGGTCCTGGCACAGAAACAGGCTGGTGGATCAATGGAATCGAAGATCCAGAAATAAACCCATACACTTATGCACACCTGATTTTTGACAAAGATGCCAAAACTATACAATGGAAAAAAATAGAATCTTCAACAAATGGTGCTGGTCTAACTGTATATCTACATGCAGAAAAATGCAAATAGATCCATACTTATCACCCCGCACAAAACTAAAGTCCAAGTGGAACAAAGACCTCAATATGAAACCAGACACACTAAACCGCTTAGAAGATAAAGTGGGGAAGAGCCTTGAACTCCTTGGCACAGGAGACAACTTACTGAACAGAACACCAACAGCACAGGCTCTAAGAGCAACAATCAATAAATGGGACCTCATGGAACTGGAAAGCTTCTGTAAAGCAAAGGACACTGTTGTCAGAACAAAACGACAGCCTACAGACTGGGAAAGGATCTTCACCAACCCTATATCTGACAGAGGGCTGATATCCAGAGTATATAAAAAAACTCAAGAAGTTAAAGCAAAAATTCAAGTAATCCAATTAAAAAATAGAGTAGAGAATAATTCTGAATTTTATTTCAAAACATCAAATTCCTTAGTAGCCTCAGAAGAGAATGGATGTTCATTTAATAATAGATTTTATTCATTTTTTTAAATCTAAGAAAACTGCAGTCATATTTGAAATACATTTTAATTTGTAGCAAAATAAATTCTCTAGGGAATATATTCAGAACACTTCGGAACATCTTATGGAAACAGGGGAAGCATCTTAGAGCAGCACTTGAAATCATTTGAATAAAATTTGCAACACCCATGACATACTGTTCACCAAGAGAAAAAAGTTCAAATCTACAACATAATTCAGAGTATTTATTGGTGCGCAACGTATTTTCTAAAGGTGGTCACCAAATATTTCATAGACCACATGCTGATCCCAAACCATCATGTTGACCTTCTCACTTCCAGAGGAGGTTTGATCAAATAGTTATCTTTAAAAAAGAAAAAAAGATGAAATTTATCAAAACGGGTTCATCTAATTCATAACAAAATGCATGTCAGTACGTTTATGTGCTTAGAACACATTCATGAATGTGCTCAGTGAACTTTTCATAATAAATTCCTTTTGCTGCATGAGACTGCCTCCCTCATACTTGACTTCTGCAGTGTTTTGATAAAAGTGTCATTTCTTGGTTGCACGCTCCCTCATACTTGACTTCTGCAGTGTTTTGATAAAAGTGTCATTTCTTGGTTGCACGCTCATACACACACACATACCATATGCCATTGACAAGGAGACATTCAAAGAAATATGTTGTTGGGAAATCTTTCATTGTGCAAACATACAGTGTTCTTGCACAAAGACAGGAGTGACATCTCGACATGATATCACATTATGGGACCATCATCATCTATGTGATGACACATGGCCACATCTGTACGCTCATGTATATAAAAATATGCATTCAGAGTCTCCATCAAGAAACAAACAAATGATTAAATTCAGCCAGCCATGGTGGCACACTCATCTAATCCCAGCATTCGGGAGGCAGAAGCAGGCGGATCTTTGTGACTTTAAAGCCAGCCTGGTCTACACAGCGAGTTCCAAGCCAGCCAGGGCCACATAGTAATAACTCATCTCAAAACAAACAAACAAAAAGAACAAATACCTTTTTTTGTTCATTTAGATCAGTTTTACCTGGGTTATTGACAAGTCCTTATCAAGTCTTCACACATAAGGGGTGTGTGTCATATATGTATGTGTGTGCTATGTCGCACTGTGATATATGTATGTTATATGTGCATGTGTTTGCACACATCGCACTTGGGATTACATTGAAAAGAATGTTAGTATGATAAGTGAAGATTTCTCATATGTTATGGACCTAGAGAAGTCCAGAGATCAGGACCAAGCCTTAGCAAATGTGCTCACTGCTCTGTGTCCCTCATAGGTGAATTCTTTTCAGGAGCCTGTGAGGACATGGCTGGTAAGGTCGAAGGTGTGGAAGCCTGTTTGGCCTTATGAAAGGCATCATAAACATCACTGGAGCCTGACAGGAAGTGACCAATTATAGCAAGAGTAGCTGGAAAAAATTACAGCTTGAGGCCTGTCAGGATTTGAAGGGATTTGGAGAGAACAAACCAGTGAAGGTTAATGTACCGTGTCGGGAACACATCTCCATAGGGACCATATTAAACTGAGTCCAGAATGAGCCGATCCAACATTTATTAAAGCCGCCTTCCATATGCCAAGAGCATGGCAGTGTTAAGGTTTCGAAGGCGCATAAAAAGAGGTAATTATCCAGGGTCCTGAACTTGGAGAGAAGTTAAGTTTGAGGCAAACACATAGCAGCATTGGGGGATGCTGAGACCATGTGCTCTTTGTGTTTCACGTCCAAGTAAACCGGAAAGGCTAAATTCCTAGTGAGATGAAGTGGACTTTTAGGAACGAGGGAGCAGCGAGTGAGAGTGGAAGAGAAATGGAGTAGCCCAGGCTGGCCTCCCGTTCACTGGCTGAGGAGGATCTCAGAACTGCTGATGTCCTTGCCTCTACTTCCCAAGTGCTGGGCTTGCAGGCATGGCCCACTGCTGCTGACTTGCTAAGGCTCCTCTCTCTAAATTACACACAGCCAGCTCTATACACAAAATGGTAGCTTCGCTGCAGCCTGGAGTAAGGCACACGCCGCTGTAGCTGGGCTCGGGGACCAGGCGGCAATGTTACAGAGCAGGGCCCAAGGATGGGTGTGTTCAGAGCCTGAGATAAACAGGGGAGGGAAAGGTGGTGAGGGACACTGGAGAGCAGGATTAAGAATTCAGTCTCAAGAGTGAGGAGTCGAGGCACAGTGGTTGGCCTAGGACCTACCAGGGCATTCCAAGCCATCAGCTCAAGGCTCCCCAGGTAGAGTGGAGCAAGCTCATGAGCTGATGGTTCATAATTCTGAGCCATCAGCTCATCGGTAGCTGCTTGGTTTGTTTTCTGCTCCAGGGACTGACACCAGACAGTGCCCAGAGAGTGAGCCCCCTGCATAAGAACAGGCTGGACAGCTGTGGTGAGAGTCATAGGACAGGGTTCGTGGGTCCTGGGTCACAGGGGAAACCAGGGCTCTTTCTTGTTAGTAAAAGGGCTAGCTTTCCTGGTAGATATGCTTTCTTTTAAATCAAGTGTGTGTGTGTGTGTGTGTGTGTGTGTGTGTGTATGTGTGTGTAGGCACAAATGCCTGTGAAGGCCAGACATCAAGCTTGGGTGTTGTTCCTTAGGTACCATCTACCTTGTTTCTGAACATGGTAGCTCACTGGCCTGGGGTTCACTAATAAGATTAGTTGGCTACTGAGTTCCCAGGATCCCCTTGTCCTCACCAGCCACACCTTCATTCCTGGCTTTTTACTGAGTACTAGTGATCGAACTTAGGTCCTCATGCAGCCAGAGCTTTACTGGCTAAGCCACTCTCCTGGCCTCTTGCTGGCTATTTCCATCCTTCCACTTCAAGCAGACAGCTAGAAAGCAGCTCTTCAATGCTTGCTCCCTGCTGATCATAATTCCTTTAAAAAATCCCACAATGCTTGAATAATTTCAAGGCCCACCTCTCTCTCTTAGGAGATCCTGGCTCTATAGAACAGTTACCTCCTATGCCTAGCCTGGCCTAGCTACAGCCATCCATCGTGGGGGCGAGTGTGCTCTGGACTGGTTGCTGGCCTAACGGCAGGCGCCAACAGAAACATTTTCTCAGGATGCATCTAACTGACCATTGCAGCAGCTCTGTGCAATCCCAGGCTACCTCATTCTGTGACATAAGATTCTACCTAAGATTGCTTCACTGTATTCATTCTGCACTTTCTAACTTATTCCTTATTACTCAGTGACCTCTTTCCCTCTCAGCGAAGCTGATTCTTAGGCCAAGGGTACTGTTTTAGTCACCCTATAATCATAGTTCCCAAATATAAAAGGAAAGAAAGAAAAAAAGCATCGTTTTGCTATTGAATGAATACGTCCCTTTTAGAGTTTTGCTAATTTGCACACCTGGCCTAGGTGACGTGGTCATACCCTTAGCAATAGACCACACATCTACCCTAAAGGAAGGGGTTCGAATACCTCCCAAACATGTCGCAGTGCAGGGGGTGAAGCCAGCATACTCCCAGTCGTAAGTGATCTCACTGTCCTTTCCCTGGAGAGGGCCACCCATCTCTTGAGACACAGATGGGCTCTGGTCACTGCAGGCGTCAAGGAGGCAGGGTCGCTCGGTGGGGGGCTTGGGGCCTTCACACTCCTCCTCAGGGAGCTCGGTGTCCGTCTGTGTGAACGTGAGGAGCACGTGACACCTCACCTCACGCACCTGGGTGCCGGGCCCACACGTGGTGCTGCAGGCCGACCAGGGCTCCGGGATGAACCTGAAGAACACCGGAAGCCGAGAGATGGGTCACATGTGGGCCACAAGAGGAATTCCGTGGTCCCAACGACTACCGGGCCGGTTATGTAGTTAGCGTTTTTTGACATCTTACAACCAACAGAGAGAATTCTTCATTAAAGACACGGTACTTTCGCCTCCACACAAAAATCAAAGTTTCATGCTAAGACCAGTGTAAAACATTATAGTATTTCGTAGGATGTGATAAATAAACCATAACCAGAGATAATCACGTGATTTCCTTTACAGGATGGATGTTTTGCAAATCTCTATTAGCCAATCCTTGGCGAGCTTTTCCTTTGTAATGGCAGAATGTTGTACCTTCTCCAGACTTAAGAGCTGAGCCACAGGAGAAGGCAAAAGTGTTTGCAGAGGATGAAGCTATGATGTTCTTTCATGTTTAGTGAACACCCCCGCTTTTGAAGGTTCTTGAACATGATGGGAGCACACAAACTGGCCTCAGAGTGAGACTTTTATTCTTTACCCTGAGTTATTACGCACCAAGTCATGAAGGTCATCAAACTAGGCTTCTCAAATGAAAGCTAGCCTAGAACTGTTTCCTGTAAGAGCTCATCGGCTACAAATGACTTTTATGGTTTGACACTGTTGGTGATAAATGAGGACATTATACTGTGACACATGAAAATGAAATAGAATCTACATTTTAGTGTATATGATGAAGGCTGTACCTGGGACACAGCCACATTCATTTGTCAGCCTTTCATTTATGGGTGTTTTTCTGCTACTGGGCAGCTCTGAGTGTTTAAAACAGAATATTTATTCTGCATAACCTAAAATATTTACTCTCTGGCCATTTGCAGAAAATATTTCTAACCCTTGTTTATGAATTCATTAAAAAGTAGGTTCAGTGGGGGCATGAATAGATAACTCCGAAGCAATCATAGGATATTAATACATCAATAGAACAAGGATGGGGAGATGGCTCAGAGGGTAAAAGTGCTTGTTGTAGGAGCCTTACAACCTAAGTTCGACCCCAGAACCCAAGTCAAAAGCTAGATGTGCTAGCAGGAATCTATAATCCCAGCATTCCCATGGCAAAGTGGAGAAAGGAGCATCATCCAGAAGCTCCTGGGCAGCTAACCTCAATATGCAGCATACTGGCAGAGACAAAACCTCAGACAAGGGAGAAGGCAACTCTGTCTTGACCCCCAAAAGGCATTCCCTGAGCTTCTCACACACTCTGCAACCTGAATACCTACACTTAACACACACACAAACTATCATGAACACAGAAAGGCATACTTACACACATGCACACACATGTATGAACATGCCAACCTACACATACACATAAACAAATTAATAGTTTTTTTTTAAAGAAAATAAAGTGACAGGTGAAAGAATTCAGTGGCAGATTAAGCTTAGAAAACTCTGGAGTGGTGGATTCCCTAGTAAGGGGATTGCCTCTGACAAGAACTCAGTGGCTGGCTCTTTGATCACCTCCCCCTGAGAGGAGAACAGCCTTACTAGGCCACAGAGGAGGACAATGCAGCCAGACCTGATGAGACCTGATAGGCTGGGGTCAGAGGGAAGGGGAGGAGGACTTCCGCTAGCAGTGGACTGGGGAAGGGTCAAGGGAGAAAGAGAGGGAGGGTGGGATTGGAAAGGGATGAGGGAGGGGGCTACAGCTGGGATACAAAGTGAATGAACTGTAATTAATAAAAAATAAATTAACTAAAAAAAAAAAAAAAGAAAACCCTGGATTGAGTAGTGTCAGTCCATAGGTTTATTTATCGTGACACGCCCCCTAAGACGATGATATTTGACTTCACACTGTAAGAAGTGAGATAAATGCAACGTGAAGCGCCTTATAAGCGGGAGAACAGTGTGCATCCGGTAGACTGCTAGAGAAGTGAGAGGCTGCAGCCGAAATGCGAAGATGTTTCAAGCTCACCGAGACCCAGAACAGTGTACTTCCGACAGCTCCTGACTCCTGTAAAGACACTTGAGCACCCCTCCCCTGGGAGCCCGCAGCTATGTTGGGGTGCCGCATAACCTTGAGAGAGTTAACCTCCCAGTCTGATAACCCCCCAAGCCTCCTTCTACGGTAAACTCTTTTCTCAATAATCTCCAACTCTACTTCAAACTAGCTCATCCTGAAATTATTTTCTACTGTAAAATAAACTCGCTTCATTCGAGGACCCATCTCTGAGGATAACTGCTGTCTCTGCCTCCCACCCCACAGCTACGGACTTGAGTATCTCATTGATGGGGCACCATAAGCAGGTAGGAATCATTGTACATGCTATGTCCCATAACGCCGATTATTAAACTGCTATTTTTAGAGTCATAGGGAGAGGCAACTTAGGTAATCTGATGTTGAAGATAACTGAGACAGCAACATGAAACAGAAAGCATTTTCAAAAATAAAATAAGTAAAGATGCATCTTGGAAAAGCATTATCTTCCAGGAAGATGTGATACAGAAATTCTAACACTGAAGCCTAAAGTTGTGCTGGTGCATGCCCGTACTCCCAGCACCCAGGGAGGCAGAGGCAGGCGGGTCTCTGTGAGTTTGAGGTCAGTTTGGTCTACAAAGCGAGTCCAGGATAGCCAGGGCACAGAGAAACTGTGTCTCAGAACCCTCCCCCCCACAAAAAAGTTGTAGGCATAGTAGCAGCTCCCCCCACCCATTCCCAGGTAGCTCCTGGAATATGTGATTACATCACAGTCTACAGCAAGAAGGACCCAACTGAAGTTCTTACAGTTATAAATTTAGAGATAAGACTGTGTTGTCATAGTGGACCCGGCCTCGTCAGAGGGGTCTCCAGAAATGGAGCTCCTCAGGCTGAAGTCTGGCAGGACCAGAGGTGAAGGGACATGTCTTAAGTCCTGGAAAGCACTCAGCTCCTGCTGCTGGTCCAAAGGTGGAAGAGGCCATATGCCACAGAATGCTGTTGGTCTCTAGACACTAAAGACAACCCCTCAGCCAACAGCAACAAGGAAATAAGAATTTCCACTCTACAAACTTTAGGTACAATGAAGAAAAGAGGTAGAATAAAAAGAAAAATAAATGTAGTAGAAGAAAACTTTCATGAACTCCAGAAAGATCTGGACCTAATCTGTAAAATATCTCTGACTGGGCCGGCAAGATGGCTCGGTGGGTAAAGTCACCTGCTGCCAAGCCTGACGACGTGAGTTCAAACCCTGGGAGCAACGTGGTAGGAGAGAATTAAGTACAAGCTGCCCTCTGACCTCCACACTCACGCTGTGGCACACATTTAGCCGTGCATAAACACACACACACACAAACAAGTAAATGATAAATAGTAAGCCTTTATTGTTTGTCAATACTATTAAAGCACAAGCCTTACCTGGGTTTGCTTGAGAGAAGCACTATAATCTTAGTTCTATGGGAAAAAATCCAAATATGCAAATATCTAAAACAATAAAAACAGCTGACAAGGAAGGGAGAAAAGGCGACTTAACATAGAAAATAAAATAAAATATAAAATAAAAAAGGCAAAAGGCAGGTATAAATACCAGGAAAACGTGAACAAAAAGGTCAGGCACAGTGTTGCACGATGTGAGATCAGCATTTGGAAAGTGTAGACAGGAGAATGGTAAGTTTGGGGCTAGCCTGGGCTTTACAGTAATTTAGTCTTCCAGTTGACACCTTCTCTCGACAAACGAACAAAAACTTGTTCTCCAGCCAAAGAATAAACCCAATAGACAGCGCATCATGGTTTAAAATTTATCTGATAGTTACAAAACATAAAGTTAACTGAAAACTTTGGGAAAAGAAAGAATTCAATAAGATAATTCACAAATGTAGTTATGTATAAGTAAATATGTGTATTTTATTTATGGATAAATAAAAACATAGATATGTAATGCAAAAATGACCTGTTTCCACAGAATTCAGGTAACAAAATGTTAGCTGTCAGATCCTATACTAAATATATGTACAAGCAAACATATTACTTAATATAATTGTTAATTATATATATATATATTACTTAATGTAATTGTTATATTACCTCTTTAATTTTATAAGTGAGAAAAGCCAAGTCTTAGAAATACAAGAACATTTCCATAATTCTATGAGCTTGTAAGTGAAAATTGTATGCAGACTACGTTGGTCTGATATGGGACGACTATGAGATGCTGGGTAAGGGCCAGTCAGATGGCATACCAGGTAAAGATGCTTGCTGTCAAGCCCGATTCAGCCTGGGCTCAGTGCCTAGGACCATGTAGTGAAAGGGGAGAACTGACTCCTGGACGTGATCTTCTGACCTCCTCACACATGTGCCATGGCACTAACACGTGAATAAAACTTAATTTTTAAAAATTGAAATGCTGAATAGATTCAGATCCCAAAGATCTAAACAAAAAGACACCCTCTACCCTGAAGCACAAGGCTAAGAGCTACAATGACTGTTGTTTTACCCCCCCCAAACTGATCTAATTTTGACCTAAATCTCCGAGGTTGTTAGAGTTAGGGGCTGAAGGGACACCCAACAGCTCTAAAGATTTTCAGGAGATTGAAAACAGCTGAGGACATCTTTGAAAGAAGAAATGATCATGGAGTAGTTGCCTAGCCTGATAGAAAAAAATAGAATTAAAAAGTTAAAATTGGGAACTGGAGAGCTACTTATACAGTTAAAAGCACTTGCTGCTCTATGAAAATAATTTCACCTTTATGTTTTATTTTATGTGCGTGCTGTTTTGCCTACGTATTTCTGTGCATCGCATGTGTGCAGAGCCTGCAGGGGCCAGGAGGGTGTATTGGACGCCCCGGTACTGTAGTTGCAGGCAGGTGCGAGCTGCCACATGATGCCGGGAGCTGACCCTGGATCACAGAAGAGAAGCCAGTGCTCTTGCCAACTGAGCCGTCCCTCCAGCCCCCAGGTTTATCTAACTCTAGTTTAGCTCTAGATCTCGAAGAGGACCCAAGCTCAGTTCCCAGCACCCACACGGTGACTCCCAACATCTGTAACTCCTGTTCCAGGGGATAAGACACGGTCTTCTGACTCCTTACCAGGCAGGCACACAGGTGACAAACATGCACGCTAGCAAGACAATCAGACGCATTAACAACAGCAAAAACAAAAACAAAAACAGAAAATAATTAAAATATGCTACTAGCAATGAAATATTTACTCAGTAATGATATTTAAGCACCAAACTAGGACACTTTGGCTTATTCAGCTGTGCTCAGGCAAGCATTTGATTTTTTTTGAAAGAACTTAAGTTATGCTGATTTTTATAAACCACGTGGTAATGTAAATCCCTCCATTAACCAAAGTTCAGTGCAGAAAATAAGAAACAGAAAAGAATATTCTCTCCAAAGATAATTTTCCAGTGTTAACCAAGTCTGAGAGAAGGCAAGTGTCAGTGTTGCTGGTGCCGAGGGAAGGGGACAGTGAGTTTCTGAGAGGAAACTTGACAGCAGAAAAGGCCTTTCATGAGCCTGTCTTTTGGTCCAGAAATCTCACCCCAGAACTGATATCCTTATCAGGATAATGAGAGACATGTTACTTGAGATTTGCTGAGGTTTGGTTTATCACTCACAACGTGGAACAGTGACAGTTGTGCTATTTTCCTGGCTAATACCCTTCAGCTGCTACTGCCTCCAGATAAAGTCCAAGCTCTTTGCTGAACCTGGGCTACCACCAGCATCCGCTTCATTCTGCCTTGACCAGTCCCCTTGGTTCTGCAGGCCTTTGTCTATACACAGAGATCTTCAACAGCCGGAAACATGGGCCACCCCCCCCAACACACTCCACATCCCACATACCTTCCACACGGTGCTTCTGGTACCTTCCAGACATCAAGATCTCAGTTCACCAATCATGCTTCCCAGAACACCGTCCCTGACACCCGACAATTGCCTCATGTTGCCTTAGAACACTGAGATACCATAGCACGCTGTAATCTTAGACTAAATTCCACGGGGCAGTCGCTTCGGATGGAAGAAACCTGAATTCCTGCAGGCTGACAGGAAACCGAAGCTCCTTCCCTAGAACAAGCTGAGCTTCCCTGGCCCCCAAAGCTCCTCAGATTTTGAATATTTGTTTTAAATTCCAGACTATCTGCATATACATTATGAACTATCCCAAGGCCTGAACACAAAAGTCACTGGTTTCCTGGGTGGCTTGTGCATGAAACCTGGAGGTGATGTCCTGGGGTTTGAATTTTGACTGCAGCCCCATCTAGGCCATCAGGTGTTGTGCTGGTGCTCATACATTCCCTGAGTTTGGATTATTTTGTAATTTGTAGATTTGGACTAGAGTTGTCCAGCTGCTGTGACAAGCCATCAAATCTCTCTCTGTCCACCACTGACTAGCTCTGAGACACTGGGCCACTCCTTAGTTCTCTGCCACCTTGGCTTACAGGGCCCTCAAATAAAGACAACACGAACACCCTTCTAGGACAT
Source organism: Meriones unguiculatus (assembly GCF_030254825.1). Taxonomy (NCBI): domain Eukaryota; kingdom Metazoa; phylum Chordata; class Mammalia; order Rodentia; family Muridae; genus Meriones; species Meriones unguiculatus. The sequence goes on along the minus strand of NC_083361.1, from coordinate 70,578,777 downwards.
TTGCAGGAATTAAATCCCCACAGCACACTTAGGTCTTTCCTTACAAAGAAGGCTGCGGTGTTAGCCGTGGTTAGGAAAGCACATTCCTGAAGCACAGAAGGATTCGGATTTAGCAAATACAATTTCCACTCGCAGAGAAGCCAAAATAGCAGTGAAGAAAACATACAACGTCTCAGTCTGCACTATTTCTTTCATTTTCATAGATGAAAAATGGGAGCTAGGGTAGCAAAACCCGTTGAAATGTTGGGAATCCCATGCAAGTACAGAAGGCTCCGGGGAGGGACTTGAAAGCGAGATGACAAATGGCAGGGCAACAACCATATTGATTGAGAACACATTCCATGGCCGACAGCCAGGTCAGATCAGCCGATCCCTTGGCTTCGCCTTATAAACTCTAATTTTTTATTTTCCTAATTAAAACAAAAGCCTTTGAACACCCACACTCTGTGTAAATTCAGAGCTTGCCCTTCGTAAACCACGGTGGTGGGAGTATTTATCTTCTGCCGGCTGGCTTGGCAGCAGTTCCTTGAAGGATGTGAAATACAGCTTGGATCATCCTCTCATTCATTGTCAACAAGTAAGCATCTCAGACCACAAAAGACAGTGGCTCTCAAGGAGTGATCTGAAAGCTTGAGATATATTGCGGTTTTGTTTGCAAACGGAGGGAATGAATAGAATCAGAAGTGGCAGGAAACGAAAAACGTTACACCAGCCAGACAAGAGCAGGCCAACAAATGCCAGGCGATGAGGATGAGAATCTTGCAGGAGTGTTGTGTGGAGACCTCCGAGGGGGAGAGGCAGGGCTGGGTAGAGGCCAGGCAGCGGGGACAGGTAGATCAGGGGACAAAATGAAGAGAACACAGAGTGCCTTTAGGAGCAAAGAGCACAGGAGCATCACTCTGTGGGCGAGAGAAGGAGATCCCCCATCTGAGTCTGATAGGGCTGGCAGAAATGCAGGCTTGGGAATGACATGGGTGGGGCTACAGCAGATCTACTATTGCTGTCTGCTAACTCAATGTGAACAGTGTTTTCTGAACGTTAAAGGGTCCTGAGAGACTGTCTGATCTGTGAGTGCCAAAATTTGTATCCACAGCCTGCCCTGGTTTGTTTTCTGTTGCTCTGAGAACACACCAGGACCAAGAGCAACTTGGGAAGGAAAGGGTTTAAGTTTCCATGTCCCAGTTGAGGTCTGTCATTGGGGGGATAAGGCAGGAACCCAACTAGGGGAGCAACCTGGAGGCCCAAACTGAAGCAGAGCCCACGAAGGAATGTTGCTTCCTGGCTTGCTTCTCATAGCTAACTCTATTCAACCTGGGGCTACCCATCCAGGCTTAGCACCACCCTCCAGTGGGCTGAGCCCTCCCACATCATTAAAAACCAAGAAAACGCCACCCAAGCTTGCCCACCCACAAACATAATAGGGGCATTTTCTCAATTGAGGTTCCCTCTTCCTAGATGACTCTAACTTGTGTCCAGTTGACAAAAACCTAACCAGTACATGCACGCACACACACACACTCCACCCCTTGGAGGAGCCTGGAATGATTGTTAAAAATGCAGGTGATGCCAAGTACGGGCAACACTTGGGAAGCAGATGATCATGAGTTCAAGGCCAGCAGAAGTAGCAAGATACTCCTGACTGAATTCATAGACAAAAAGTAGAGTAGAAATTGTTAGAGTCTGGGGCCAGCTAGGTAACTGGGACTGTTGAATAGACACAGAGTTCATGCAAAGTATGGTGAAAACACTCTAGACGGGTCAGACAGCAGGGTGAATTTTCTTAGTGCCACCAAACTGTATGTTTTCAAACAGTTAAAGAGCCAAGCCCTGTGTTGTGAGTGCAATAACTCAGGAAGAGGAAAATGCATTACCATTGCAAAAGTAAACAAACAAACAAACAAAAGAAGAGCTTTCCCTTTCAGAGGAAGACAAACTGAAGCATGCAAAAGTGCTCTGCTGTCATGCACTGTGTTTGGTCAGTGGGTTGGGGCAAGCACCGTACTAATGGTATAGAGAAAGCAAGTGCAGCCTTGAGGGTCTCACCATGGATACATGGGGTCCTTAGTTCACTGAGTTGCCCTTCTGTGTAGGTTTCCGGAAAGGATTCAAGGGGAGTGACGGCAAGGGAAGGCTGACGAAGGAGGTGGAGGGCAGTAGCAGCCTGCTGCACGTGCCCAGGGCGGCCAAGGGCCCCATGCAAACCCTGTACTCTCTGTTACTCAGAAACCCTGAGAATGTTCACCTGTAGCATCCACAGTTCCCTCTGTGGTGGAGGCCAGGCCTGCCCGTGGGGAAGCATTTGACTGAGTTACAACATGCCAGTGCTCTTGGCCTGCAGAAGTAACCCACGCGCCCCTGGGACTCATGCTCCCCTGGGCTGGATCACTCTTGTGATCCAGTGACAAATGGGAGCGTTCCGGCAAGAGGGACTGGTTGGTAAGGGACCTGAAAACAACCACATACTGAGATGCTAAGAGTGATGGACTTGGGAAAAAAGCAAGCTGTTAGGACCAGTGATAGCTTTCTCCAAACTCAGGAAAGTTAGGTGTACAGCACAGACATGCCTGTTTCAGAAAATGGACATTAGGAGGAAGTATGTTTTGGATCAAGAGGAGAAAGTATCTGTTCAAGGTGGTAGTGGGGATGGAGTGAGAAGCGACTTGGGTTACAACAAAGTGCTTGCATTGTTCAACCACAGTGAGCTGTGTCTTGGTGGAGCGACCTCCTCCCACTGCTCAAGGTGTTGAGTGGTTATTCAGAAGAGTCCCAGGGTGCTGTGGGATGGGAAACAGGCACATGGCACTATGAGAATTGGAGCGGAGAACCACCGTTATGAACTACAGGCCTCGCACAAGGCTTTGCCTCTCTATTCAACACCCTTTCTTTGTAAAAGAAGCGGGCTGGGGTTGACATCCCGGGGAAGCGAGCCAGATGGCTGTTGAGATCCTCCTTCCTGTCCCATCTGTGAATTGCTCTCTTTGCAGCTAGCCTGTCAGCACTCCAGCCTCAGCTGCCCACTGTGGAATCAGCTGTCCTGGCCAATTACCCCGGTCTAGCACTGGTGCTGCTGTTCTGATAGACTCCTGGGTTAGACAGCTCAGAATCTCTTTGCTTCCTTCTCCTCTTTGGGTCTCTCTCGGCCTCAAGAATGCTTCCTTGATTTGCTCTTGGTTCTGCAAGTCTGTTGACACCAATGTAAGCGGGCCTCACCACATAGCAGGCAGACGGTAGCTTCTGATTTCTGAGGTAAGAGGGCCCTAGAGAACGAGGCACAACCTGCCCCCTTTCTACAAAGGAAAATGAGAGGCCAACACCAGGAATAAGCATGGCCTATAGTGGTGGTTCGTAGTTCTAATCCACACAGTACCACGCTCTTTCTGTTTCTCTGTGTCCCACCAGCCCTGGGCCCTTCATCTCAGGCCACCCCGGTGCGTTTCAGTTAGTTTTACAGAGATTGGCCATGATGTAAGCTCAGGACGATTGGTTTATTTGTACAGTAATACGATGGTCCTCGATTAAACCACACGTGCACATCCACGAACTACCCCCACTTGTCCCTGAGAGCGAGCAGGGGTCTGCTTTGAGTTAGAGAACACCATCTTTTCCATGCTTCTCACGCGCACTGCCAAGGCAGGACTGCTGAATTGTGAAATGAAGAAAGCTCCTAGCCAACCCAGGCTCTCTGGAGTCCGTAAATCCAGGTCATTTGGATACTAAATGTATCGTTGAACTCCAACGAGTACAAAAATGACATATATCATGTAAACTGGCTGTGCCCTGAGTACACCCATAAAAGGCCCTGGACTCACTTTGGTTCTTCTGTGGCTATTCTGGTCTCTTCTAGCTCTTGCGCTTGTTTCAGCCAAGGCAATTTAGCTTCCACTGGACTTTTTTCTGAGGGGGAAAAAAAAAGGAAAATAAACAGTGAACTTAATTACTATCAACCATTAAGGAGTTTGATACACGCTTGTTATTTGACTGCAGAGTTCATTAGCATTGGGGTTTTACTTTTCAGATGCACAGTACAATCGTTTCTGGAATGAATAGAATTCCTCCTATTTTTATTTTTTAAGTTAACATACTACAAAATGCAACCAAAGTAATCCCTGTGATGTAGCTGAATGTGGCTGAACATCCAAAAGTTCAACATACAACTGCCGTGTATAACTCGTGCCCTTTTCTGCTCCTATTACAGCAATATCAGAGTTTTTCTTTTGCCACAAATTCTTCTTGTCTCTTGAATTAATAAACCAATAGAGAAAAGCAAATATCACAGAGGCCAATGAAGTGGAAAGATGAGCTGTGTGTGGCTTACTCAGAATCCGCTGTTAACCTGGGAAATGAAAGCCATCTACATGGGCATAGAAGAGACAGTTGCTACTCCCTTCTGTCCTTTGAGGCTTCCGAGACTTTACTCCTAACCCAGTAGTAAAGTAAAAAATTTGGAGATGCTTCAGGGAGATTAGAGACACTGAGAAAATGTCCACAAAAGCCTGTTGATGACAGAGGTAATAAGCAAAGGCTTTGAGATGGGGATCTATGACTGTGTATGCCTGCCATGGCAACCACTGGTCTTTCCATACAATGGATTTAGTCAGACATGTGGACTAATGGACTGTGGGACTATCTGTATAAACAAGGAACTGAGGGAGAATTTTACCATCCTCTCTGAAGTACCAGGGAAGAGTATTCCTTCCTCTCTGAAGTACCAAGGAAGAGTATTTACAGAGGCAAGAACAATCTTTTTCCATTTCTTCTTTTATTTACTTGTTTGTTTGTTTGTTTGTGTGTGTGTGTGTGTGTGTGTGTGTGTGTGTGTAGGACAATTTGTGTCATGGAGTCATGGTTCCCTGCTTCTACCACCTGGGTTCCTGGATTCAAACCAGGTTGTCAGGGCTTGCAGCACGTACCTTCACCTGATGAGCCAGCTTTCTAGCTGTTTTTTTCTAGGTCAAGAAGATGCCTGTCATAAGGATGGGCACAAAGAAACAATCACAAGGGGAGAGCAAATATCTGAGAGGTGATCCCAAGACTTTCTAGGCATGAATGTCTGCTTATCCACATGGACCAGATGAGAAATTCTAAAGACACTCACAGACCCAGAGTGGCAACTAAGTCTTCACTCATCCCATATACAGCGACATGATAATGTCATCATGCCTGTGTCAAGGGGTACTGAAGTGGAGAGGCACCCACACTGAGAACAAAGGGTGGGAAGAAGAGCTATTCTGGGAGCAAGAACAGCAGACTTTTCCTCCCTCTCACTCCTTTATTGATCCTCTTTCCCTTATTCACTCTCTCCTTTTCCTTCCCCTCTTCATCTTCCTTTCCCTTGACTGCGGGAACTACAGAGGAAGATTTTTATGTTCACCATGAAATGTGAGCAGAACCTACATAGACGAGAACCACCCTGTGTGATCTACATCGACAGCAATTCCATCCCCTCACCCAGATCATAAATCACATATGTCCAACTTCCTTAGCCAAATCTCTTGCAAACTGCCAACAAAACCATCTCTAAAAGAAAATAAGTGGGGCTCCACAAGAAGACTGGCAGAGCCAACAAATCTGGGCCCAGTGGGGCCCGCAGAGACTGATGTAACAACCAAGGACCATGCATGGATGGCCCCCTGCTCAGATGCAGCCCAGAGGCAGCTCAGTCTCCTTGAGGGTTCCCTAGTAAGAGGAGCAGGGACTGTCTCTGACATGAACTCCGGAGCATGCCTCTTGATTGCTTCCCCCAGGGGGTGGGGGCAGCCTGGCCAGGCCACAGAGGAAGAGGATGCAGGCAGTCCTTGATAGACTTGATAGCCTATGGCCAGTTGGTAGGGGAGAAGGGCTCCCCCTTTCCGTGGACTAGAGGAGGGGGATAGAAGGGAAGAAGGAGGGTGGGACCGGGAGGAAGGGGCTATGATTGGGATATAAAATGAATAAACTAAAAAAAAAAAAAAAAAAAAAAAAAAGACTTTCAAAAAAGAAGAACTAAAATGGCAATACATAACATTACCCAAACCCAGGAGAAAGAAAAAAAAAAAAAAAAGCAGTGGGACAGGAAGTTCCTGAGTACTGAGCAAGAGCTGGAAAACCCTATCTGATTTCAATTACAACGCACCTCGCTCTTACCTTTAGGCTTATAGCACGGAGTAGGGATGACACACTCCTCTTTGATGTGAAGCTTCATCTGCGGGTTGCAGCCCCCGACGTGCTGCCCACGATGGTTGATACAAAGAACCACTCGGTAGCGCAACCCTCGGCCGCAAGTCACCGTGCACTTTGGAAAGAGATGGGAGAGGCCAGTGAGCAGCTTTCCCCGGACAAGGTGGACAAAGTCAGCATTTCTAACACAGAGGTGAGAGCTACCAGGACCTCTTCAGAATACATTGTGTGACGAAGGAGAGGGAGGCTGATGTTCTGAGATGCTTCTGCTTCAGTGACCCCCCCTTACACAGCCCATCCTGGTTTTCTTTGTTTTAATTTATTTTTATTTTGTTTCATGTGTCTGGGTGTTTTTCTGCACATGCCTGATGCCTAGGGAGCACAGAAAAGGTTGTCAGACCCCTGGAAGGTTTTAAGTCACTGAGTGGGTGCTGGGAAATGAATGTAGGTCTACTGGAAGAGCAGCTGGTGCTCTTAACCACTGAGCCATCTCTCCAGCCTCAGACAATTTTCAGTTCAAAGGTATTTAAGATGAATTCAGAGCACAAGAAGAGCAAATGTTCTGAATTTCCTGTGCTCTAAATTAAATATGAAAGAAACTTGATGCAGGCTTTCTAAAGCTTAAACTTTTCATGATACATTACCCAAAGCAATTTGTGAAACTGAAAGAAATTCTTCTAAACAATGAATCTAAGAAAATTCACTTCAACCAACCACTTCAGAGGATTAAACTGTCTGTTCTGTCTACAGTGATCTTACAGAGTTGTCGTCAGATCCAGAGACCATCAGGGATTATTCAGCTACCCAGTATGAGAAAACTACCCTAGAGGATGAGGAGACGGCTCAGCCAGTAATGCCCCAGGCAAGCACAAGGACCTGAGTTCGAGTCCTCAGCACCCATGTAAATAGCTGGATGTGGCAGAGAGCACCTGGACTATTAGTCAGATGCAGGAAGATCCCTGAGGCTTGCTGGCCACGCAGCCTCACAGAATCAGTGGGCTCCAGGTTCAGTGAGAGAAATTACTTATTTACCACGAAGTAAGATGGAGAGTGATTGAGGAAGGCATCTAACATTGATATTTAACCTTCACACACACACACACACACACACACACACACACACACACACACACACAAACTGCCACAGGTGTATTGGGCAGTTAACGTCATGAAACATGATGCTTTATTCTCCCCCTGACTTTTCATGGACTCTGTGCTGTTAGCACTTTAGTCAATGTCCTATTAATACCCATTTATAATTTGACAGCTATTCTTCCCTATAAATCGAGTGTTTCCAAGTGAAAATCTAGCAAGGCTTTTGAGTTTATCTGGATGTATTGACAGTGTGTATGTGAGCATATGTGCTTCTATAATAGCATGTATGTGAGTCCCTTTAAATGGTTAGGCTTTAAGATGTTTTACTGACACATGTTCATTGCATAAAATGATGGACTTCATGAAGACATCCTCAGTCAAGTGTGTCATGCACTTGGACCATATCCACTTCCATTACACTGCTCTATGTCCCTCCTTTTTCTTTTCCCAAAAATCCATCCTTCTTCTTTATATGTGTGTGTGCATGTGTGCATACATGTGTGTGCATGCATGAGAGTATGTGTGAGGCCACTACCTGCAACTCTATCCAAGTTCCCACAGCTTTTGAAAGGCCAAGAATTCCTTCTCACACTCCCTGCTGCCACACCCCAGCCAGTGCTCCAGAGCTCAGGCATTTTCTTCTGAGATGCTCGGGGCTTTCTGCCCACCGCTGCTGAGTCCTGGCTACCTCTGTGGGGGCCGTTCTCACTATGCACATCACCACAAAGGCTGGATATTAGAGACATCTTTCACTGTATCGTGTCACTCTCTCTCTTTTTTTTTTTCAGTACTGAGGATCAAACAAAGGGCCCCATGCATGCCAGGCAAGTGCTCCACCACTGAGCTCCTCCCCAAGCCCATCCTGCCATTCGTGAAAGCACCAAGGAAATTCTGTAGTGAAGTATACAATTTCCCTAGACCCTGTTTCTGAAAAATTGACTCACTCGCTCTTGAATTTATCAATCTGAAATATGTATGTATGTATATGATATTGAAAAAAAATCTCTATATCATATCCTATAAAACTAACAACAAGATGATTGTGAACCCACATCTCACCCCGACAGTGGATGCCTGCACAACTTTTTGAGTTACATTTTATGTACAACGTTTTTACCACAATTTAAAGTCTATTTATGTTGTTTTGATTGGATGCTGGAATAGAATTTAATAATAACTGAATGAGAGAATACTGACATTTAGAACCCTCTGGCCAAAGGAAACAGAAATGGTTTTATTTACTGCACACATTTTCTTGAAGACTAGAGCAGTGTGATCGATAAGAGGCTTTAAAACATAAAAAAAAAATAAATACATCATTTTAGGATTGAGCTTCGTAGAAGAATAGATTGAAAGTGAATTCAAGAAGAGAATCACATAAGTCAAATAGTTACAGAGCTCATTCCTGCTATTTTTAAAAGATGGAAGGATAAAACTGGTCATGGCATTTAGATTTCACTGGGCATAGTTATTTTTTTTTAATGCTTAACAGTTTTATTTTAAAATGCCAGCATTCACCACACATTGGAAATTATACTCTTTGCTCCTAAGCTTACCATAAAAATGTATGTCAACCTAAATACAGGAGAAGGGGTAAGTCGCTTTTTTCAGACTTCTTTTAGGGGGCTGCAAACAGAGCTGATATCAAATGCCCTAAAAGTGCAGAGGAACTTCTCCAGGCTGACATTTAGCGTGGATATTGGAGCACAGCAAGCGGCTCTCCACCTAGCCAACTCCTTCCAAGTGCAGCCTCCTTCCTGCAGCATCCCTGGACCCTTCAAGTGCGATGAATCCCTTCCCTGTGTGGACCCAAAGTACCGAGCACAGATGTCACACCGCTCATGACCAACCACAAAGGCCCACTGTATTACAACTGCCTGCATGCATGGCTGTGCAACTAAATTCTAGGCCTTTGGGAAGTGGAGGCTCGTGTTCTCTATTTCCAGCTGTCAGCCAACACACTGAACAGTCGAATCTCTACAACATCGCATGTATGTATGTATGTATATATGTATTTTCGTCAGTTCTTTGAGGATGTCAAACACTGTAGTTTGAGTATGGTCACTCTCTTCCACCAATTCCTGGCAGATCACTCTCCACATTCTGTACCCATCCAGCCCAGTGTCCTCATTTTTAAAAAACACCCACCAAGCCCAATTAGCGATGCCCATACTCTTGGGTGTGTGACCATCCTCTGGACCACGTTAGACCTACCAGTAGTCATATCCGTAAAGAAAACTAACTTCCCATGACCACCTCCCCACTCCACGCTGGGATTTTGTCTGGTTTGGGCTTACATAGGTCTTTGCCCATGCTGTCACACTGGCGTGAGTGTGCACCTGCCCTGAGCTATCTTCTTCACGTTGTTGTTTTGAGACAGTGTTTCTCTGTATAACTCTGGCTGTCCTGGAACTCACTCAGTAGGCTAGGCTGGCCTCAAACTCAGAGACCCTCCTGCTTCTGCCTCCCGAGCGCTGGGATTAAAGGGGCCGCACCACCACTGCCCTGCTGGTCCCAATGTGTCTTAATGACTTATCATTATACCTACAAGTCAGTGGGTTTCTCCTGCTTCATCAGAGAAGCTTATTTCCATAGTATATGATGACTAGCACAAAGGTTCACAGCTGGTCAAGGCACAGAGAAAAGGTGGCTATAGAGTGCTCAGCCTTAAAGATATCTATAAAATACCTCCTACCCCAAGACTCACAGATCATTGTGAAGAAGGGGCAAAAAGATTTTAAGGGATTGTGGGTGATTACAACAAACAGTCTTTTCCAGATCCAACAGGGCCTCTTTCAACTTCTGGGTGCTCTCTTTCTTGCTTGCCTTTACCTCACAGTATCTTCTTAGCCATCTGCCACAGCTGTGCTCTCTCTCCCTAAGCTCTTCTTTGCTCAGAACCTACCATCTTCAAAGAGGGTTAAGCATTACACTGGCAACAATGAATCCCTGACCTCTGGCTTTGGCATTTGCTCCTTCCACATGTACTACAATCCATAATGGTAATAATCCTGACCTGCACTGAGGTGACCTCTCACCTTCTGACCTCTCCTCCACTGTCCTGTCTTCTAGAGCTCTCTGGATGTAAGGACTATGTTTGAATACATTATTTATAAATCTGTTTGTTTCATGTGTGTGATATGTATATGTGCATGTATGTTTGCATGTGTGAAGGCTCATGTGTGCACATGTGCACATGTATGAAGAACCACAAGGTTGACATGGAGTATTGCCTTTGGTCACTTTCCATTGCATGTACTGAGGCAGGCTCTCTCTCTCATGGAAGAGACCTCACTGCTTCTGGCTAATCTACCCATCAAGCTTGCCTCAGGGATCTCCTCTCTCTTCTTCCCAAGTGCTGGGATTACAGGACGGCTTGGCTTTTTAAAGTGGGTTCTGGGGATCTGAATTCTTACCCTCATGCTTGAATGGCAAGTATTTTATCCACTGGACCATCTCCTCGGCCCCTTACATACAACTTTTCTAAATCATCACGTTTCAGACACAGAGCAAGCAGTCATTCAAATCTCAGATTTAATAAAAGCGGCATGTTCTCAACTCTCACCTGAGACCACTCCATGGCAACCCACTTGGGGCAATCAAAGAGGTTGCAAGTCTGCATCACCTTGGGCTTGGGTGCATACATGCACTTCCATTCTTCCACCTGTAGTATCTCCGCATGCATAGATTCCTCTACACACACAAAGCTCCGTCTCTGAATCCCTCCTCCGCAGGACACCGAACATGCAGTCCAAGGATTGTGTTCCCAGCTCAAAAGCAAACAAAGAAAATTCCATTATCTATTTGATGCATGCTTGTTGGTTTCGAGTGTGCAAGGGGTTTCAAAAAGGGCGGCTTTGTTGTACCAAGTCATGATTCCATTAAAAGAACAAAAACCTTGGGTCTCCAAGGACTTTAATCTTAACTGTGGTTACAAGGAATGCACCTTCTCTGAACATGAGTTTTCTGTATGATGGGAATAGTATAAGCACCTTAGTTATCCCTCAAAGGGCCGTTATGAAGATTGAACTAATTAAAATATAGAATGTGAAAGGGTCTTTAAATTGTCTCTCAATTATAAAATACTCATGGACCACATTACTGAGGATCCTAGAAAGTCAAAGCCAAAAGGAACCATACTATCTGAACACAGTGTTACATGCTTGTATTTCTAATGCTTGGGAGGTCAAGGCAGGAAGATTAAGAAGTTGAAGCCAACCTCAGCTGTATAGAGGCTGGGGCCAACCTGGACCACATGAGATCCTGTTTCAAATGAAATAGCAAGGAAGAAGAAAACAAGGAAGGAAGAAAGGAAAGAAGGAAGGAAGGAAGGAAGGAAGGAAGGAAGGAAGGAAGGAAGGAAGGAAGGAAGGAAGGAAGGATACTAATCATCTAGCTATCTAAGAGGATTCAAGTTCTAATCAATGGCTCTAATTCAGTGGTTCTCAGACCATGGGTTTCGACTCTTTGGGGTCATGCAACCCTTCCACAGGGGTGAGATATCAGCTATCTCACATGTCAGATTTACATTAGAATTAGAACATTATGAAGTAACTATTTTATGAAAACAATTTTATGGTTGTGGATCACCACAACATGAATTGTATTAAAAGGTCAAAGCATTAGGAAGGTTGAGAACCACTAGTCTATTTTGTTGTTGTTCTTTGTTTGTTTGTTTGTTTGTTTTTTATACCCAGTGTTCTGGATGAGCTTGATGTCATCTTCAGTAATGGATAACAGCACTCCACATGCAACCTTTTAATGGCAGCTTGCTACAGCTAATTCTTAGAAACATCTTTCTCATCATTGAGCTTGTTGCCTTTTCACTTTATAAACGGAAGAAAACCCACATAGAATCCTAAATAAAAACGGAAATATGGAAATATTTAACTCACCGAGGGAGAGGTTGGAAGTGGTCATAGGGCATAATCTCTTTAAAGCCGTCACTGCAAAAAAAAAAAAAAAAAAAAAAAAAAAAATCACAGTGAAAATAACTTTCTAAATCCATCCATTCATGCGGTCATTCAGTAACACAGGTTCATTGTGAAAATATCATTTCTAATTCAATAAACACATCTGTCAATTGACTAACCCAGATTATATACCTCACAAGACAGAAGTCTTCCACCAAAAATGCTTACTGGCTCATTGGCCACTCAACCAAAATTCAGGAAGCATTTCTTTAGTTTTTAAGAGAAACACTCATTAAAAAATATTTATTTACTATTTATTTATTTATTACAATTTTTTTTCACTTTGTATCCCAGCTGTAGCCCCCTCTCTCATTCCCTCCCAATCCTACCCTCCCTCCCTCATCTCCTCTCATGCCCCTCTCCAAGTCCACTGATAGGGAGGTCCTCCTCCCCTTCCATCTGACCCTAGCCTATCAGGTCTCATCAGGACTGGCCTTATCCTCTTCCTCTGTGGCCTGGCAAGGCTTCCCCACCTGGGGGCATATCAATCAATGGGAAAATCTTTATCTAACTAAGCTTATTATTTCACTTTAAGCATCATAATGCTAATACAATTACTTAGTGTTATGAACACACTGCAGTGTTGGCAGACTCTTCAGACCCTTAAAGCATCTTTCTGTCCCTTAAAGCATCTCTGTTAAGAGTGATGTCCAACCAGATTTACAGGAAATGGACAGGAGAGTGACAGGAAACACGAGCGGCAGACAAGGTTGTGGCCACTGTGGCCGTGGCCAGCTAGAAAACAGCTGGAGGATTCGGGGGATTGATATTGGGCTGATATTTTAAGATGCTGTAGGAAGGCCAGGAAACTTACTTGGACAATCCAAGTCAGCAGGTACTAAATTACACAGCAGGACAATTTCTGCATAGCTTTTCTACTTTGGAATGAAAACTGCTTACTTCCTTGCACAGTGCATTATTTATTCGGAGTTAAATGTGAACGCTTCAAAAGCCAACATGTACTAATGGGTGACCCAGTTTAAAGCCTAAAATAGTGAGTGGGAGATACTTATGACTGACAGATGCACCATGAGTGGAGTACGGGAAGATCCACACGTATGGATCTTTGATATGTGTGTGGGCAAGAAATGCCCAAAAAGCTTCATTTTAAAAAAATCTTCTATATACATAATCTTATGACAGGAGAGAGCTAGCCTGAAGAACCAGATTAGCAAAAGTGTCTTAGTTCCTTTTAACTGTGGTTTAAAATGTGCTTTGCCGTCAGGATGTGCGTCAGGAACCACATCGCCCTGAAAAGATCACTGTGTCCCCATTGGAGTGGACGTGTTTCTTTGTTGTACCAACCTCGATGGGCAAGGATCCATGCTGCATTCCTTCAGCTTTGGTTTGGGCTTCACATTCTCTGGGTAGTAATGGCAATAGTGGTCAGGGACCACCCTTTTCAGGCGGATATCCATGCATTCCGCAGAGTTGAGCTGATAACCTAAAGGTGTAGGAGAGGAATGGATGAAAGCTGGATCATTTTTGCATCTGCGTGACAAGGGTATGGGCCACATGCTTGCGTTCCTCTGTAGGTAACCTAGCTCAGTGGTCTCTGTGGTATTCAGCTCTGGGACTGAACAGAAGGGCAAGGGAGAATTGCCAAAGAGGTACCAAGGCTCTTCGTGGTAATTAAGCCAGAAGCGTTGCAACTGAGGCCTAGGAGATGGGACTTTCTGTAGATAAGTCTCAGAGTCTTCTGAAATGGCTAAGACCCAGAACCAAGCACAAATACTTGAACTGACCATTGTCTGCTGACTCCTTTTAGGGACTGTTTGGACCTTGGGTACAGCTTGGCTCTTCATGGTTCTCAAATTACTGCCTGTCTGTTCCTAGTCACTATGGCAGCCCCTCTCTTCCTCCTTCCTTCTTTCCCATTCCCATCTTCCTCTCCCCAGATACCTGTTCTGATGTATTGCTTATATATCCTCAAGTGTGACACTGTCTTGCATAACATTGTTTGGGGGTGCAGGTTTTAAACTCAATTGACTATACATTATTTATATATACATATGTACTATGAGTATGATTAAATATATAAACTCAATTATGTCAGAAAACATATCTGTGGGCTAAGGACTCAAACTTGCGGCCTTGGACATGCCAAGTAAGAACATTGCCCTTGACCTTAGACCCTGAGCACTGATGATGATTTAAATCTTACTCTATTTTCCACTTGTTAAGGTTTTTTTTTTTTTTTTTTGAACTCTACAGTATGTTTTGAGAGCTGACTCTGACTGTTTCTTTTACAATACTCCACTGTTTGCCTCTGCTGTGTTTACCCATCTGTGCTCCTGAGGTAGCCAGGGTAGGTTGTTCAATGCCAACAACCTTGCTGACTAGGGAACTGGCAATGTCAGTAGAGGCAGGAGCAAAATCCATCTTCCTACTTCCTCTACCACACATGCTTTCAAAGGGGAAGGAATGAAGACTCCCGATTTTAGTAAATCCAATTTGGACCATTTATTCTTTGAGGAAACTGAACATTCCAAGGTACTGAGCACAGTAAACTAAAAAGTAACTCATGACATTACCCTTTGCCTTCCTGGAGGTTCTGATGCTACTTTCCTGTCACTGTATAAATGTCATGTTAACTTAATTTTTTTTTTAAATAAGGCAATTTTTCAAAGCAAAAATTTTGGCTAAGGCCGAGGATCTGGCTTGCTTCCATGTATGTGGACCTATCTGCATTGCCCCCGTGGCACGCCTGGGTTGGCTACCCAGAGGCTATTTAAGCTGTGGGCTGGCTTTCCCCGGGGTCCGAGGATTGTTCAATGTTCCTGAATAAACTGCATTGAAAAAAAAAAAAAAATTAAAAAAAAAAAACCTCATGTTCAATGTCTGCCAATTGGTTTAAAGGTCTAAAAATAAATCTCAAGTCCTGATTACTGAGAGGACTCTGGCTTTACAAGCCAGTAGGCAGCTTTCTTCAAGACATAGCTTGGAAGTAAGCTGAGTTCAGAGGACCAGGGGACAGACGGGTGGGTACCCATTACCAAAAGGGAGGTTGAAACCGCAAGAATGGAAATGCAAATGGCGTCAATAACACAGTCCTCCAGTGCCAGCGTCTGTCAGAAAACTAAGCTATCAGATGACCGTGGCAATCCCAGCCAATCTCGAGTGTATCGTGTAGATAATTACAGACGAGGGCAGGCAATCCTTCCAGTACCCTTGGTGCCTCAGAGACCGACCAACTCATTTTCTTTGTTATCCAAAAATCTCTGGCATGCCAATTCATACAATCATGTAGGTTTGGTTACTAATATAATTAAGATTTGGCAGTGTGTTCTGTATGAGTTTGATGTGGGTACTTTTTTAATTTCTCCCAAACAAGTACAGACTAAGATTACAGTTCCTTGAGTCAGAGAAAATCCCATCTCCTAAGTGGAAACATTCTTCTAAAGGGACGGGATGGGGGACATACAGGTGTTTATAATTTGAGAAAGAGAATTCATTTTCCTATTTAATTTTATTGCAGTTGAGAGATTACTGAGAGTAAAGAAATAAGGCAGATTTTCTTTCAATATTGTGAACAAATGCGCTGAAATCCTGCCAGTGTGTGGGAGAGGCCAGGCAGCCCCAGCAGCCTTTGTGTCCTTCACCTCCCTTCTCACTGGGGTTGATCTCATTGGGAGGTGCCCCTGTACACGCTCGTGGCTCCCGAAGGACGGACTGTCTGTCTGTGGATAGCAAAGTGTGAAAAACAGCTCTCCCGCTCCCAAGAATGTAATCAATGGGACTACACTGAATCCTGTTGTAAAACATCTCCCCTGTAGAGAAAAGCTTCTCTTCGGTTTTATGAGTCCAGACAGAAGTGTCTCTCTGAAGGAACTGTGTGTGAGAGGCCAGAAACAAATAAGAGGAAAGGGAAGCCTGTTTCTCTGCAGAGTAAGAACTGAGAAGCCTCCGCCATCTCCTGGTGATCCATTGTTTTGGGACCCATGAGGTACTGTTGTCTTCCCTGGACCTGTGAACTACCTCCCTAAAGATGTGGGACTCAACATGCTATACTGCCCCCCTCAGGAGCTCTCCCTCGGGTCCGCTTAGTCAGCACCAGCGTGACTAGGCCTGCAGGGAAGAGAGGGGCCTCCAGGACCCGCTTAGGTGCGGACACAGAACGTAAGTTTGAAGTGCTATAGTCGGGGGGAGGGGGGCGGACTACATCCTTAGACAGGTATCATTGCATTTCGCCACACAAAGTGCCACCAGGTGCAGAGAGTCCTACCGACAGATGAGAAACTGAGCTTAAAGAGGTCGAGTTAAAGGAGAGACAGATGAGTGAGCCCCGATCCTCAAACTCCATCATTGTGCTTGGCCCACTAGGCCAGGCTGCCCTTTTTGTGGTGGTTGAGATAGGACCAGAACCTGTACACACCAGGCAAATAGTCTCCCGCCAAGCTGGATCACCAGTCCCAACACTGACTGGACCCTTGCTGGGACATTGGCACGGAAATGTCGGAGAAGAGGACTGGCTCACGAAGGCCCAGGTTTGTCCAGCTCGGAGTTTCCATTCCAAACAGGGTTTCTCCTCAGTCAGCTTGGGGAGAGCTTAGGGATTCAGTTCCCTTGGAGCCTGGTGCAGAGCCACTGATTGAAATATCTAAAGGAGCTTTTCTCTCATATAAAATTGCCTATCTCGGGGTAGAAGTACCTTAGTAAGGTACTTATTAAGCATGCACAAGGCCCTGGGTTCAATCCCTAGTCCTACAAAAATTGGCCATTGTGGTGCATGCCTCTAATCCAGCACTTGCTAGGTAGAGGTGGAAGAAACTGATGTTCAAGGTCCCTGGCTACCTAGCTAGTTTGAAGTGAGCCTGATCTACAGGAAAACCCATGTCAAAAAGCAAACAAGCTGACAAGAGTTTTGCATCATGTTTGACAAAGTTCAGAAATTAACAATAAACCCAAAGAAGGTTCAAGCAGGCAAGAAGCGAATATCTTCTCCTATAGTTGTGTTTTCACCATATTTGTCTTTGTGGTTGTCTTCCATATGGCTACAGACAATTATTTCCTACATCAGGGGTTATGATTCAGTTATTTTTCTAAATATGTTGAAGTTTTAAAAAATATATCCATTTTGCCGGGCAATGGTGGCTCACATCTTTAATCCCAGCACTTGATCAGTCAGGAGGCAGAGGCAGGCAGATCTCTGTGAGTTTGAGGCCAGCCTGGACTACAGAGTGAGTTCCAGAATAGCCAAGGCTGTTACACAGAGAAACCTTGTCTCAAAAAGCCAAAGGAAGAAAGAAAGAAAGAAAGAAAGAAAGAAAGAAAGAAAGAAAGAAGGAAGGAAGGAAGGAAGGAAGGAAGGAAGGAAGGAAGGAAGGAAGGAAGGAAGGAAGGAAGGAAGGAAGAAAAAAAGAAAGAAAGACTCTTGGTCTTTAATAGTTCGGTGGTAACACATACAAGGCAAAAATGGTGATGTCCCTGAGGCTCTAGCCCACAACCAAGGATGTTGCCTTACAGAGTAATCCTTACAATGCCGAGTACACCGTGAGACCCTGGGACCCTGAGAAACACAAAAGACCCATACTCAGAATTCTGACTCAGGGAGTCTTGGGTGGGTCCAAGACTTTGCATCTTAGAACTACTGAGGCTGGAGTTCCAGAAGGATGCCTTCCTGGCTAGTTCTATGTCAACTTGCCAGAGTCACCTGAGAGGAGGGAACATTAATTGAAAAAAAAATTGCCTCCATGATACCAGGCTGTGGGCAAACCTGTAAGGTATTTTCTTAAGCAGTGATTGGTGGGGGAGAGCCCAGCACATTGTAGGTCGGAACACTCCTGGGCTGCTGGTCTTGGGTTCTATAAGAAGGCAGGCTGAGCAAGCTGTGGAGGACAGGCCGGTAAGCAGCACTCCCATATGGCCCCTGAATCCTCTCCTGCCTGCAGCAGGTTCCTGCTCCTCTTTTAGCTCCTGCCCAGGCTGCTTCCATGACAGACGATGATGGGGAAGTATTAGCAAAATAAACCCTTTAATCCCCAAGTTGCTTTTGGTCATGGTATTTTGGCACAGCGATAGAAACCCTACCTGAAGAAGATGCCTATAGGATCATATCAAGGGGCCCATGCCCCTGCATCTAAACAAACTGCCTGGTACTCAGAAAAATTCAGTTTTTCTTTCACTTGAAGGCCTTGACACATCCTCAGGCTATCGTTCCTCCATTCCTAGGACACAGGAATGGCTCTGGGCTGCCCTGTGATTCCCCACAGAGGAGTGAGCATCTCCTTTCAGGGAAAGTTTAAATCCCAGATCTGGCACTGCCCAAGGAGCCTACCTCAGTGTGCCTGTTGTGAGGATGGCAGAGGCCTGACCTTCTAAATGGGAGCTATTCTGTAATCTTCAAGGGAAGGGATGATTTAGGGCTGGGCTAACTATTTAAACCGAACCCCCACCCAAGCTGTGTCCCTTGCATAGGAAGCACAAAAGGGCAGCGTAATTGGAGCCTGACTGTGTCATACGATGGGCTGGAACCCTAGCTGAGTTTTACCTCAGCAGTGCATATATCAAACACCAGACAGACTTTCTCAGGCTGTGAAGGCTGTGACAAAGAGCCCCCAGCACACAGCTCATCAGGTTGCAAGCCCTCAGTATCTGTCTGGTCTTCATAGACCCCAGCAACTTGGGACTCCTCATCTGGCACCAGAATCCCTCACTCTCTTATGTAAAAGTTCAGCTCATACAATGAGTCACGTCGGCACTGGCTGTGGCTGCCTCCTTGTGGACTCCAGGCTATCATGTCTCCACACTAGGTGAACCAGCGTCCACCGAAACCCTTGTACTTTGCATGCGTGTTGCACTTGGATTACACTTGACGCTAGGCCTTCTCCAACTGCCTATCGGGACCTTGAACTCGGGCACACACAAGACACTATCTTCTATCCCAGTCTTAAAGCCCATCCCAAACAGGCATGTGTACACCCTGACTCCCAGCTCGGGGCATCCAAGAATAAAGTCGGTGCCTCACCTCCTCCGCATGTCACGGTGCAGGGGAAGAAGTCAGTCTGTCTCCACTGATGGCTGATGGGCTGGTAAAAGAAGAAGTGAACCACGCTGCTTTTGGCCACTGTGTACCTGGTCTGGACAGAGAGAACGGTGAAGCGCGACGTGTTCCACACAGTGAGCCTCGGCCCTTCCCGCCTTCCTTACCCATCTTGGCCAACACCGACAAGCAGGACGATAAGCTAAGCCACAGAAGGACTATGAGGGCTTTATTGGGACAGCCTGGCACTCAGACTTGAACCAACTGGGGGTTTAGGCGGTGACTCACAAGTCTCCCTGGAGTCATCTTTTTTCATATAACTCTGCCTGTGAACAGATTCACGAAACAGTTCACAGACCCATTTGTTTACTTATCCGGGACTTTTCTTTCCTGAAGTGTACACCAGAAACTGAGATTTAATTTGGGCTGGGCTTGCTTATAGCATAACATATAACTGGGACTCTGACTCCAATGATTTTTATTTTGCTTTGATATTATACAAATGATATTTAATTTTTCATTAGTGTGTATTCATTGTGTGAGGCAATGGGCTTCACTGTGATATTTCCGTACATGTAAATAATATATTTTGATTGATTCTAACATTTTCAATAACAACGCCTTAAGCAGTTCATTCTGGAAGTGCTTCTAATGGCATAACTTGGAACACTTCAATGCAGTGAACACAGATACACTGTGGTCGTATGCGAATGTTCTAGTAGCTAGTTAAAAGGGAAAGGCCCTGCTGGGGACAGGGAGCAGTTATCGGCAGGATTGCATTTATAGGTCATTTCACTCAGGCAACAAGTTCTCTTCCTACTTTATCTTTACTTTCTTCCCTCGTTGAACAACAGAAACCTCATGAATTTAGAAAGGCTTCCAGGAAGCAGTGCAAAGAGGAAAAATAAAAGTTAAGCGCAAAACAGAAAGACACCAAAATGCAAACAATACGTACAAACGCTCAAGATTTTAATACCTGAAAAATCAACAAAAGAGGAAACTTCCAGTGTTCTCAGTACAGTAAAGTGACAAGGAAGGGAGGTGATGGGGTCTCCTTAGCTGTTCTACTGTCTATGCAAATGTTCCAGAAATTAAATGATAAGGTGTTAGCTTCCACCAAAAATGGAGGTAACAATTATCATGACTGAAATCAGTTTCTTTAAAAACTCGGTTATGTCATGTAAATATGGTTTTGTTTTAATCCCAAGTGTGTGCTATGCAGTTGCTTTTAGTTTGTCCACAGCTGATAAAGCTGATAACAGGCTCCTGTAGAGGGGCGAGGTCTTTGCCAGCTGAAAAATGCTTCATTCAGGCTCAGAGAGAGCCTGTATGTGGTGATCTTTGCCAGCTCTAGAGAGTGGAATTCTGAGGGCTCTAAAAAGGTACAAACATGAAAGCCTAGAGAGAGGAAGGCTTCAGGGAGATGGAGGGACAGAGAGAAGGCTTTGGAGAGACAGATCAAGGAGGATGAAAGCTGTTTGTTCATCCTGCTGCATTTGCTGTTTGCTGTTTGCTGTTGCTGGCCTGCTAGATATCCTGATGACTGAGACTGGCATTTCCCCAAAGAACCCGATGACCTTAACTAGCTGAAACTGGTCTAAAGAAGTCTAAGTCCCCTTTCCCTTCTAACCTTCTTTCTCTCATACCTAGGGTTAGGGTGTAGGAAGGGAGGTAGAGGCATAAGGAACCCCAAATAAAGTAGAGTTTTTGGAAGATGCCAACAGAAATGTGAACAGTCACAGAGCAGGCTGGAGCCTGACAGACGCTGAAGAAGGCAGGCACCAAGCACCCCGGGGCTTCAGGGTACATAGTCTCTCTTGTAAAGTGTTTTATAGAGTGAATACCAAGACCTAGAAAGAGCATTCCAAGGAAGCAAAGAACCCGCCCTGGGGAGCTAGAAGATGGCCCAAAAGGTAAAAGCCATCTTACTCGCTACTCCTCTAGAGGACCTGGGTTCTAGTCTCAGCACCCACGTGACAGATCACAATGGGTCTGTTACTGCAGCTCCAGGGGATACGACACCCTCTTCTGTTCCCCATGGACACCAGACACATACTTAGGACACAGGCACACATGTAGGCAAAGCACTCAAACAGTTTTAAAAAAAACAACAAACAAACAAAAAACCTGACCTGGAAATATATGCAAAATCTACAATAATATAAAGCCACATCCAGTGGTGTATACAATGACATATAGGTTTATGAATAATAAAATAATAATTCTAAACTATAATGCTGATTCCTGAATGGGGCTTATAAGAGAAAGCATGGATGGTTTAACACTTGAATCAGATTAAAAAGGGAAAAAGGAGAAAACCACATCTTTGTCTTAAAAGACAGCAGCTTTGATAAATTCACATCATGTAACAAAATTTCTTCCACCAGGTAAGATAGTTTCAGAAGACTCTACAACAAACTTCATATAAACCAGGCACATGAGGGAGCTTTGTCCTGAAATGACAGACATCAGATGAAGGCTTCGGTGTTCATTTCTGCTCATCATTGTATCACATGTCCAAGTAATGCAAGATAAAAAGAAAACACAAAACAACAGAAGAGAAAAACACAACTGTCATTATACAGATGTCCAGATCTACACATGTATACTTCAAAGGAACACATAAATGACAGTAGCGATACATAATAGGACATAAAAGTCTGTTCAGTTTTCACTCGCTAGACACAGATACATAGAAATGGGGAAGATATTATTTCTAAGAACATCAAAACAAGCACTGGAGATAAGTGTCATACAAACTACGTGAGACACACGTACTGGAAATCACAAATACTGGGAGTAATTTTAAGTAACTAAACAAAAGGTGTGGAGACACCATCATTATGATTCAGCAGGCCTGGTTTGGGATGCTGAAGAATTCAGTCTGTTTGTTTGAAAAAAATCTAAATTTATTTACTTATATTTTTAAATTTCTATTTCATGTGCATTGGTGCATTGGTGCATTGATGTTTTGCCTGTATGTATGCCTGTGAGGGTGTCAGATCCCCTGGAACTGGACTTACAGACAGTTTTGTGGATGCTGGGAATTGAACCCAGGTCCTCTGAAAGAGCAGCCAGTGCTCTTAATTGCTGAGCCATTTCTCCAGCCCCTATTTACTTATATTTAATCTTAGAATTTATTCTTTGAGAATTTCATACGTGACTACAATGTATTATAGGTCATATCTGCCCCTTGACCCCAACCTCTTCCAAGGAGTTATAAAAACTGACCAACTGACTTCAAGATTGACAGGAAAATGCAGAACCAAGAAGAGCAAGGATCCTCTTCAAGAACACAGCTAAAGAGTCCTCAGCACCTACATTAAGATTTGCTTTAACATAGCAGTAGATAATCACAATAGTATTGGAATAACTCTCCCCAGGAAACAAAAATCCTTCAACACATCTACTCAGTGTGTTTCTGTATTTAGGTTAAGAAAAAAGGGGCTGTTCTCCATGAAGTGGCCTTGTGTTCATGTGATAGTCACACTGAAAGGAATACTAATTGAATTTCCAACATATACAAAACTAAGGGCAGGTGAAAGGTAAAACATTAAAGTCTTGGGAAGCCAACTTAGAAGAGTGTCTCTACAACTTGGATGAGGCAAAGATTTCTTGTTCAAGATGCAAAGAGCACCAAGGGCATGTCACACCAAAGACAGGCAATAAACATGGATATATCACACCCCAAGCAGGCAATAAAGATGATGTGCACACTGCAAACAGGAAGTAAAGATGGGTAAAGATGCCACACTGCAAGCAAATTAAGAACTGTTGCATAGGGAAACCAACAGTGGAGAAAACTATGACCATGAAGTCATTTAAGAATTCAGTGTTAAGCCTGGCATAGTGGTACTTGCCTTTAATCCCAGTATTCTGAAAGGGCAGAGGCAGGCAGATCACTGAGAATTTGAGTTCAGCCTGGTCTACAAAGCGAGTTCAGGACAGCCAAGGTTACACAGAGAAA